>NC_056736.1:512301852-512619352 GCF_019279795.1 Protopterus annectens
GCCGGTAGTGCACGTGGGATTGATTCATACCTGAATCGCTCGGTGGCCATATTTGGCTTTATAACGCCGATGCTATGTGGGCGCCTGGCGCAAGGTTCATGAATCCCGGGGATAGTGTCCAACAACTGGAGAATATTAGTTTCAAATAGTGATCTTTAGATGGTAGTAGAAGAAGTCACCATGTCTGTTAACACAAGAGGAAGGAATTTCAAAGAAATGTTAGAAAGTGGACAAAGAAAAAAGCCTCAAGGCAACATAGGTATTTTTAAATGTAAAAGTTGCAATTTTTGTAAATACATTTCAGAGGGAGCAGATTTTAATGTTGCAACTCAGAGCAAGATGTGGCACATTCCAGGCATTTTCAATTGTAAATCTATATTTGTGGTATACATGGCAAAATGCTCCACTTGTTCTTCATTCTATATTGGGAAAACTAATATGCAACTTAAAAACAGAATGTATGAACACTATTATGCCAGCAAAAAGAAACATTTAGATAATGCTCTTTACAAGCACACTTTAAACTGTGTGAGTAGCAATAACAGTGTTAAGTTTCTTTTTACAGTTATAGATCATGTTCCATTGGGCTTTAATGGAGACAGAGATGGGGAACTAGATTTTAGGGAGTTTAAATGGCAGGTTTTATTAGATGCATGCAGGGCACCAAGGCTTAACAATGGTGTCAACTATAAAGCTGTGTTGAAAAGAAAAGCTTATTATAATAAATGTAAATAGTTTATATGCTTGTTAGAAATGTATGCTTTATTTAAAATGCATTTTTGTTTAAACACATTTTAAACAGTTTTTACATTAAGTTTAAGTAAAATAAGATTTTATTGGTATGATGTGTATTGATGATGGTATAAAAATGAGACAGTTTTTTAACACTTTGTTCTGATGAAGGCCTAATTCTTGGGCTGAAAACGCTAAACCAGTGAATTAAAGTTCATTTTGTGTGATATAGTGCTCCATCATCACTTGTGGTTTTCTTTTTATTAATCTATCACTGTTTAAGGTTATTTCATTGTTTACAGACAAATCAAATTTATCTGCACATATAAAAGTTATAAGTGTGGTCTTATGGTCAAAAATTAAGTCAGCTAACAGTTCAAAGTGTAAATGCTCTATATAAATATATATATATATTGGTTTAGATTTCAGTAAAAAATATGTGCAACTGTACAGATTTTAAAAAATTGGTTATGACAGAAACATGCACATTTATGGGTTAAAGTTCCAGTTCAGCTAACACAGCTAAAGCACTCAGAAAGGCATATTGGGTGTGGTCAGTCAAGGAAAAATAGTAACCATATGCCTCTAAGGAATATTAGAATTAACAGTCAAATGAATTAGCAAAGTAAATGGTTTTCAGTTAGAGGTGGCAATTTTTTTTTTATTATTGTTTTGTTTAAAAACTTTGTATTAAAGTGTTGCAATGCATAAATAATATTGTAATATAAACAAAGACAAAGTACAAAATGTAAAATTTAAAGTCAATGCTACATTGTAAAAGTAACAGCACAGTTAAAAAATAAAAATTCTATGTCTAAAAGATTACATTATGTAATCAGTTTAAGACTGTATATGCTTCATATGAAAACGGTAGTTTGCCAAGCATATCAGCTCAGATTACAGCTAATCTAGCAAGTTAAATTAAAGACAGCTCTATTCATTTACTGCATTGCAGTTTACTATTTATTCAAAAATATAGACAGTAATAGCAGACTCTTGCAACATTCAGTACTAATAAAAAGTTAAATGACGTCATCTAAAAAAACGGTTATGGTGAGACAGCGGGTAGAGTTTTACTCACTTAACAGTATGTTAAAAAAGTTCAACAGTTAAAACTGCTTGTATAGAAGTACAAAAATCCACAATGTTACATTGTTTTCATTTATAACTATCAAGTTAAATGCAATTGCTACAGCCAAGAACTTAAAAAAGCTGGCCATTCTAATAAAGAGACAGAAACATATTTTAATACTGATTTTGCAGCAGTAAATCCCAGCAGTGAATACTGGACATGGAAACACAAGCATGTAAAAGCTGGTACTTAGTGTCAGTTGTTTCCAATAAAGCTAAACAGGTTGCTGATTTAAGTATTATTAGCTTTTCAAATACAAGGCAGCCCACTATGGTTAATGACTGGGCAAATGACATAGGTAATGTACAAAGTTCAAGCCCAAAGAATAATCAAAAGTATGTTGTAGCTCAGTTGGTGCTCAGTTGGTAGACCCTTTAGTTTGTGTTTAGCGTGCAGGAGTATATGGAAACAATATTAGTTAAAATATCTACCATTTGTGGCAAAAGGATATAGTAATAAGGTTTTGTTCTGTATATTTTACAGAAGGAATCTGATGAAAACAGGTTCAAACTATGTCCCTTTCACGATATCATTATGATGTAACAAAAGTCAAGTTAGCCTCTCTGCAATGGTAGTTATATATATACACATTGCAGGTATCCTTGATAGGTTAGTTGGTCCTGTTAATAAAAGATGTAGTTAATTATACATTTTTATATATATTTTTTATGTTTATTTTTTATTCACATGTATTTATATTTCATAATGCTTATTTTAGACATGTTTTTTCATAAAGTTTATACACAAGTTGTTGTATTAACTAATATGGTGAGCTGTAGTGTCATATTTTATGTGATAAATGTTGTTTTTTTAAAAGGTGATTGCTGCTTTGAGGAAATTGGAAGATGTCACTTCCTATTCTCCCTGATATTAATGGAGTGTGTTGTTTTAATTGTTTATTCTCCTCTGAAGAAGCCACGGACTGCCGTGGCGAAAACGCTTTGGTACTATAATAAAACGCGTTAAGGATTTCAGTTTGTGTTTGGTTTCCTGCTGACAAGGACCTCGCTTTGTGGATTCACTGTTTGATTCTCAGCTAAAGCGTCTTCTGTGTGGAGACATGCGTGAATGGGTGTACCTTCTTTGAAGGTTGTGCATCAGAGCTGGCAACTTGGTACGTAAAAATCTACTGCCAATTATTAGCAGACCGGAGTTCCGCTGTGGCAACCCCTAACCGGGAAAAGCCGAAAGACAACGAACGATGTTGTAGCTCAGTTTAATAAAAAGAATGGCAGGCCATACAGTTCATTACTCATGACAGTTTTCATGCTATCAGTGTTTAAAAGGTCAAAGGTGACTGCAGTTAATAGCAAGCCTTTGGAGTTTGGATTTTTAAATAAAGCCAATCAACCTGGAAAAAAATAACAGCAGAATTTTTGTTACATTCCCAGTGCGACAGTACCATTTTGACATTATGTCAAAATTAAGTGTTGTGTCTACAGTCTTGCAAGAGCTTATTAGCAGCAAATGTTTATTTTCATGCAGAAAAATATATGTTTATTTTATGCAGAAAATGTAAATAAAGTTAGCACAGCAAGCAATGCTGCCAGTTTACAGTTGTTAAAGCTGCATTTCATGCAGAAAATATAAATAAAGTTAGGGCTATAAGCAATGTTATCAGATTATAATTGTTAAAGATGCAAATGTTATTTTAAGGACCTGATACTAAATACAATCGAACAAGAAATGAAAAGAAGAGGTTTAAAAGGCCTAACTATAGAAAGGACACTTCAGCATTAAAGCAGGCCTTCACTTCCTCAGTGATTGGAGCAATGCAAAGCAACATTTGGCAAAGAACCATGGGACAGAAATTGACTGTTTATGTGTTTCAGTTATTTTTTTAATGCTTTTTTATTTGTGTTCAGATAACACTGTTAAAATGTTTTCATGTTTTTGACAATTGTATTATGTTTTTAAACAATGTTCTTATGTTTTAGTAATAATTTTCAGTCAGTGGTCAAATGAATTTCAGTTTATTTGTGTTCAGGTAATGCTGTCAGAATGTTCTCATGTTTCAAACAATGTTATTATTTAGAATATAACATGTACTAGTTTCAGTTATGCTTTTTTTTATCTGTGTTTAGTTAACACTGGCAAAAGATATTCTTTTGGTTTAGGTAGTTTCCAAAATACACATAGCTATTTTTAAATGTTTAGTGGATGCTAATGTAAATATCAGTCAAGTTTCAGAACATGACATTCATATTCAGTTATGTGTTCAGTATACTACATTTCAGTCAAATCTTAGTTCACATTATTCAGTCATTAGTTAAGAATAAGATGACAGACTTATTTGTACATTATTCAGTCATTTAAGGGTAAAGTAACAGAATTATTTCTACAGGCTTATTATAGTTATTCAATGCACTCAAGGCATAACAAGGCAGACTTAATATGTTAATTAGTTTACAGATTGCAGTGCACTTTACATTAGTCAGGAATTAAGAGCACTGACAAACAATGCAAAGGTATAGACTTAAAATACAGAAAGTACAGGTTTTAGTAAACTATCATAGCTCATAAATATTCATAAAAGTTAAAAAAGGTAAGTACGTTATAAAATAAAATTAAATAAAATGTATAGTCACACACAGAATATGGTAATTATGCTTCAAGACCATTTATAAAGTTATCTTTTTAGTGCAGATTTCAATTAGTCTTCAGAAAATAGCCATCATGCCTGATAGGCTATACAATATGTAGCAGAAGAAGCTGCCAATGAGAGAATTTCCTCTATATCCAATGCAGTAAAAGAAAATTGAGGTAAAAGGTATAACAAAGGTGAGCCAGGTGGGCTCAACAGTCGAGGCAAATCTGGCAAAGATCCAAGACATGCAGAAAAATGCTAGTAAAAGGGCACAATGCAAAGTTACCAGTCCAGTCCCCGGAGTAAGGCTGTATGTGTATAATACAGAACAGGGCACTTTTGCCCTGCATGCCAAAATTATTGGCTAAGCAAATAATAAAGTATGACCATCAGCTACTAAGTTATGTAGGTTTTCAGAAATGTTGGCCTATCGTAAAGTATAAGTTTTAAATAAAAAAAAGTAATTAAAAGTAAAAAAATTCAAGTGGAGTGTATAACATTTCTGCAGACTAACCCTATATTAAAAAAACCTCAGTTGCAGAGAAGGGCCAGTTTCAGAAAAAAAGCATGGTACAGTATACATACCTCTCAACTGTACCGGATTTCTCGGCAAATACCATTTTTGAGGGCAAAATATTGGGGTGCCATGAATTTCCGAGTGGCCCCTTTAATTTCCGAATTTTCCATGTTTTTTTTAGTTTTTTTTTTTTGACAGATTTGTTCCCGATGTCATCACGTGCAGGGTGTGCGATGACATCAGCTGACAGACAGCCTGTCAGAATGCTATAATTTAATTTAACTTGTTGCAGAGTCAGACTATCGGACCAGTCCGGTTTGCAAGTTTATTCAGGCAGGTAAGGCACTGCTACATGTGCAAGAGCAACAGCAGTCTTTGTTTTCTTCTTTAAGTTATGGCATGCTTCTGTTTAAGCTTGAGTTTCTGTATTGTTATTTGTTAAGCCAGCAGGGAATGGCTCCCTATGTTATGTACAACTGCAACTACCTTTGAACGAGGCATAATGGTGGAATGGCTGATCTTCTGTGTTATTTGTTAAGCCAGTAGGCTCTGTATTTGAAGTCACGGCAGGCTTCTGGTGCGTGTGTGTTTAATGCATTAGTTTATGAAGTTATTGCAGGCTTTGTGAACTATTATTGTGTGAGTCATGCAGGTGGTGAGGATCCTACAGTTACTTTAAATTTTATTTATGGTTGACTTGGACGTCAGCGAGCTTATAAATGATTATTTCCATCCAACCCCATTTATGTAGTAAGCAGTGAGAAAACTGAAGATGTGACATAGTGCTTTTGAAAAGGTTCAGAAGAGTAAGCAGCAGTTTCTTCTCTTAACGTACTCCTGCTATTTTCTCCTTCCGTGCCTTAACAGATAAGGAGGAGAGCGGGAATGCATGTACCAGGACTGAAACGGTCAGATTTGTTATCAAGTGATTTAGTACTGAAAAACTAAAGCTGGACTCTTTTGGTGAAAGGAGATGAAATAAAATAAGGTATTTTAAAAAATACAGTATTCTTAAGTTTGCCATGTTATTGCACTGTGTCTTCTTGTCAGCAGTAGCACTTTGGTTTAACTTCTGTAGTGTACTTTGTAATTATCGTGTGGACGAAATGCACATAAGCAGAAGGGTTTGCTCTTGTGCAGTATAGTGCACATGAATGTACTCTTTTAACTACTTCCCTGCTTTTCTTAAAAGTTGAAAACCAAAAAAAAATGTGTTTTATTGTAGGCAGTCATGTTTAATTTGTCCTGTATATATGCTGGTACAGTATGTATGCACGCAATCGTGAATGAAACATTTTCTTTTTCCATAGAGACAGCTAGATATACACATATAAACATATCCCTGATGATGATTATTTTATTCACATTTTGTGGTAGGAAACTGCTTACAGATGTGAAGTACCAGTGTAGATGATTAGACAAACTAGCCTTTGTATTTTCATGAAATTGCTCTGCTGTTTGTTAAACTGTTTCTGAAGTTAGCATATCAAAGCAGCAAGGAATCCATCACATTAAAAACTCCCTGCTGAGCAGTTTTCTTGCACAGTTCCTAGTTCCTACTTCCAAATAGGCAATATCAATATCATACCATTTACTACAGACTTTCCTTTCTGAGTAAGAACAGTAAAACAAATCGCAGGAGATGCCAACACTTGTCCTTTGAAAATATATTTTGATCACATTAATACTTAAAAAAAGAGAATTCAGTTCTCTAAAAGAGCACCCAAAGCTGGACAGTTTAAAAAAATAAGAAAAAACACTGGTGCACTGTTTTAGCAGTTTCTGCTGTTTTATATCATATTGGGATTTTCAGACAAACAAATATAGTTTGGTGCTATCATTAAGCTGGAAATGCTTGCTGTACAAAAGTAACAGTATGTTTGCCATTTCCCTCATTTTTCTCCAACAGGATTCAAATGCCTAAATTGGGAACAGCCAGCCAGAATGATCATATATGACCTCACCCAGATTTGCATATGCCATATCCAGGAGAGTAAGCAGTATAACAGTATTTACCCTAAAGTTATATTTTAAACGATGTGTACAAATTAAAATGTTTGAGTTACTACAGCGACATCTTGTGAAGTATAACTCCTTAGCAATTGTTACTCCAGGTGGAATTTCTGAAGTGAATGAGTTTTATATGCATTTTAGAGGGTATGGAGAACTGAGAAAGGAAGGTGTGTGTGTGTGTGTGTGTGTGTGTGTGTGTGTGTGTGTGTGTGTGTGTGTGTGTGTGTGTGTGTGTGTGTGTGTGTGAATTCACTAAATAATGATAGCCATTTAAGTTTGTCTTCCTATCTTTCAGGAAATGCATGGTAACAGAAAACATTTTATTCTAGCAACTTTTCTAAAATTATATAAGCAATGTTTAAAACATGTCCCTGGTTTTGGGCCTTTTGTTCCCCTATCCCCGATAAATTTTGACTTTTTCCTGATTTCTTGTGCTGCATAGTTCTTCGTGGGAGAGATGTTTACTGCTGCTTATGCAAAGTCTGTTTGTGTTATTAGTAACACAACAGGTAGAATACTTCCTTTTGATGCAGAAGCTGTGGGTTCTACTCCCACAGTATGTAGATGGATTACTCTACTGTGTTGTACTATTGAAGGGAGTGAATGCTGCAGTCCTGAGAATGTCCTCTTTGGCGGAGATACCTAGTAACTATGACTGTGTTATCAGTTTTGATTATCAGCGTTTAAAACATGGTATCCCACAATCCCATTGAAGTGGGCGAGGTTACATAATGATGTATGCAAATTTATGTTAATCGGTGTACAGATTTGTACCTATTTTTCAAGGGGCTTTGTCCAGATTTTTGATGTTTCCAGGTTGAGAGGTATGATACAAATACATTTATCAAGACCTTTTCCTACAGAAAAGGGGGGGGGGGTTAATGTACAAGTTTAAATATATCACTCACTTGAATACTCTAAAGACTATAAATCTAGGTAATATGAGATCAAATCATAAAGTTAAGAGATTTAAATCCAAACAGGCCATAAATGCTCAAGTGACACCTAGTGTTCAATTTTAAAATTGCAAGCTTATTCAAATCATAAAGTTAAAAAAAATTCAAACCAAACAGGGCATAAATAATCAAGTGACACCCAGTGGTCAAAACTAAAATTGCAGCTTTACCAAGTACTTTTTATTTTATTTTCAGATTATAAGTCAGTTAGCATAAAAGCTAAATACAGTAGTTAGCAGTATAAATGTAAGGTAACTACAGAAGTAGGTCCCAGTATATTTTCATCAAGGGACCTCAAGGGCAACTGTTAGATAAGGGTTTTTCATTTTAAAGACAGACAGGCTAAAGAATAAAATAAGCTAGAAATGGTGCTTT
The DNA here is from genome assembly GCF_019279795.1 of Protopterus annectens. Lineage (NCBI taxonomy): Eukaryota > Metazoa > Chordata > Ceratodontiformes > Protopteridae > Protopterus > Protopterus annectens. The sequence continues at coordinate 512,310,165 of NC_056736.1, forward strand.
ATTTATGCATACATGTTAGAAAGCAAAGAATCTTCCACTGAATCTTGACCTTGCTGAAATAACAGTTTGTCAAGGGAAGATTGCAGAGAGTACCTGTTATGTTCTTTTCTCAAGGGAAGACTCAAGAGATAAGTTAAGCTAAAAACAAGACATAGTCTAAGGATCAAGGATTAGGAATGGATATAGTCAATAGAGAAAAATTACTGAAAAGGAGAATATAATATGCTGTGTTCAGGATAGCAGGTAGTTAAGGTTAGTAAGTTCACTTGACCTGTTACTTCATGATTCAAGTATGAACAGTATTCAGCCTCACAGAGGGGTTCCCAGTGGGAGTGTACACCAGGGTTTAGCTCAGACGGACTGCTGTTCATACTGGTGATGGACTACATTAGCAAACAGGTTGGAGGGGACAGATCAACAAAGTTTCTGTATGCAGTAACATATTTTTTTGGAGACCCCCCATACCCTTGTGGCAGGAGCTATTTAATTGAAGGCTACTGGTTCAGGGCTCTGTTTGAGCTATTTCATTGGTGCAGAGTTCAGTTTGAGATGTTTCATTGGTGCAGGGTTCAGTTTGAGATTTTTCATTGGTGCAGGGTTTAGTTTGAGATTTTTCATTGGTGCAGGGTTCAGTTTGAGATTTTGCATTGGTGCAGGGTTCAGTTTGAGATTTTTCATCAGTTTCTTTGTGCTAGCTGCTTTGCTCTTGCTTGCACATAGTACACCATCACACCAGATCACACATGCACTCAGGTCTCTCAACAACAAGTACCGTTATGACTCCATCATAGTTCATGTTAGTGTGAATGACTTGAGACGTACCTCTATAGACTATATGAAGAGAAACATGATTGAGCTCTCTGAATATGTGTCCCAGGTGGGTATGTCCCTAGCTTTGAGCAGCATTTTACCCTCACCTAGGATGATACCACAATATAAACAGAAAATAATTGATTTCAACAATTGGCTTAGTTTCTGGTGTCATTCTAAGGGGATCCAGTTCTTGTCAGCCTGGGATGACATGGTGGATAAACCACTCTGCTTTGGCAGAGATGATCTTCACCTGGCACCTCTAGGTTTTTGGTTGCTAGCTAAGCACTTGCCTCCTCCATAATGCCTTCTTTAGGCAAGGTCACAACAATGAAATAAATTCCTGACATGAAAATATCAGAAACAGAGAAACTAAGGGACATGCTGCTAAATGCTAGGAGTCTAAATCAGAAGTTGCACTCTCTGGAAGCACTCATCTCCCTGGAAGATGTTGATGTCTGTGCAGTCACAGAAACCTGGCTCAAAGCTGCAGAAAGTACCTCAGCTTTGCAAGGCCACAATGTCTTCCATACCTTCAGACCACAAATTGAAGGTATAAGAACCAAAGGAGATGGAGAATCTATCTTAATTAAAGATAATTATATCTCTACACTGGTTAGACAAGAAAACTCTAAGGAACTACTTTAAGTCCAAGTTACCGTAGGTAAGACCCCCCCTTCAGGTCATCATCAGTTAAAGGTCCCCTTCCATGAACCAAGATGCCCATACAGCTTATTTAGACCTACTTGTGACAATTAAGGTCATGGGTGACTTCAACTATCCTTCCATTAATTGGAAACTTATATGAGTCCAAACTCACTTGCACAAAAGTTCCTGGACTTTGTTAACGCAAATGCCCTGGAACAAATAGTGCACCACCCCAAAAGGGGCTCCAATATTCTAGACCTTGGCCTCAAAAATATGAGTGACAGATGCAATGGCTCAAGTGTAGGGTCTGCACTGGTTAAATCTGACCATAAGTCAGTCATTTTTGAAATAGCAATAGCACCAGAACTCCCCAAAGGAGAAGTCAAGCTAAAAAACTTCACCACAGCTAACTATACCCTCCTAAGGGAAGGTATAATCAACTTCAAAACTCCAGTTTCCACAGATGGCATTGATGGCTATACTAAGGTATACACCAATGCCCTATATAAACATGTACACAAATGTATAGACACAGCCATGCCAGATAGGATTAAAGTAAGATCCTCAAGAAAAATAAAACCATCCTGGTGGACATCTAGCATTAACAAATTATACAATAAGTGAAAGAAACTGCTGTCTAAAAATACAAAAGTGAGATCCCAGAACTGGAAGAGCAGCCTCCTCAGCCTAAACAAGCAAATAAGACAACTCGTAAAATCTTCAAAGAGCAACTATGAGAAAAATTTAGCAACCATAGCCAAGAATAATCATAAGTACGTATCATACCAGACACCTGCAGTAACTTGAGAGAATTCAGGGTCTCCAGCACGTCTTACATGGACAAACTGAAGTCACTGTCACTGTATTTAGTAGCATGTAGACTACTTAGAGGGGACTTATTTCTGGTTTACATGACTATCTATGCCCCAAATGTAATGGAAATGCTGCACATCTGTAAGTCAAATGGGACCTCAATCTAGCCTGCAACATAAACAGGACCTGCTGGAGAGACAGATACATCTCTCAGACATTGCTACTCCTCTGGAATAGGATATCAAGCAGAGCAGGCTATCAAATTACATCTCTACAACCAACCAAGTACCCTCCTAACATTTTCTTACACTAATTTGCAGCAAAGATAAAACCCAAGATAAATAAGATTCCCCTAACTCAAATTATTTTGCTATTTCTCCTCACTCTACTAGCCTTTATCACACATTATCAAGTCCACCTCCTTCAAGTACTTAGGACTTCAACCAATTCTCACAAAGAATATCAACATATACCCAACCTGTCTTTCTCCATTACACCCTATCTCTAGAAACAAATCATATCTAATTTATTTTTCTATAAATATCTCAAAACTAAGCATTCGCATTTAAATTCAAATATCAAACCAAGACCAAAATATAACTGGCCACACTCTTCCCTCTGTAAAATATCAGTTGAGCAGAGATATTCATCCCAACCCAGGTCGCACGGTTCATAAAACCATCACTTCCAACCCCAGAATAATCCAGCCACCTAATGCATCTCAGTAAAAAAACAAAACCCAAACTCACCTTACTAAATATGAACCTAAGAACCATGTGCAATAAAGTCCATGAAATATATGCATGTCTTGCCAGGTACACTCCTGATGAAGTCATAGCTACTGAAACCTGGTCAAAAAAGAAATAAAGGATAATGACATATACTCAGGCATGACAGACAGGACAAGCGTGCAGGTTGTATAGCAGTCATCTATAAAAATTCTCTAATCATTACCTTATTTCTACAGGAAATATCCAAATTTAACAGTGCTGAACTACTAATAACTCCCCTAAAAACCAAAAATAAGAAAACTATATATCAAACAGAAATGTATAAACCAGCAGTTAATAACATTGATACTACTGAAGGCATCCTGTATTGGATAGCCCAACAAATTAACCATGAAAATATAATACTTGGAGACTTAAATATAGACTGGCAACTCATAAATTCCACTACCCCCACTGAATCCATAAACTTGTACAACTTCAAACAATTAACTCATTTACTGCAATGGAGCTCAGGAAGTTTGCACTGTAACTTCCAATGGGCATAGCCTAAGCCTTTTGACAGAATCAAATTATGTCCTCACATTTCAAACAAATGTTCATATCTCTGGAACCATAGAGGTTATGAAAGAAGAATACATGGCAAATTCTTCAGCACAAACTGTTTTTACAGTGGTAGTATTCTTTAGGTTCTAGGTCTTAAACTAAATGTTATATTTTTATTTTATTTATTTATTTATTTATTTACATTTGTTGACCGGGAGTGTCTGACTGGATGTAAGTCCATTTTCAGTGGAGGCCCGGGGAGAAAAGCTCCACAGTTAAAATAAACAGACAGTAGTTACATTGGATTACATAGTGATTAACAATTTAACATAGCAATTACTTACAACATACTTGCAGATGAAGAACATAGTACATCAGTAGACAATTAGAATCGTTATCTGTGAAGCACATAACAGACATTAACAAATGTTACAATAAGAAGTTCCTGCTGTATAATAAGTACTAGGCTTATGAGCATCTGAGCTTGCTATAATCAAGGTAGTTAGTGGAGTGGAAAGAAAGGTAGTGGTTGGATGGGGTGGGTGATATTAGAGTGGGAGTTGCAAGGGCATAGCCAGCATGTTTTTAGGTACGCTTTTAGTAAAGTTTTGAAGTGGGTGCATGATGGTATGGAGGAAATTGTGGGTGGAAGGGAGTTCCATAATTTGGTTATGGTGCAAGAGAATAGTGCTTCACCAGCAGAGTTATTGGCTTTAGTGATCTTCAAGTGATTTTTGTTGCTGGATCTTAGTGATCTGGTGGTATGATAGGGATGGAGTAGATTCTGGAGGGATGGGACATTTAGTGGATGATTTACTAGTTTGTGGACGAGTGAGAGTTGATACCACTGAAGGAGGTGAGGGAGTTCAAGCCAGCTCAGTTCAGCAAGTGAGAGACAGTGGTGACTATGGTAGGATGCCCCTGTGGCGAATTTGGCGATTTTGTTGTAGCAGATCTCTAGCTTGTTTAGATCGCATTGCCTTAGGTTGGTATACATTGGGGAGGCATAAAGTAGGGTGGAGATAAGGTGGGAATTTGCTATTGAAATCTTTGCTGCTTTGGTGAGAAGTTGCTTATTTCTGTATAACGCTCCTAGTTTTTTGTGGACTTTATTTATGGTCATGAATATGTGAATGTCAAATTTTAGTTTATTGTCTATTTCCACTCCTAGCAATTTGGTGTGTTCACTTGGGTATATAGTGGTGTTGTCTTTTGCTGTGATGTTAAAGTAAGAGTTGTTTTGAGTATGTTTGGTGGGTTGGAAGGTGAGTAGTTTAGTTTTGTTTGGGTTGAGTATTAATTGGGTATCGGATAACCAAGTTTCAACAGAGGAAAAGGCTTCCTGTGTGACTTTTTGCAGTTTGGGTAGGGACTGGGCTAAGCAGATGATGGTTGAGTCATCTGCGTATTGTATGAGTGTGCCATGTTTGGTGGCAGAGGCTAGATTATTGGTGTAAACAGAGAAGAGTAGGGGTCCAAGGATGGATCCTTGGGGAACCCCTATGGTAGTTGGGGAGATATGTCATTCTGCCATACAACAGATTGTTGGCGGTCAGACAGGTAACTCTGAAACCAGTTGGTGACTGATTGAGAGAAGGATAGGTTATTAAGGACAGAGATAAGTTGTTTGTGTGGGACCATGTCAAATGCTTTAGCTAGGTCTAGGAAAGTAGCAGAGGAGAGATAGCCATTGTTTTTATGCTGAAGGATAGCGTTAGTAAGTGTTAGTAAGTTAGTTAAGGGGTTGGGTGGGTGACGTAATGGTTAAAGTGTTTGCCTTATAAACACAAGGTGCAGGGTTTGAGTCTCACAAGGGATAATTGACTAGGCTTAAAATGGCTTGCAAGGGCACTTTGCCTAGCACTAATCCATGAATCTATGAACCTAATCTATAAAGGAGAGTAAGACAGTGGTGGTGCTATGGTTTGGTCAGAAACCATGCTGAGTATTGAAAAGGAGGTTGTTAGTAAGGAGGTAGTCTGAGACCTGAGAGTGTATGCATCTCTCTAGTATTTTGGAGAGTGGAGAGAGAATAGCTAAGGGGCGGTAATTGGTTAGTTCTGTTGATGGTCCGCCTTTGTGGAGGGGAATTATATGTGATAATTTCCACAGTGTGGGAACGTTAACTTTCTGACAGAGATTGGTTAATCAAGATGGATACTGGGTAGGCCAGAGCATCAGCTGCGATTTATAGGTATTCACTTGGGAGGTTGTCTGCTGCTATTTGGTGGGTTTAAGTTTAGTTAAGGGTTTTTTTATGTTAGAGGTAAGTACAGAAGAAAAAGAGAACGCAGTGGGGAGATTACTAGTTGAAGGTGTGGGTTGGAGTGGAGGGGGTTTGTGTTGTTTAGCTAGTGATAGTATGGTTTGTGTGAAGTGTGTGTTGAATGAGGTAGCAATATTTTCTGAGGAGTGAGGGATTTTAGGAGGAGGGGTACTGACTTTACCTGGGTGGAGGATGGAGTTTATGGAGGACCAGAATTGTTTGGGGCTGTGTTGTGAGGAGTCTAGGGCAGACTGGTAGTACTGGATAATATCTAAGTATGTCACAGTAAACAGTGACTATTACAGTTGTAATATTTTGTAGACCTCTTACATTTTCTCAGCAACCACTGAAGTTACACACATACTGTCAGCAGCACTTTATTCATCTAGCTGAGAGCTTTCATATGAGACTAAGGAGTTCTGTCTGTGTTACTTGGTTGTTGAGATATTTAGAAACATGTGGAATTATATCTATATAAATTAATACCATAAAAACAACAGTTATTTTCTATTTACCTGCACTAGACAGAGGTCAAATATCAAAGCAGTTGAGTTTGCCATTATGTAAACTTTTAGACAAAATATTTTAAAACCTTGTACATAGCATGGTTTTGGAATTATTGATACAGATATGAACAAGCAAGATATGACACCTAGAGGAGTCAGTAGGAGTTAACTGCAGATAAACTTGGAGGTATCATTCGGATGTAATGAGTTAATAAGCACACCTACTAGACTCAATAAAACTTCAGGGAGACACTCGGAACATTAGACTGGATTCTTACAAATAAGCCAGACAGACAAAAGCAGGCTGCCTCTCTGATAGTATAAGTGACCACATACCAACATATGCTATTAGAACTCATCATAACCTAGATAAACATATTATCTATAATCAAATATGAAATACAACTAATTTCAACAAAGATATTTTCAATGAAACACTAAAAAAATATAATTGGAATGTACTTAGAACAATACCTCTGGATAATGTTGTAGAACACTTTAATACCGTATTCTTACAGGTTTAAATAACCTAGCACCAGTACATAATTAAAGAGTAAAGTCCAACCTCACACATTCTGATAAAGGAAACAAAAAACATCATGATAAAAAGGGATAAAGCCTGGAAAAAGTGGCATGAAAATAGAAGTCCATATGCCTTCCAGCAATTTAGACATCTTAGAAACCTTGCAAAACTCAAACAGGTTAAGTAAACATACTGGATTAACCCACAAGACAAACATATAAACAACCCAAAACTTTTTTGGTCATCACTAAATAAACTACTCCACTGAGGTAAGACCACCAGTCTCTCTCCAAAAACAGACAATACAACAGACTCTGTTCTCTCCTACTTTATACAATCTGTATTATCTCTCTTAGACACTAACACATCTGACCCCCTCGCTCTACCCCATCCAATCAAAACCACCCATAGCTTTTCAATTTTAGTTCAGTGCCTACCTCACTCATAAGGAAGTTGCTCCTTAAACTAATAAACTACATCTGTAGCTGTAGACCAACTATCATCAGACTACCTAAAAATGGCTGCAGAAGTCATAGCCTTCCCTGTGTCCATACTAATTAATATGTCCATAGCAGAAAGATACGTCCCATCACTGTGGAAAAAATCCTACCTCATACCACTGCACAAAGGTGGCACATCAGCAGAGTTTAATAACTTCATACCGATAGCGATGCTTTCCCCCCTCTTCAAAATATTAGAGAAATGCATCCATATGCAGCTGATGCAATACCTAACCTCAAATAACCTGCTGTCAGAAACACAACATGGCTTTAGGCCGCAGCACAGCACCTCTACTACTCTACTATATTTTACCAATTAAATAAACTGACAAAGAAACATTGGTCTGCTTGTGTGCAACATGTTCTCAGACTTGTCAAAGACATTTGATACTGGCTTGCACCAGTAACTGCTCATTCGACTCTCCTTGATAGGACTTTCACAATATTCCTTGTTGTGATTTCTTAGTTACATATCTGGAAGGCAACAAGCCATTAAATGCAACAAAACGACTCATCCTTTCAACCAGTTACTACAGATATCCCTCAGGGCTCTATCCTGGGTCCTGTCCTATTTAATATATTTGTTAATGACCTCCACACCTCCAATCACCTTGCTAGTTTATTTCAGTATGCAGATGACTCAACATTAACATGCGTGGCCTCAACAATAAACAAGCTCCAAGACATTACCTAAAAATCTTTCTCCTCTGTAGAAACCTGGCTCAAAGAATCAAACCTCCTATTCAATCCCAAGAAAACTAAGTTAATGCTTTTCACCCCCCCCAAACAAATTGCCAAAATCAAAAGCAATCTTCTACCATAAAGAAAGCAAAGACTACTGTCAGTGAAACTGCAACTCACAGTAAACTTCTAGGTTTTATAAGAGATGACAGTCTCAAATATGACCACCATATACTGCATACCATTAAATCTACACACCAGAAACTAAGCTCCCTTTATAGGTTCAATGATGAAAGATACTGCAAGAAAAACTCTAGTCACCACCTTCTCACTGACAATTGTCTTGCACGCTGCTCCTATTCTAACAAACTTAAACAATACTCAAAGAAAGAAACTTGCCTCCTGCTACAATAAAACAACTATATTTGCCACCATTCTCTCTCATAGGACCTACCATTGTCATAGCTTAAAGCAATTAAACTAGCTTGAACTGCACAACTGTCTAATATATTCACAACTAACTACAGCACACAAACTCATTCATCATCTAGAAAAATGCCCTGCACTGAAAAACATATTACTGCCCTACTTTTCCAGCAAGGCACCTCCATTCTAGTAACAAATTCTTATTACTTACAAGTAAGTCAAATAATGTTGCAGTAGACTCGCTCAATTGCCAATATGTAGCTAAGCTCTGGAATAGTAGCCCCACACAAATAAAACTCTCCAACAAACTTGATAGTTTTAAACCACTGCTTAAACAACATCTTAACCAGTCCAGGTCCTGTACATGCTCATCACAAGGTTAAAACTTTGTTTTCACTGTACAGTTCTCTCCAAATGCTCTACTTAAACTTAATATTCTCAACCTGTCACTGAAATTACAAAACAATTTTTATACATAACTGCTGCCTGTACAATCCATTAAGTTGCATGTGTGCTTTCTCTTTAGTAACGTTCACCTCTATAAAATCTTACAATGTATAAATGTAACTACTGTTTGTATATAAATGTAAATAGAAATGTAACTACACTGTGTTTGACTGGAACTTAGTACAGTGCAATGTAAGCAAATGGAGCTTTTCTCCCTGGACCTCTGCTGATAATGGTCATTACCCAGTCGGACTTTCCCAGTAAACAAAGACAAATAAATAATTATAGTACTTCTTATTCGTCTGTCAAAGATTTCGACAGTATTTCATTTTTGTCCTTTGTCTCATCTGACTCTTCAGTGAAGATAAAGCTGCCATACTTGGCAATGTGCAGAAGTAAGATGCCTTAAAATATAAATGGCAACAGTCTATATAGTTCATAATTCTGAAACATTTCCAATGCATGAACATCATTAAGAATGTTTGTGACCATACACAGTTAAGTTTCTCAATTTTGTTGTATAATGATGAGATATTCGTATTCTGAACACATACAGTGTGATCCAGATCCCCTACCTCATTTGCTTCCCTTTCAAGTCATTATGAAATATTGACTCAGGAGCTGAAATTAAACACATTTCATTTATCCCTTTATCTCAGCAGCTGTGCCATATTTGCTCATACTGGACATTTATCACTGATTACCAGTTGTTCAGCAGTGACCTCTACAATAATAAAGCTGTTTTTTATTCTTCTGTGAGGCTCTTCAATTTCATTGCTTCTTTAATGAGATGCAGAATGTACATTATAATACTATGAATTATCTTTTTTGTCACTTTTGTCTATCCGGAATTGTGTTCTGATTAATGTTTAGATGCAGCTTAGAAGAGAATGCAGATGTGATTTTATCCCAGAAATCCACAGTAATTTACTTCAAGAAAGCATGTTATTTATGTTTGCTTGTAAGGTTAGACAATTCATGCTTTATACTTCTAAAACAGGCTTGGTGGAATAATTATTTTATCTATACTCACAGTTGCTAGAAATTCTATTTTATGTAGAAAAGAAATTCATTGTTTTTAACTCATCTGCATATTTTAGTCAATTGTGTTTCAGACTGGTAATTATAGTTAGTTAGTTAGTTAGTTAGTTAGTTAGTTAGTTAGTTAGTTAGTTAGTTAGTTAGTTAGTTAGTTAGTTAGTTAGATAGTTAGATAGTTAGATAGTTATTTTAACATGAATGCCGAAATTCTGTGCTGGTTCTATAGAAAGAGAGTTACTCTAAAAGTTAGTTTTTCTGATGTTTATACCACTGGGTATGAATAAACAATTTCTGAATAGAAGTACAAATACAGAGATCTAGACAGAAACACCACAGTGACAACATTAATATGAATCACATGAAGAACAGCAAATATCAAAGGACTTATCAAAATTATAAGCATTGGGTAAGACTAAGAAACAAGTAAATTAGGTAGATGCACATCTCATACTAAAGTGTTAACTTGTTTTTCAACACTGTGGATCAAAAAAGGTTTGTTGTCATTTTTTATTACAGTTGAATTAAATGAATTGAAGGTATGATTTTGCTTTAGTGTTTGGCAAGATCAACAGTGACAGATTGTATTTACTTATATATTTATTTAATTACAAATGGGCTGAATCCAATAAAAGCTTGTATTCAGTAAGCAGCTCTATACACCGTATAGAGCCATGCAAACATGGTTAACATCGTGGCATCCTAATTACTGCATAAGCAGCTGAATTTTCTGCTAATTGTGCAATCCAAGATGGTAGACTCAGTGAAGTTTTGCCTGCAAATTCCAAAACCTATTGGAATACAGCCATGGAAACCACACTATATGGAAACAATGTCTGGGGCTGCTGTTACTCTTATACATGTGTATGTGCAATAGACCCAAGCCTATACTGCTACTGCTGCTAATAGGCCTTGGCAAGAAGGAAAACGATGTTTAGATGCCATTTAACTTTTCACAATCTGCAAGTAGTGGAAAATGTAGAGTGCTACAGGGTGGATAGAGATACAGTACACTACAGGAACTTTGCAACCTCTGTTATCCTCATCTGAGATCAAGGGCAAACCAAGGGGAACCAATACCTGTGGAGAATAAGGTACATGTAGCACTTAGAATATTAGCTACAGGAACCTTCCAGAGACCAACAGGAGGATATGCTGGAGGTGCCATAGGCATCAGCATCCAGGATGTTACATCAATTCCTGAATAATATGCTACAACATGCCAGTGATTACATACAGTTTCCCCATACACCCCAGGACAGATCTACCACTATGGAGAATTTTTACCTTGTAGCACACTTCTCTGAGGTCCTAGGTGCCATAGACTGCATGCACATTGAAATCAAAGCACCACCTGGGGAAAAGGGAAGGGTGTGCATAAATAGAAAGGGCTTCCAACTCTCAACTCTATGAGAGATTTTCTAGGGGAGATATCCCACAGGGTCATTCACTGGGGGATGCAGGTTATGCACTGGAACCATTGCTGATTACATCCATCAGAAATGCACACACACCAGCTGAAGAATGCTATAATAATGCACACATTCAAACAAGTAATATCACAGAGTGTGTGCTTTGGCTGCTGAAGTCATGGTTCCAGTGCCTGGATACATCTGGGAGAGCCCTGCAGTGTAATCCTCCTTACTTGTTCAGAGCTTTTCAGCATCTGTGCCACCTTTCACAATATTATCCTGAGAAAACAGTTTCAGCAGGAACACCAAGGGGAAGGGGAACAAATCCCATCACCAGTGGCAAGGTCACCATAGCCACACACAGGTGCTGTGGGTGTGAGCAGACATGGGCGTGCACAATATAACCTCTTCCTGGCCAAGAGGCAATGGATACCACACATGATCACCACCTAAGGGGTAAAACCTTCATCCTATGCACATACGTACAATAACACTGATGCCAGGCAATGTTCACAACCTTTACTTACCCATGTAATGGCTGTGTACTGCTAGCATCATGCAGACTCAGCCCTTAATTAAAACTTTTGTAAATGCTAGACCTCCAAGGTAAGTGATGAACCTGGATGAGGAAAATAAATGTCTAAGAATACAAATGAATAGCAAATCCTTAAATACTGTTACTTCCTAATGTAACTAAGTAGAAGGTGGGTGATTTTTACACCAATGACATCAATATGTGACAGCACTGATTCATGTCAAAAGATGTGCCCTCTATCACATAAAAGGCCTCCTGCATCAAAGATTCAAACATTACAAAAACTTTCAAGAAAGCAATACAATTTTCAAAAGATTATCACAAACACATATATACTAAGCACTCAGTCAGATATGCACCCTGTGCATCAGACAAAAGACTTACTTGTATATCCATGTATCCAAACAATATAAACAAGGATATGGCACAGTTACCGTCATTTGCAAAGGGTGTTGTTTGGGGGTGGGGGCAGAAGGCCAAGGCTGATACAAAAGGTAGTGAGTGTGTGTGAGGAAGAAAGACAGACAGAAATTTTGATAAAGTATCAAATGCCCACTGAGACAGAATGAGCTGATTTAGATCTGCTTATAACATAGACTATATCTCTAGACCCTTAAGGAAACAAGGGTTGAACTTGGCTAGGCTTGTAAGGGCCAAAGGGCCATTAGCCTAGTAAACTCCTATGAACCTATAAACATATAAGCCTCATGACTGAACAATGTAACTGTTGTGTGAGTGTGTGTGTGTGTGTGTGTGTGTGTGTGTGTGTGTGTGTGTGTGTGTGTGTGTGTGTGTGTGTGTATATGTATGGGCACTCGAGGTGAAATGTGTGTGTGAATATCTGCAAGAACAAAGACAGGCTTTGTGCTACCTCTATGTCCTGGAATGTCTGACAAGTGTGAGCCATTCATGGTAGAGATGACAGTTCATTGTCATCATGTCCTACTACAAGAACTAGCTCTGTCAGGAGTTGCACTGGCATATCCATGACCATGGTCAGATGTGCTTCTGCTATCTGAATGTGACTGATGACTGCTGGATGAGCTCTCCTCATGAGTACACCCAGGACTATGTTCCCATGGCTACCATGTCTGGGTGTGGACACCTCCATCACTGATGGAGCAGTGAAAGTCATGCCACAAGAGGAATGTGATCAGTGCCACATTGGCTAACATCAGAAGATGATGCTGACCTACATCCATGTGGATACCATCACCCTCCCAGCAGACGTTCCATAACAGACACTGCCTGTTCCACTGTGTCATTCAACAAATCCATTGAATCGCAACATGGGGAAGGCAGTCACACATTTCAGCCTGTGCCACATCTACAACCTTAAGCATATCATCAGAGGCCCTATTGGAACATGCCTGCACTTCCAAGACAGCCCTAAACATACCTCAAGTGCCATGCAAAGACACACCAGGATCAGGTGGAAGGTGGACAGCAGGCCTCCTCCGGGCACTCTTAACAACCCTCCTGCATAGCAGCTCTCCCATGCTTTGGCCATACTTTGGCAACAGCCAGAGTCAACTGGCAATGAAGCCGCATCTGAGGGCTCACTGGAATAGGTATGTGTATACCTACTGGCTGTGTCTGATGGAAATACAGGAGATGGCTAAATGTCAACCTCAGTGTCAGATTCAACCTCTGTGCCCCTTGACTGTGCCTCTGTTTGGCCACCATCATCATTAGAGTCTGTCAATACTCTGACATCAGATGGTATGAGTCCTACACTTCCAGTGTCAGGATCACCTGTGATAATAAGCAACAAACACAGGAAAGAAATTAATACCTACACTACAGTGTAATATATGATAACAAACTATTGGTGCCACTATCACAGATGGTACAGCAATACACACACACACACACACACACACACACACACACACACACACACACACACACACACACACACACACACACACACACACACACACACTCATGACACACACCTGACACATACAGATAAATGCATATTTCTGATAAATGTTCATTAATAATCAAAGAAATAATCAAAGAAAAATGTTTGGCTTACCATATGCATATTACCCAACACTTGCTAGGGAGGGTGGTCCTGGAAGAAGTTAAGCAAAAGGTAAGGCATAATCACCACACTTCCAATAACACAGGAGCACAGAATTCTTGCCTATATGTCCATTAACAATACTTCTAACTGAAACTTGGCTGACACGTCCACCCAAATCCCATGTGTAATGAACAAAAAATGTCTTGTTAACTCTATTACTTTATCAATATGTTCATCCAAAAAAATAATTAAAACAACATGAAGTATTACTTTCAATATTTCACTAAACAAGAAAATGTTATAAGTTGACATATGTAAGCTTACCTGGAAGCTCCTTCTAGCACATACTTATCCTCCCAGCAACAGCAACACCAGTATCAGTCACAAGCTGTTGTGCACTTTCCACTGAGCTCTCTGGATCTCTGAGAGTGGGCAGCAACTCCTCATTTGGTGTCAGTGGTGGCTCTGTAGGAGCCCCCCCTCACTTCAGCTGCTCTCCTTCAGGCTGATGAAATCATATCAGTGGCCCTATGATGCACCTAATCATAAGTCCTGATGCAACCCCCTATGACATTTATCCCATTGACTATCTGGTTCCAAGTCTGCATTCTGTCAGTCATATCCCCACATCCTATCTCAAGCAGAAAGGCAACATGGCGCCTGAATGCTTGTGCTATGATGTCATTTTCTGAGTCACTGAAAGGGGGGGGTTATGTGGATTGATACACTTGGGTGCCATACTCCTGGGTGACATAAAACAGAGATGGATACAACACATAGATACCACATAATTAAATTCTTGCTTATGTACACATATATATTTTCATTGTTAACTTCTGGAGACGCACATTTCAGGGATTAACATTTAAGGTTATGTGACTGTACCATATCACACTCTCACACAAACCAATGTTTGATCCAAAACAAGGAATAACAATGGAGTAATGAATTGTTTACCACAGAAAGAACTGGATGACTATTCAATTTCAAGAATAAACCTCTTGAAAGACAACTTTTGTTGTGGTGACACACAAATGGTGCTTGGCTCCCCCAACCCCAAAAAACAGGCAAATTACAGTTTGTACCAAGTAAGGAATAGCACATGACTCAATTGTTATAAATGCTTTCAAAAGAATTTCTCACAAAATGTGTAGACATTTACAACAGAAAAGCCAGTTTTATATGGTTGTTAGTCACCTCTCCTTGTGCTCTGCACTCCCCTAGAGGTGTCTATGGGCCATGTCATTGACAATATAGGACATTACATTTAACTGAAATAACATAGAAGAAAACCCATTGTATCAATAACACTTGTGATGAAAGTTGATAAGGCTGTCTGAGAAAGTAAAATGCCTGACAAAAATGCCTATGTCGACAGTGAACTTATAAGAAGTGCATACAGATAAAAGTTCAATTTTCTAATGCATACACGTGAAATATTTTCCTTGAAAAATGTGAATGCATCTAGCATGTACTTGAAAAATACAGTCATACCTTAACAAGATCATAAGGCTTCTGTGCAGATAAATCTAAATTAATAGCAAATGTCTTCAGTGTTCTCCACATACACAGCTCTCCTCAACTTCAAGTTCCCTAGCTGCATTGTTATCTTTTTGTAATGTAGATTCAGGACTCTGAGCATGGTTAAGATGCAAATGAGGTGTGAACTCATTAGAATTGCTAAATGTCAATTTTTTTGGCATCATGTACAGGTGTAGACATAGTGTAGACACTATAAATCTAATAACAAAAGAAGAACCAGCACAGGCAACCACGGACTTCGAAAGATGCCACTGTAATCTTTAAAACTGCAAAATTTATTGCACACTGATAAGAACGGTAAGCGCTTTCACTATAGCTTCATCAGACCTTTATAATCAGAAGAAAATGGTCTGCTTTTATATAAGAGCAATCAATCAATTGGACTCAATTAGCTGTAATTAAAACAGCTTAATGATGTTAAAACACTGTTAAGGCATCTAAAAAATATAGGAACATTAATAGTAACATCATTTAAATGATGAATTGCAAATAAAAGCCTGAAAGGGCTCATACAAAAAATAAAAATTTGTATGTATCATATAAAGATACATTTAATAGTTACATATAAAAAAATAATACATATAAAAAATATATACGAATACATGTAAAAAATGGGGTGGGGAAGCCATGCTGTTGCTACCGCCTAACCTTACATCCCCTTGCTTTTAATGCTGGTCTCAAGGAAGCTCTTTCATTGAGTCCCTTCCCACAATCCACCTTTAGTCTCATAATCCATCCCATCTCCCTCTTTTCAGTCCCATTCCTAATATCTCCTCCATGTATAATTGGCTTAATAACTTCCATAACCCTGAACTTAAACTGATGTTCAGTGCCATTGATTTTAACATGTTTGGCTAAAGCATTAGTTGATGAATCAACCCTAATGGCATATAAATGCTCCCTAATCCTAGTTTTTAGTTCTCTGTTGGTTTTCCCAACATAGAATGATCCACAGCAATCACACACAGTTAAATAGACTGCATGTTCAGTGTTACAATTAGCTGAAACATGACACTTGTACATCTGTTTGGCCTCTGGATGTATAAAACTGTCACTCATATCAATATAAGAGCAAAAGTTGCATCGACCACATGGAAAGGAGACAAAAACATTTACTACCTCCCTATCTTGGCAACATGTGCAATAGCATAATATATTCTTCAGATTAGATTTATTCTTATAAACGTACATTGCTTTGTCACCAACCAGTGCTCGAATCTCATCATTGGTAGTCAAAACCCCCCAATGCTTGTTGATAATCTCCGACAAAACGTCGATAGAATGGAACAAACCGTCTATACTCATCCAAAGCAAATAAGCTATCTTTCTCCCAATGAGCCAATGAGAAGTGAGTGGTATAATTACCTCCCATTTTGAAATTAGACTACCACTGTTTTTCTTTTTTTCTGCTGACGATAGACTTGTATCAGAGATTATCAACAAGCATTGGGGGGTTTTGACTACTGATGAGACTAAGGGCTGATTGTGGGAGGGACTCAATGAAAGAGCCTCCTTGAGACCAGTATTAAAAGCAAGGGAATGTAAGGTTAGGCGGTAGCAACAGCATGTCTCCCCGATCCCTCTTTTTACATGTATTCGTATATATTTTTTATATGTATTATTTTTTATATGTAACTCTTAAATGTATCTTTATATGATACATGCAAATTTTTATTTTTTTTATGAGCCCTTTCAGGCTTTTATTTGCAATTCATCATTTAAATGATGTTACTATTAATGTTCCTATATTTTTTAGATGCCTTAATAGTGTTTTAACATCATTAAGCTGTTTTAATTACAACTAATTTAGTCCAATTGATTGATTGCTCTTATATAAAAGCAGACCATTTTCTTCTGTTTGTAAAGGTCTGATGAAGCTATAGTGAAAGCACTTACCGTTCTTATCAGTGCACAATATATTTTGCAGTTTTAAAGATTACAGTAGCGTCTTGTGAAGTCCATGGTTGCTTGTGCTGGTTCTTCTTTTGTTATTGTATTTATAGTATTTACTTTTGTTATTGGATTTATAGTATTTACAACAACAGCGACAAGGCATTTACTTCGCTTGTTGCAGCTTTTGTTGTTTTACTTTTTCTTATCTTTTTATAGTGTAGACACTACCTGAGTGTTAGTTGCTAATGGATTATCACTGTGAATGATTACTGGTAGGGAGAAGGAAGACACAACAGCAATTCGGACTCCCTAAACGGCATATCTCTGAACCGTGCCAAATTCTGGTTTAGAGGGTAAAATAATGGGATTCCTGAGTGGACCCTTCAACTCCTGATTTATTTTTGTTTTTATTTTGCAATTTTATGTCACGGCTGACATCATCATGCATCGCCAGCATTTCCCGCAATGTCATCAATGTCAGCTTCATGAGGTGGTACCTGACTGCCTATTGGACTCGAAGACTCGTCTGGACCTGGGAGATTTTAAAAAGTAAAAAAAAAATAGTTTAATTGTTTACAGCTGCAGTCAACGAGCAATGTCACGTCAACGCATAACAACAATGATGAGAGTATTCAATTCTCTACTGCCATGGACTGTTTGGTTGGACACCCACCCACTGACCCACCTGTGTCCACAGGATGAGAAGAAAATGTAATTTCTCCAGCTCGACCTCAAGTTGGTAAGTAAAAAAAAAAAAAAACAGAAGATGGGTCAGAGCCAGTACACTGTGATTGATTGGTGGGGGGAGTATCAGTTCAGTGTGTTAACACTGTTGAAACTGAATAGCAAGTATGTCTACAGGTGGGCAACATCTAGTTGCAAAAGGAGCAGTTGCTGGAGACACAACACAAGATGCCAAGGAACAGAATGGTAATCTCTGTTTTTCATAAGAAATTACTACCAGGGTGATTTGTAATTGTGCACTGATAGTGAATGCTTTCTTCAGGAGATGTCGCCCTGTTTTTGTGTTTGTGCAACTGAGGAGTTTACATTTATAAGTTTTCGTGGAACACTTATTTTGGACTGTAAGAGAATGGACTGGGCACTGGAGAAAAACAATGTAGGCTGACATATGTATTATCTAAAGATACAGGCTAGTAATGAAAATATTGCAAACACACACAAAACACAAGTGACGCTTTCTTTTTTTGTAATGCACTTTAATGCATATTCTCTAGCTCTGCACCTGATCTTGGCCCTTTTGGTCCCTGATTATTCTCTTTGCCCCAGTTTCTCTTTTTTTTCAGTTTTGTGCCGGTATTATTAAGCCAACAGCAGGTCACAGTTTTGATTGGAATGTGTGTCAAGGGTCAGCTGTTTTCTGTTGCTCTCCCAGATGACATGACGACTGATTTGATGTCCTACGGTTTGCAACAAAATTTTGCAGGAAGGAATGGAGGGCCGCACACCTGCACAATGACATGAAACCCTCTAATACCATTTCGCTCAGGCTTGTTCAACCAGAACTGCTGCAGTTAAGTCATTCTCCAGCAGGTTGGACATTCTCCAGCAGTTAGTTGGTCCAAAGGTACTTCATAGTCCCTTGCACTGTTGCCCACTGTGGCATCATATTATATTATTAATGTTTGGAGTATCTTAGGGTTGGGTTGGATAATGTACTTAATGCATTCACAGAAATTGTGTGATACAGATGTGGAGGCACAAAATGAGATAGCTCGTTTTGAAGTGCAAACAAAATAAAACTTACATTTCAGCTGCTATATTATACCCTCTCTAGATATATTTAGGATTGGGTGTATCCAAGCACTATGTGTCCAGATTTTCACAGAATGTCCAGATTTTAGACTCATATTTATGGTCCGTATTTCTCTGCTTGCTGTATAATAACCTGTCCCTAAATTGTGTAGGTTTGTTCTGGAACAATCACCTCTCTAATTTAAGATCCATTTCAAGGAATTCTAAATTTGAAAATGCATTTTAAAGGAGCATTTTTCAAGCCAGTGGAAATCTAACAGTTGTACAACTTAAGCTTATATCATATTTTGGTGATTTGTATCATTATGATTTTTTTATTAAAATGCATAACTCACACATCTGTTTTTTAGTTAATAGATAAGAATTGCATTAGCCTTGATAGATCTGGGTATTTTTTTTTTGTATAGGTGTCTTTTTTATCTGTTGCCTTACTTTTTTCTCAGGGATCAGATTACTAAGGTTCATAGGTTTATAGGTAGGCACTAGGCTATCGGCCCAAGGGCCTAAGTAAGCCTAGCCAACAAGGTTCCTTGGCTTATGCCACCCAAGAAAGTTAATTTCCTGTGCCCCTGTCGAGCAGAGCCAAAGACGTGATCCTTGGGGTGTATTTCCTATTTCCCATTCAATCATCAAGATTTTTCTTGAAGAGTGCTAATGAGGAACTTTGCTTGACATAGATGGGTAGCTTGTTCCAGAGTGTAGGAAGTCTCTGGGACAGGAATCTATCCCTCCAGCATGTCCTGTTTATTGTGGTGACAAGGTTTAGGTCACTAGAGCATGTAGCTCAGAGGGATTGGGATTTCTTTAGGTGTAGCATGTCCAACAGCTCTGGGATTAACATAGCTTTATATGTTAGGCAGAGATTTCCTCGGAGTAGATGATATGCTACAGAGTAAAGCTGGAG
This sequence comes from Protopterus annectens, assembly GCF_019279795.1. Lineage (NCBI taxonomy): Eukaryota > Metazoa > Chordata > Ceratodontiformes > Protopteridae > Protopterus > Protopterus annectens. The sequence continues at coordinate 512,330,191 of NC_056736.1, forward strand.
TTTTTTGAGACGGTCAGTGTAGGGCATCTGTTTGAGGCCAGTAACCCACATTTTGAGGTACTACTGTGGCCTTTCCAGCTGTTGCAGATGTCTGGTGAGGTACATTCCAAAAGTGGCATTGTACTCTATAATGGGTCTAATGAGTGCCGAGTAGAGGGAAACAATGGCCTCTTTTTTCCTGGATGAGAACCCTTTTGTGATGAGGTGTGCCACATAGAAGGATTTCCTGACTACTGTGGTGATGTGATTATCAAAGGAAAGACTACTGTCCACCTGAGTCCCAAGGTTTCTTATCACACATTCAGGGTTAAGTCAACTGCCGTTTATTTGGTAGTTCATGGGTACAGAGTTTTTACCAAAGGAGATGGCAATGCACTTTTTGGCATTGAGCTTGAGGCCATGCCTCTGGTACCAGGCATCTGTCTCAGTGAGGCCCTTCTGTAGGATGTCCACATCATTTGAGCACTCAACTATGGCTCCTAGTTTGCTGTCATCTGCAAACTTCATTTGCCAGAGGCCTTCTGTGTTAGCCTGTACTTCAGAGAAGTCGATACCAAACAGGAGAGGTCCCAGGACTGACCCCTGTGGTACTCCACTTGTCACTGGTTTGAAATCAGATTTGGAGTCTGCAACTTTTACAGTGTGGGTTCTGTCAGTGAGTCAGTTGGCAACCCATCTTGTGATGTAGGGATTTATATCTAGTTTAGTGAGTTTAGCTATAATTCCAGAATGGGTGATGGTATTGAAAGCCTTGCCGAGGTCAAGATAGGCTGTGTGAATCACCTTGCCCTCATCTACAGCTTTGGTGACTGCCTCAAAGAAGTCGATCAGGTTCAGAAGGCATGATCTGCCATTCACAAACCGAACTGGGTGTGGACCAGAGTTTGGAGGTTACAAATGTCTTTGCTTATGAGTTCCATGATGATACATTCCATAGCCTTGCAGACCAGGCTCGTCAGGCTAATAGGGTGATAGTTCCCAGGATCAGTGGTGGCTCCCTCTTTGTGGCATGGGATAACTGTTGCTGTGTGCCATTCATTGGGCACAAAGCCTGATGGGAGACTTTGATTGAACATGGTGCTTAGGTGGGGAGCCAGTTTGTTCTGAAGTTCATATAAAACGCAGCCTGGGATGTTGTCTGGTCCCATCGATACTGTGTTTTTGGTTTTAGAGAGTGCAGCTTTTACCTGCATAGATGTGATTACAGGGACTCTGCATTCTTCCTGTATAGATATGGGCCCTTTAGGGGGTGAGAGGGAGTAAAGTTAGCAGTGAACCTATCTGCCAGGATGTTGGCAATATCATTTGGTTCTGTAATTTTCATGCCGTTGTGTTGTAACTTAGAGCAGATCTGGGTGTTGCATTGAGATTCTTGACATAGCTATAGAATACTTTGTGGTTGCCCTTAGAATCAGTGGCAATTTTGTTTTCATAGCTAGCTTTGGAGGATCTTAGAAGGGATCTCAGCTTCTTACTGAGGCTGACCAGGGAGCTCTTCCACTCATGGGAATTCACTCTCTTTTGCAACAGTTTCTTCCTTCTGTTGTAGAGTTTCCTTATGGCAGGGGACCAACAGATTGGCTTCCTTTCTTGGAGGATAGCATCTTGGTTCTGTTTGGGATAGCACAATCCATGCTTTCATGTAAGTGCATTTGTGTAGGATTCATCAGTCGTAACTGTATTGTCCATCTGCATGGGTGTCATGAAGTTCGCCACTTCTGTCTTAAGAAGCATGAAGTTGGCTTTGGAGAAATTTTTTACCATGGTTTCCTTAATGGTGGGTGGGGGCGAAATGTGGATATCTAGGGTGATTAGCTTATAGTCGGATCTGACCAACAAGGAGTTGATTTCAGGTGTGGAACACCAGTGACTCATGTTGGTAATGACTAGGTCAGGAATATTGTTGCCCCTGGTTGGGGTGTGGATAGGTTGATCCAGGGCATTAGAATTTATGAATTCCAGAAAACGCTGAACGAAGCCGTTGGTACATGAGTAGTTTTCCCAGTTAATGGTGGAGTAGTTGAAATTGCCCATTATTAGGGTGTTTGGTTGAACTTTAATATTTTCCAGTATATCAAGAAAAGAGGGGTGGGAATTATGGGGCATGGTGGGGGATCTGTAGCAAGCTACAATTTGGATTGCAGTTTTGCCCAGAGTTAGTTGCACTTGGATAAGCTCAGATGCATTATGCTGGGCAACTAGCCTGGAGATGTGGATATCCTTAAAGACTATGGACACACCTCTGCCTTTGGTGTTGTGGTCCAGGCTATATGGCCAAAAAGTGTGGTATGAGTTATAGCCTGGTAATGTAGGGGTGCTTTCTAGAGCCTTGAACCAGGTCTCAGTCACTGCACAGATATCGATGTTCTCCATTTTAAGGAGTGCCTCACGTGAGTGCATTTTGAGATTTAGACTTCTAGCATTGAGCAGCATTACCCTCAGTTTTTGCTTGCCTGTTCCTGTTACAGTAGTGAACTTGTCATTTGAACCTTGCCTAAAAAAGGCACTATAGGGGTGGCAAGAGCCTTAGGCAATATCCGGAACCCCAGGGGGGAGACAGGTGCAGGCCATCTCTGGCAAAGCATCTTGGTCTGTTAATCATGTCATCCCAGGCAGACAGATACTGGATCCCCTTAGAATGACACCAGAAGCTTAGCCAGTTGTTGAAGTCAATCATTTTGTCCTTGTACTGCGGTATCATTCTGGATGATGGCAGGATGCTACTCAGGACTAGGGTCATACATGCCTGGGCTTCAAGATTGGAGAACTCTTCCATGTTTCTTTTCATGTAGTTCAGGGGGGGTACATCTCAGGTCGTTCACACCAACATGGACAATGACAGAGTCATATTTGTACTTGTTGTGGAGTGACCTGAGTGCGTGGGTTATGTGGCGGATCCTGGCACCTGACAGGCAGCTGACAGTAACCTTCTCCTTGTTTAGCCTGGTGAGTGGGACATCAGTGTGTCTGACTATAGAGTCACAGATGACTAGTGTGCTTGATACGTTGGTTTGCCTTATGGGCTGTGGTTTATTGGCACACTGAGTCTGTGGGCTATGTGTCATTTGGGTAGTGTTGGGGGAGTGGATGTTGCTTGCGTTTCTGCTTTGGTGGTCTCGTTTGCTTGAGCAGATTATTACTGAGAGCCACATAAAGAAAATATACCAAAAATAAAAATTACAAAAAAGGTCATCACCATAGGTTCATAGGTTCATAGATTAGTACTAAGCTAACTGCCCTTGTGAGACATTTTAAGCCTAGCCAATTATCCCTTGTGAGAGTCAAACCCTGCACCTTGTCTTTATAAGGCAAACACCTTAACCATTAGGCCACCCTCCCTAAGGGTGGCACCTTACTTTATTCAGCAGCACTGATCTGGCACCACGGCAGTTCGCCTTCAAGTGTTGCTGAATAAAGTAAGGTGCTGGTGCTAACCTTTTTGTGTTTTTTATTATTGAACGCCTCTGAGAATGCTTTTATGTTTCTATGTGTGGATTTTGGTGGTGTAGGTTTAGTGGTTTAGTGGGACTATGTGATGAGTTTGGTGTGGTGCAAGTGTTTACCTTCTCCTCTTGACTGCCAAGTTCAGTCTTGGTTGGAGAGAGCTTTGCCTCCAGTTTGGCTAGATAAGTGCATCTCCCACAGGTTGTGGTGTTGGGTGGTGGGAGGAGAGACTTGCCTGTGTACATGAGGCAATTGCTACATTGCCTCAAGATGCCCAGATTCATCAGATAGACAGGGAAGAACATTGGGAGCTGACCCTTGGACAAGCCTGAATAAAAAAACTACTTTCCTCTAGACAAGTGAGGAAAGTGAATATAAGAGCTGTTTTTCTCTAAGCAAGTGAGGAAAGTAAGTACAAAAGCTGTTTTTCTCTAGGTAAAGAGGAAGGTTGAATGCTGTAGTAATTTGTAATTTATTTACTGCTAACAAAAAGTTCTGAACAAGTGCTGAGCAAGAATAAGCAAATTCAAGTGCTAAAACTAAGAATCTGTACCTGGATCTTGTGGTAGATAAGCTACCTAGTGCTTACCACCCCCACTGATAAGCTAGAATGCTTCCCTCCAACACAAAAAGGCTTTGGGGGCACAGACGCTTACAAACAGTCCTGGATACAGCAAATCTGTATCTGGACTAGACTAGTTACAGGAAAGGTGGGAAACAAGCACAAACACAAGCTTTTAAGCCAGAAAGTTGAAAGAGATGGAAAAACTGCCCAAACAGCCAATAAACTACAATTTCTGGGCCAGAAACCACTCTTGTGGTAGATAGGCTACCTAGTGCTTACCACTCCCACTGATAATCTAGAAGGCTTCCATCCAACACAGAAAGGCTTGGGGGGCTCAGAAGCTTACAAGCAGTCCTGGATACAGCAAATCTGTATCTGGACTAGACTAGATGCAGGAAAGGTGGGAAATGAGCGCAAATGCGGGCTTTTAATCCAAAAGATTGAAAGAGATGGAAAAACTGCCCAAACGGCCAATAAACTAAAATTTCTGGGCCAGAAACCACTCTTGTGGTAGATAGGCTACCTAGTGCTTACCATCCCCACTGAAAAGCTAGAATGCTTCCCTCCAACACAGAAAGGCTTTGGGGGCTCAGAAGCTTACAAACAGTCCTGGATACAGCAAATCTGTATCTGGACTAGACTAGTTACAGGAAAGGTGGGAAACAAGTGCAAAAGCAGGCTTTTAAACCATAAAGTTGAAAGAGATGGAAAAACTGCCAAACAGCCAATAAACTACAATTTCTGGTCCAGAAACCACTCTTGTGATAGATAGGCTACCTAGTGCTTACCACTTCCACTGATAACCTAGAAGGCTTCCCTCCAACACAGAAAGGCTTTGGGGGCTCAGAAGCTTACAAACAGTCCAGGTTACAGCAAATCTGTATCTGGACTAATCTAGTTACAGGAAAGGCAGGAAACAAGCTTAGAATTTGTTTTTTTTTTTTTGGAAAGTGAAAAGGGAAAAAGGAGAAACAGAAGATAATTCAAAATTAAGGACCTAAGTGGCTTGCCCTTCACAAATGTTCTATCTGTGTTAGGTAGAATGAGCTAGTGACACTAGACTGGAATAGAGCTGGGATAGAGCTGAACAGATAGACTGGTAGGAGTGTCTGAAGTCAAAATATGATCTCACTGTACTCGGTTGAGTGAGCAAATGAGATAGACCCAGGAGGCGTGTTCAAACACAAATTTACAGGAGGGGCAGGCAATTTCAAAGCCACCAAGATTAATGCCAGAGCAAGAACAGCAAGGGCAAACTAGCTGATAGAAAAATAAATAACTACAGAGAGACACAGACCAATGAAACAATTAAATACACAGAGAAATAAAATAAAATGCAGTATAATCTTTAACACTGCAAGTTTGTACTTAACTCAGCTAGTAATGCAGTTGATTGTAGGTATGTAGCAGAAGCCAAACAACTCAGATATTGAGCAGTAATAAATTCAAAGATATGTGACTATCACTTATAAATACAGAGAAACCCTCTAGTCTAAGAGTTTAACACTGAATATCAATGAAGTGAAACACAATAGCCCCCGCACACACAGATATATATATATATATATATATATATATATATATATATATATATATATATATATATATATATATATATTACCTTCACAGTACTAGCAGGGGAGATATGCCCCCCTGCACCCCGGTAGAGGACTCCACCCCCCCACCCCCGTAACTTAAATATACCAACTCCAAGATCGCACTATAGTGTGGAAGATGGAAATCTTTCCATTCCGCACTGTACCGAGATGCTAGTTTTGCATGGTCGACATTTCGAATGTTGATCATATGGTCTCAGCCATATGATCTTCAACATTCTGAAATGTCGACCATGTGAAGGGGTCCTATATATGTGTATATATATATATATATATATATATATATATATATATATATAAAACATGAAACACCCCCATGGCATTACTGGACTTCTAAATAAAATATAACACTATATTATATACATATAAATAAAACACTATTGATCTGGTTAAAGTTTTTGTTTAATATTTTGTCTGTTCTTCAGTTTGTGTTTGAATATTGGTATCTCGCAATTCATGGGGTGGGAAGGGTTACGTAATTATGTATGCAAATTTTATTTTGATCAGTGTACAGATTTTTAACCAGTTGTACTTACTTTTCATGGGCCTTTGTCCAGATTTTTAATGTTTCTAAGTTGAGAGGTATGCTTACCGGCAGTGGGTGTGTCACCCAGAATACACTTACAAAGTACAGAAATAATCGTAGCAAGCTTTTAAATGGAAGTGAGCAGCACATATTTCTCAGTTTTTGTTAATTAACAGCCAAACTCTCCTACCTTTGTTGAAAACTGTATATTACTGTAATATAGTAATCTTATACATTTTAAGCACAATGATACAAAATTCCCTACAGACTGCATGTCTGAGAGTAGAACACAAATGAAAGAATGAACACAATGCATAGAGAACACAGAGCTACATTTATGCAAAGAATACTCATAAATGGCTGCATGATTAGTTATTGCACTAAATATGTAAGTAACACATGTGCAAACAACTGAAAGTGTAGAGGTGTTATTCGTCTTGCTAATACTGCATTGGAAATAGGACTTGCTTGAAAGCACGACTTGAATTCTTGCTGTAGAGCTATTTCTGTGGAAAAGAGAGACAAGACACACTTACTGTGTTTTGTAGGTTCATTAGTCTGACAATTCAAATTCAGTCATGTTAAAATGTATTTTGTATTTTTTTTAAATGAATATTTGTGTGATGTGCGGCTTAGAGCAAACACTGTGAAACAGATAAACAAATTAAATTGAATGTAAGTTACTTGCATAATAAAGTCTGCATAAATTACAGCTGTGAATCAAGTATGTGTGTGTAGCACACCTGGTAAACATGATAAAGCACCCAGTATATAGTACATTTAGATCATGGTTCAAGTCCCACATTTATCTTTAAATGATGAAACCTAATAAACACTTGTTACCAGCATGATGCATGTTGAGTTTTGTCTGTCACGTTTGCATGTCGCACACCTTCATGTAAACATAGTGTAATGGCCCAGACAACAAGCAGACATTGTAAGTTTCAAAAAGGATACATTGTTGCATCTTTTGCTTACCACTGCAGAAATCTACTAAGTGGCATTGCTCAACAGTCCACAACACCTGCAGGTCCAAAACACCTGCAGACCCCAAGGAGACACTTGTCAATTTCAAAAACGTATACATTCTATTATATGTTGTTTGCCACTGTGCAAACACTCTAAGTGGTGTTGCGAGGCAGTCAGCATACATACATAGTAATGAATATGAAACTAAACAACTGCTACCTAGTTGTTTCTGTGGCAGCACAGTTAAGGGCTACAATACAGGTCAGCCTGGATTCTAATACAGCAAAGTCCAAAGTTTTATGTAGCTACCTAGTAATTTCATACAGGTCTCCCAACATAGGTTCATAGGTTGGTACTAGGCTATCGGCCCAAGGGCCTATACAAGCCTAACCATAACAATTCCCTGGCTATTTCTTCCCACAGTATTTACTTCCCTGGACCCGTGTCTAGCAGAGCAAGTGACATGATCCCCAGGGTGAATTTCCTATCTTCCATCCAATCATCAAGGTTCCTTTTGAAGAGGGCCAAAGAGGCACTCTGCTTGACATGTATGGGCAGTCTATTCCAGAGTCTGGGGAGTCTCTGGGTCAGGAACCTATCCCTCCAGCATGCTTTGTTCATTGTGATGACAAGGTTTAGATCCTTGGAGCGTGTGTCTCTGAGGGATTGGGATTTCTTTAAGTGTAGCATATCCAACAGCTCTGAGTTTAACATGGCCTTGTATGTTAGGCAGAGATCGCCTCTGAGTAGACGATATGTGATAGAGTATAGGTGGAGTTTTTTTAGATGGTCAGCATAACGCATCTGCTTTAGGCCTGTGATTCTTTTAGTGAGGTTATTTCTGCAGCCTTTCCAGTTGTTGCAGGTGTCTTGAGAGGTACATACCAAATGGGGCATTGCATTCTAAAATGGGTCTAATGAGGGATGAGTACAGTGGGACAATGACCTCCTTTTTTCTGTATGAAAAGCCCTTAGTGATGAGGTGTGCCACACAGAAGGATTTCCTGACTGTTGTGGCGATGTGGTTATCGAAGGTGGGACCACTGTCCACCTGTGTCCCTAAGGCTCTTATCACACTTTTGGTGTTTAGTGTACTGCCACCTATGTGGTAATTCACAGGTACATGTTTTTTCCCAAAGGAGATAACTATACATTTCTTGGCATTGAGCTTGAGCCCATGGCTCTGTCACCAAGCATCTATTTCTGTAAGGCCCTTTTGTAGAATATCCACATTGTTTGGGGATTCAATAAGGCTCCCAGTTTTCAGTCATCTGCGAACTTTGTTAGCCAGAGTCCCTTAGTGTTGGCCTGTACTTCAGAGAAGTAGATGCAAAACAAGAGCGGTCCCAGGACCGAACCCTGAGGTACTCCACTTGTCACTTGTCTGGAGCTGGATTTGGAGTCGGCTACTTTTACAGTGTGGGTTCTGTCAGTAAGCCAGTTGGCAACCCATCGAGTGATGTAGGGATTAATGCCCAGCTTAGTAAGTTTATCTATGATTCCAGAGTTGGGGATGGTGCTGAAGGCCTTGGCAAGGTCCAGATAGGCTGTGTGGACCACCTTACTCTTGTCCATGGCTCTGGAGACTGATTCAAAGAAGTCAATCAGGTTCAGGAGACAAGATCGGCCCTTCACGAACCCAAACTGTGTGGAGTCCAGTGTTTGAAGGTTGCCAATGTCTTTGTTTATAAGTTCCATGATAATACATTCCATGGCCTTGCAGATCAGGCTTGTCAGACTGATGGGGCAGAGTGGGATAACTGTAGCTGTGCACCATTCTGTGGGCACAAAGCCTGAGGTGAGACTATGATTAAACATGACACTTAGGTGAGGTGCCAGTTCATTTTGTAGTTCATGTAATACACAGCCTGGGATGTCGTCTGGTCCCATGGATGCTGTATTCTTAGCTTTGGAGAGTGTATTTTTTACCTGTGTGGCCGTTATTACTGGAATTTGGCAATCGTTCGGTATTGAGATGGGACCTTTAGGGGATGAGAGGGGGGTGAAGTTTGCACTGAATCGATCTGCCAGGATATTGGCAATATCCTTGGGATCAGTATATTTAATGCCATTCTGTTGTAGTTCAGAGCAAATCTGAGCATTGCCATTTAGATTCTTGACATAGCTATAGAATGCCTTGTGGTTGCCTTTGAAATCTTTGGCAATTTTATTTTCGTAACTAGCTTTGGAGGATTTTATGAGGGATCTCAGCTTCTTACTGAGGCTGGTAAGGAAGTTTTTGCATCCTGGCATTTTCATCTTTTTGATACAGTTTCTTCCTTTTGTTGTAAAGTTTGTTTATGGCAAGGGACCACCAGATTGGCTTCCTTTTTTTTGGAGGAGAGTGTCTTGGTTCTATTGGGGATGGGACAATTCATGCACGAGTGGATGTTCTCTTACAGTGCATTAGTGTAGGATTCAGCAGTCGAACTTTCAGTTCCCATCTGCATGGGTGTCATGAAGTTTGTCACTTCTGACTTGAATAGCATGAAGTTGGCTTTGGAGAAGTTTTTTATGGAGATTTCCTTACTGGGGGGTGGGGGTGGGATGTAGATGTCAAGGGTGATTAGCTTATGGTCAGACCTGACCAACGAGGGGGTGATCATAGATGTGGAGCATCAATTTCCCATGTTGGTAATGACCATGTCTAGGATATTGGAGCCCCTGGTGGGACTAAGGATTAGTTGATCCAGGGCATTGGAATTTATGAATTCCAAGAACCATTGGGCAAAGGTGTTGGTACATGAGTAGTTGTCCCAGTTAATGGCAGGGTAGTTGAAATCACCCAGTATTAGGGTGTTTGGTTGTATCTTAATATGTTCCAGTATGTTTAGAAAGGTGTAGTGAGAATCTTGGGGCATGGTGGGGGATCTGTAGCAAGCTACAATCTGGATTGCAGTCTTACCTAGTGTTAGTTGCACCTGGAAAATTTCAGACGCATTGTGTTGGGAAACTAGCCTGGTGTTGTGAATATCTTTGGTAAATATGGACACTCCTCCACCTTTAGTGTTTTGGTCCTGGCTTGGTGGCCAAAAAGTGTGGTAAGAGTTGTAGCCTGGTACTGCAGGGGTGCTCTCTGAAGCCTTGAACCAGGTTTTAGGAGTGCCTCGAGAGAGTGCATTTTAAGGTTTAGACTTCTAGCATTGAGTAGCATTACCTTCAGATTTTGCATGCTTATACCTGTTACAGTGGTGGTTTTGTCCTTTGAACTTTGCCTAAAGAAGGCACTATAGGGGTGGCAAGAGCCTTAGCCAGTAACCTGAATCCCAGGGGTGACAGGTGCAGACCATCTCTGGCAAGGAATCGTGGTCTGTTGATCATGTTATCCCAGGCAGACAGATACTGGATCCGCTTTGAATGACACCAGAAGCTTAGCCAATTGTTGAAGTCAATCATTTTGTCCTTATACTGTGGTATCAGTCTGGGCAAAGGCAGGATGCTACTCAGGGCTAGGGTCATACCCGCCTGGGCCACATGATCCAAGAGCTCTTCCATGTCTCTTTTCATGTAGTCCAGAAAGGTATGTCTCAAGTCATTCACTCCAACATGGACAATGACAGAGACATATTTGTACTTGTTGTGGAGTGACTTGCATGCATGCGTTATGTGGCGGATCTTGGCACCCGACAGGCAGCTGACTGTAATTTTCTCCTTGGTCAGCTTGGTGAGTGGGACATCAATTTGCCTGACTATAGAGTCACCTATGACTAAAGTGTTGGGTACGTTGTCTTGCCTTAGGGGCTGTTGTTGGGTGTCACACTGGTGTTGAGAGCTATGTGACAATTTGGTTGTGATTGGTGTTTATTGGCATTTCAGCTTCAGAGGTCCTTGTTGCTTGGGAAGGTTACTGTTAAGGGCCTCCACATATGTGCATTAAGTGTTGCTATGTATGGGTGTTAGTGGTGTGGGTTTAAAAGGGCTATGTGTTGCTTGAGGTGCAGTGCAGGTGTTAACCTTCTCCTCTTGACTGTCTAGCACAATCTTGGGTGGAGAGAGCTTCGCTTCCAGTTTGGCTGTGTAAGTGCATCTCTTGCAGGTTGTAGTGTTGGGTGGTAGGAGGAGAGGGTTGTCTGTGTACATGAGGCAATTGCTGCATTTCCCCAGAATGCCCAGATTCACCAGGTGTATAGGAGAAATCACCAGAACCTGACCATTAGACATTCCTGGTTTGGTGCTTTTTTTTGTAAAGCACTAGAGCTGTTTTCACTTATGTTAGCAAGGTACTTTGCAATTATAGGCTGTTTAGTGCCTACAATTAATTTCTCCTTATTAACAAGGAGAGTTGAGTGCTTGTATCAGTTTAAGACTCCCTAGTGCTTTCCAGTAGGTTTAAAGCAAGTGCTAGTCACAGAGATGCTTAAAGGTAAGATGAAACAAATGGTTTATCCTAAACACTGCAGTGTGCACTAGAGGAGTTAGATGTGAAAGTAGGTAACTTAAGTTTTACCTGTCTAAAAAGTTAAGTTTTAGTGGAGAGTCACTATTTTAAAACAGCAAGATAGATTCAAAGGGGGTGGTCACTTTTGTATTCTGGTACTATGGAATACTGTAGGATGGCCAATACATTGAAATAGTTGAAGGGGAGTGATTTCACAAAATGATAATTTTGTGCTTACACAAGCCAGTAAAAACAGAGAGGAAATGAGATATATGGTCAAATTAACATAAGGGGAAGGCAACTAGAAATACAGTGGTGTTTAAGACCACTACAGTAACCGGTTGCGAGGGTGGGGGAAATTCTGCCTGACTCACAGGAGACAGAGCTGTGGTCTCTTTTCAAGTTTTAATATGCAGTTAAAAGCAGAATACAAGTAAAACACAAGGTAAATAAAACAAATCACAGTATTCAAAATAGAAAAAGGCAATAAAGTAATACAACAAATAAAAAGCAAACTAACCTTTCCCTCACAGCAAAGTGTAGCAGAGTCTGGGTGAGCCTTTCTAGTAAAGCTCTGAAATGTTTTATTTTACCCCTTAAATATAAGGTTTAGTTCCTAGCTCCACCCCCTCAGTTCACAGATGATTAACCTTAACTGACCTGTTCTATTGACCTGTTACTAATTTCTGCCTGACTCACAAGAGACAGAGCTGTGGTCTCTTTTCAAGTTTTAATATGCAGTTAAAAGCAGAATACAAGTAAAACACAAGGTAAATAAAACAAAGCACAGTATTCAAAATAGAAAACGGCAATAAAGTAATGCAACAAATAAATAGCAAATTAACCTTTCCATCACAGCAAAGTGTAGTAGATTCTGGGTGAGCCTTTCTAGTAAATCTTCTCTTAAACATCCAATGAGGATGTCATCCAGTATAAAATGTCCAGCAGCAGTATAAAAATCAGGCAAGTGCTGTAGTGCTTGTGTTAATGACAGTGCTCTGTAAATAGTTAGGTAGGGGTTCTACTCTCACTATGGTCAACTGGTGTGTGTTTGTGTTCACTTGGTTGTCATTCAATAGACCATTTTAGAGCAGCATGTGAGGCACTCCTACTGCCATGTTCTTCTCACTAAACACTACTGATGTCATCAGCTACAAAGAGTTGTCTGAGATAATAAAAGCCAGACTTGTGATGTGGTGCCTGCATTAAATACTGTGCTCTGTAAACAGGTAGGTGTTACTCTCACTGCAGTCAACTGGTGTGTGTGCTTGTGTTCACTTGGTTACCATTCAAAAGACCAGCATGTCTGTGTTCATGCGTTCACTTAGTTACCATTCAAAAGCCCAGCATGTGGAACACTCTTATTACCATCCTCTTCTCACCAGACACGACTGATATCATCAGCTATAAAGTGTTGTCTGAGGCTATAAAAGCTAGACTTTTGATGTGGCACTTGCATTAAGTACTGTGTTCTATAGATAGTCAGGTATGAGTTCATTTCTCATAGTGGTCAACTGGTTTGTGTGTTCATAGGTTCATAGGTGTGTAATAGGCTAATGGCCCTGGAGCCTTTCCAAGCCTAGCCCATAGGATTACCCTGGCATCGTGCCACCTGACCTTAGTTCCCAGTGGCTCTGTCAAGTAGAGCCACTGGAGTGATTCCCCATGATGAATTTTCTATTTCCCACCTACTCATCAAGATTTCTCTTGAAGAGGGCCAGTGAGGGGTTCTGCTTGACGTGTATGGGAAGTCTATTCCATAGCATGGACAGTCTCTGGGTTATGAACCTGTCCCTCCAGCTTGTTCTGTTGATTGTGGTAATAAGGGTGAGGTCTCTGGAGTGTGTAGTGTGGCGGTATTGGGATTTCTTTAGATGTAGCATTTCTAACAGAGCTGGGTCAGACATTGCTTTTTAAGTCAAGCAGAGATTGCCTCTAAGTAGGCAATATGAGACAGAGACTAGTTGGAGTTTTTTGAGTCTGTCCATATAAGACAAGTGTTTAAGGCATAGGATCTTCTTTGTGAGGTAGTTTTGCTACCTCTCCAGTTGTTGCAGGTGTCTAGTAAGGTACATGCCAAATGGGGCATTGTAGTCAATGACTGACTTAATGAGGGAAGAGTAGAAGGAGACAATAACCTCTTTCTTCCTGGATGCAAAACCCTTAGTAATGAGATGTGCCACACAGAAGGACTTTCTGACTACAGTGGCAATGTAGTGGTCAAAAGAGAAGTAGCTATCAACCTGTTTTCCAAGAACTCTTATGATGCCTTATGTGTTCAGTGGACTACCATCGATGTGGTAATTCATGGGAACCAGGTTTTTCCCAAAGGGGATGATGACACATTTTTTGGCATTGATCTTAAGGCCATGGTTCTGACACCAGTTGTTAGTCTCAGTGAGACCATTCTGTAGGATGTCAACATCACTTGGGGAGATAATTATGTCTCCCAATGTGCAATCATCTGTAAACTTTGTCAGCCAGAGTCCCTTCATGTTGGCCTGGACTTCAGGGAAGTAGATACCAAACAGGAGAGGACCCAGGACCGAATTCTGTGGGACTCCACTCATGACTGGTCTGCAGTCTGACTTGGAGTCAGCTACTTTCACACTGTGGGTTCTGTCTGTGATCCAGTTTGCAACCCAGTTAGTGATATAGGGGTTGATGCCTAGCTTAGTGAGTTTTTCTATGATTCCTGAGTGGGGAATGGTATCAAAGGCCTTGACCAGATCAAGGTAGGCTGTATTAACCACCTTGCCTTCATCCACAGCACTGGTGACTCACTCAAAGAAGTCAACCAGGTTGAACATGCATGATCTACCCTTCACAAAACCAAACTGTGTGGGATCCAGAGTTTGGAGATTCCCTATATCCTTGTTTATTAGGTCCATGATGATGTGTTCCATAGCTTTGCATATCAGACTTGTCAGGCTAATGGGGCAATAGTTCCCTGGGTCTTTACTCACTCCTCCTTTGTGGAGAGGGATGACTGTAGCAGTGTGCCATTTGGTAGGGACAAAGCCTGAAGTGAGGCTGTGATTGAACAGGGCACACAGGTGAAGTGCCAGTTCACTCTGTAGTTCATGTAGAACACAGCCAGGGATATTACCAGGTCCCATAGAAGCTGAATTCTTGGCCTTGGACAGTGCTGTTTTAACCTGTGCAGCACTAATACTGGGTGCCTGGAAATCTACTGGTATTGTGATTGGTCCTTTGGGGGGAGGGGTAAAGTTGGCACTGAATCTGTCAGCCAGTATATTGGCAATATCTGTTGGCTCGGTATAGGAGGTGCCATTGTGCAACAGCTCTGAGCAAATCTGGGAATTGCTGTGAAGGTTCTTTACATAACTATAGAAGGCCTTGTGGTTGTCTTTACTATCTGCTGCAATTCTGTTTTCATAGCTAGCTTTAGAGGATTTGATGAGGCATCTCAACTTTTTGTTGAGGCTGATAAAGGAGTTTTTTCCAGTCTTGGGACTTCACCTGATTTCACATCAGCTTCCTCCTTCTGTTGTAGAGCTTGTTTATGGCAGGGGACCACCATATTGTCTTCCTTTTTTTGGAGGAGAGCATCTTGGTTCTATTGGGTATGGCAAGATCCATGCATTTATGTACGTGTTCATACAGGGCATTAGTATATCATTCGGTAGTCATGCAGCTATTCTCCAATTGCATGGGTGCCGTGAAGATAGCCACCTCTGTTTTTAGGAACCCAAAGTTAGCTTTGGATATGTTTTTCATGGTGGTTACCTTTGCGGGGATGGGGGTGGGGTGGGAGGTTTGTGGATTTCCAAGGTGATTAGTTTGTGGTCGGATCTAACCAAGGAGGAGCTGACTATTGGTATAGAGCAATGGTCGCTCATGTTAGTAATGACCAGGTCAAGGATGTTGCTACCTCTAGTGGGGGTAAGAAAGAGCTGGTCCAGGGAATTGGAATTAATGAATTCCAGGAAATGTTGGGCAAGTGTATTGGTACATGAGTAGTTTTCCCAGTTAATGGAGGGGTAGTTGAAGTCACTCAGTATGAGAGTATTAGGTTGGACCCTAATATTCTCTAGGTTGCTTAGTAACATTACCCCCTAAAAAGCCCATCTCTATACTGGAAGAATGTAAAGTTCCTGTAATCATAGCTGCACAGGTAAAACCCACACTCTCCAAAGCCAAGAACACAGCATCCATGGGACCAGACAACATCCCAGGCTGCGTTCTACATGAACTACAGAATGAACTGGCACCCCACCTAAGTACCATGTTCAATCATAGCCTCACCTCAGGCTTTGTGCCTGCTGAATGGCACACAGCAATGCTTATCCCACTCCACAAGGGGGGAGCCACCATGGACCCTGGAAACTACCACCCCATTAGCATGATGAGCCTGGTCTGCAAGGTCATGGAACATATCATCATGGAACTTATAAACAAAGACATTGGTAATCTCCAAACTCTGGACCCCACCCAGTTTGGGTTTGTAAAGGCAGATCATGTCTCCTAAACCTGATAGACTTCTTTGAAGCAATCACCAAAGCTGTAGACAAGGGTAAGGTGGTTCACACAGCCTATCTAGATCTTGCCAAGGCTTTCAACACCATCCCCCACTCTGGAATTATAGATAAACTCACTAAACTAGGTATAAATCCCTATGTCACAAGATGGGTTGCCAACTGGCTCACTGACAGAACCCACACTGTGAAAGTAGCAGACTCCAAATCCGACTTCAGACCAGTGACAAGTGGAGTACCACAGGGTTCAGTCCTGGGTCCTCTCCTGTTTGGTATCTACTTCTCTGAAGTACAGGCTAACACAGAAGATCTTTCGCTAACGAAGTTCGCAGATGACTGCAAACTAGGAGCCATAATCAAAACTCCTAACGATGTGGACAATCCTACAAAAGGGCTTCACTGAGACAGATGCCTGGTGTCAAAGCCATGGCCTCAAGCTCAATGCCAAAAAGTGCATTGTCATCCCCTTTGGTAAAAACTCTGTACCCATGAACTACAACATAGGTGGTAGTATACTTAACACCAAAAGTGTGATAAGAGACCTTGGGACACAGGTGGACAGTAGTCTCTTCTTTGATAATCACATTGCCACAGTAGTCAGGAAATCCTTCTACATGGCACACCTCATCCTGAACCTGCAGCATTTACTAGGTCCAGTATCCACGGGACATGCACTGAATTTGAAAAAGTCTAGTACCTTCAACCCCCCTTTACATCCTCAGCTAAAAAATCTAGAAAATAGAATCGAAAAACAGATTTGGTGTAATATGGGGAGGTCTCAGTACGTCCCTAATTTAAGTGTGGCCGAGGCCAATCTTTTAGCCCAATTGGGTGATAACCCCTCTGTGAGGGTCATGGAACCAGACAAAGGGGGTGGCACGGTCATAATGGGCCAAGTATTATATGAGGCTAAAATGTATAGCATATTGACAGACAGTGATAAGTATACCACTGTCTCCAAAAATGAGGTACACATTTCCTATAGGAAAATTGACTTGGCCCTCAAAGATTTGCTTGATCAGGACATAATTGAAATGGATCTTTTTTTCCTTTTTGGATAATTCCCATCCAAAGGTACCAACAATATTTGGTGTACCTAAGATCCATAAGAACGTGGAGGATCCGCCCTTAAGGCCTATCGTGGCGGCCCAGGGGTCTAAAACCCACAATCTTTCAAAATTTTTGGACTGGAAGATGAAACAGCTGTGGGGTAAAGATCAGCATCTTCTTAAGGACTCGTGGGAATTTCTACGTGGTATCACTGAAGACTTGTACAGGCCAAACCTGTTATTTGTCACAATAGATGTGGTAGATCTATTTTCAGTGATACCCCATTCCATTGGCCTGGAATGGATGGAAGAAGCGCTCTGGGCTTGCCCAGGTATTACTAACAATGATGTACATTTGATCTTGCAATTATTGGACTTGGTGTTGAAACATAATTATGTTTTTTTCAGTGGCGAATATTTCCAACAAACATCAGGGGTTTCCATGGGAGCCAACTGTGCTCCCACATACGCAGACATTATTTTATCTGTCTGGGAACAAAAATTTGTATTGGACAGTATTTTTTCAAAACATTGGATTCACTACAATAGGTTCCTGGATGATATCTGCATTTTTTGGACTGGGCCAGAATCCCTTATACAGGATTTCATTAATTACTTACATTCTACAACGGATTTTTTGCGGTTTACTTATCAAGTAACCGTTGATCAAGTAAATTACTTAGATGTTTCACTTAAAAAGCAAGGTGAGGGGTTTAGTTCCTGTATTTATAGAAAACCCTCTTTTTCTAATGGATATCTTCACTACTTAAGTTCACATCCTAAATTCCAAAAAGATCTATTTTAAAGGGCCAATTTGTCAGGGTTTCCCGCATGACATCCGATGACCAATGCTTTCAACGTGAGGGGGACAAGCTTACGTCATTCTTTGTTGACCGAGGTTACCCGATTGACTTGATAAATTCTGTTAAAGATGAAGTTTGGTCAGGAAGAACGGGTAGGTTCTTTCCAATTTTGGGGAAGAAAACAACGGATTCACACGCTGATATTACCCCTACACATACTAATGTTCCTGGTAGTAACCAGTTTTTCATCATGCAACATAATGAGGATGCGGGACATATTAGATACATTATTGAAAGGGAACTTAGTAGTTTTAGGGACTTTACGGATCTAAACACTTTCAAGGACCTGTCTTGCAAGTTTGTCTACAAGAGGGGTTTCAACATTAAAAGGATACTTGAGCAGAACAACAGACAGGGTAGATCGAATTCTCCTAGGAGAGGTACATATCGTTGTGGGTGTTGTACTCAATGTAAATATGTCATGCATCAGGAACATGTGTACCTAGAAAGTAGGAATAGAAAAATGTGTTCATATAAGGTTTACAATTGTAACACCAAGGGGGTTGTCTACCTGGCTGTCTGCCGTATTTGCCAGGCATTTCATGTCGGCAAAACGGAGAGGCAGCTAAGAAGACGCATATACGAACATTGTTATGAAATTTCAAAGAAGGTTAGTACAAATGCACTTTATAGACATACGACCGAGTGCAAAACAGCAACATTTAAGTTTTTTGTACTCGAAGCAGTTACCCAAGGTGTCAGGGGTGGCAATTGGGGTGCTTTGTTATCCCATAGAGAGACATGTTGGCAAATTTCATTGGAATCTAATAAACCTCCTGGGTTAAATGATTCCATTTCCATCATGCCATATTTAAAATTGAAGGCTGAACAATTATGATTCCTTCATTTATGGTTGATGGTTATGGCAGGTGGTTATTGGTTTAATTGTGCTATGTCAAACTGTTTTTGTAAAAATATTTTTCATATTTTTTATTTTTTATTTTTCTGAGAGAACCTACTTTATTTTGTATTTAATACATTGCACAAATATATTAGAAAAGGTTTTTTCCTAATTTATGCATCTATTTTATGGAGACCTTAGTAGTGCATCTTGATTTGTGCCTACCAACAATACAATATGCATTTATTGGGGCAGGGTATATGCTGCTAGCAATGTGGTTTTTTAGTTTTTAGCTTGTAACATCATTGTTGTTTATCGATTTATGTGTTTTTAAATATAAAATATAAATTTTTATCAGAGTAATATGTCTCCTAATGATTGTTTTTATGTAATATTTACTTACAAGTAAGCTTAAATGTATTCACTGTTGTTTTACTTTAAGTTAATTGTTTAATTAATTTATTATTTAATTAACAAGCTAGATGTATATTAGGTATGGAAAAGTGTAGGGCTGTGTCTGATGAAGTTGGTTTTCCAACGAAAACGTGCTTTCAGTGTTGTAACGTTCAAATAAAGAACATTTTCGCTTGTGGAGTTAAGTTTCCTGTTTTGAATTTGAGCTGTTTTGCCTTATCGTGGAGTTTGGCATTTCCTGGTGGTTCTCCGTGCCTGCTTGCTGTGGTCTTTTTGTTGATTTATTGTACTTTCAGCTTTCCTTAGTTGTGGTTCGTTATGGAGGCTGGTCCGGAGATTACTGCCGCAGGCGCTTCCGGCGCTTGTGGGGAAGGTGGCGTTCAGTTAGGAGCCACACATACAAGCCAACTCACGGGTCAGCTTACTCAATTGGTGCAGCTAATTACTCCGTTGGGGCAAGGTCTACAGGCCGTCCTTAGTGAACAGCGTATGATTCTCAAGGCGCTCACTAATAGGATGGTCGGGTTTGATTTGCGGCAGCCGCTTAATTCTAATGGCGGTTCTACCAGCGTGCAAAGTGGGGCTGATTCCTTTGACTTCACAAACACTCCAGCTGTGTTACGGGACATGGAGGTGGCAGGTCCCAGCAACCATAATTCCATTCCGGTTGGGTCTCCAGCTGTTTCTGTTCCTACGTCCACCTTCAAAGACTGGGTTAACCACAAACCGAACTTTCAATTCGGGGAAAATGGTCAGAATCAGATGGACTCTCATTCTACCTTTTCCGTAAATATGAGATTTCTTGAAAGAGCACTATACAGGTACAAAATACTTGAGCTGGACAATTTATATTTGAACGAGTGCCTTAAAAGACATATTGTCCCTAAGGGGCTACGGGTACACAAGTATCCCAATAATGTAGTGTGTGGAAGTGATTTCCATACTGAATTGTTGAGACTGTTTGACGAATGTGGTTTGGGTATAGTGAAAGCTTTAATTAAAAGAAATGAATTAGAGATTCAAAATTTACAGAAAGATATTTTTAAGTATAATGATGCTGTTACTGTTGATCTAATGTTTACCATAGAAACAGAAAAACAGAAATATCATGATTTAAGAAAGCATATTGATCAGCAATGCACTACTGTTTTAAATCGCAAACATAAAAAATTGAAACGTGATGTTAAAGAGTATGCTGAGGGTAGACAATATCCCAAACCACCATTAGCCAAGGGTGAGAATGTAAATCAAACGGTTAGTAGGGAGGTTTCTAGTTCACTGGATGTTTTATCTCCGGTTCAGGAACCTTTCCTGCCTCCACCCCAGTTTCAGGCTACTGATGAGGTTTATCAGGAGGATTTTTTACCGAGGAGGTCCGAGCGCCTCCGCAAGCAGTCTTACTACCAACAGAGGAACCCACACCCTATGGGAGTCCAACTGGGGAAGGGGGGACAGCCCTTCAAAGGGTGGAGGATGAACCAGCAAGAGGTCTGGTGCGTGTAGGCAATATACATACGACAGCTATTGGGAAACATTTTATGTATACACAGAATGACTATCATATCTATAATTACAGTGACCTTGTCATATCTGACACTTGGTTTTCGCTTTTCACCAAGGGTTTCAAATTTGTGCCCAGTAGGGGCGGTAGTTTGGTCAATACTATCCTGGATGTCAAGCTTTTTATTCGAAAATTGAACCTGCAGCATTTACTAGGTCCAGTATCCACGGGACATGCACTGAATTTGAAAAAGTCTAGTACCTTCAACCCCCCTTTACATCCTCAGCTAAAAAATCTAGAAAATAGAATCGAAAAACTGATTCGGTGTAATATGGGGAGGTCTCAGTACGTCCCTAATTTAAGTGTGGCCGAGGCCAATCTTTTAGCCCAATTGGGTGATAACCCCTCTGTGAGGGTCATGGAACCAGACAAAGGGGGTGGCACGGTCATAATGGACCAAGTATTATATGAGGCTAAAATGTATAGCATATTGACAGACAGTGATAGGTATACCACTGTCTCCAAAAATGAGGTACACATTTCCTATAGGAAAATTGACTTGGCCCTCAAAGATTTGCTTGATCAGGACATAATTGAAATGGATCTTTTTTCCTTTTTGGATAATTCCCATCCAAAGGTACCAACAATATTTGGTGTACCTAAGATCCATAAGAACGTGGAGGATCGCCCTTAAGGCCTATCGTGGCGGCCCAGGGGTCTAAAACCCACAATCTTTCAAAATTTTTGGACTGGAAGATGAAACAGCTGTGGGGTAAAGATCAGCATCTTCTTAAGGACTCGTGGGAATTTCTACGTGGTATCACTGAAGACTTGTACAGGTCAAACCTGTTATTTGTCACAATAGATGTGGTAGATCTATTTTCAGTGATACCCCATTCCATTGGCCTGGAATGGATGGAAGAAGCGCTCTGGGCTTGCCCAGGTATTACTAACAATGATGTACATTTGATCTTGCAATTATTGGACTTGGTGTTGAAACATAATTATGTTTTTTTCAGTGGCGAATATTTCCAACAAACATCAGGGGTTTCCATGGGAGCCAACTGTGCTCCCACATACGCAGACATTATTTTATCTGTCTGGGAACAAAAATTTGTATTGGACAGTATTTTTTCAAAACATTGGATTCACTACAATAGGTTCCTGGACGATATCTGCATTTTTTGGACTGGGCCAGAATCCCTTATACAGGATTTCATTAATTACTTACATTCTACAACAGATTTTTTGCGGTTTACTTATCAAGTAACAGTTGATCAAGTAAATTACTTAGATGTTTCACTTAAAAAGCAAGGTGAGGGGTTTAGTTCCTGTATTTATAGAAAACCCTCTTTTTCTAATGGATATCTTCACTACTTAAGTTCACATCCTAAATTCCAAAAAAGATCTATTTTAAAGGGCCAATTTGTCAGGGTTTCCCGCATGACATCCGATGACCAATGCTTTCAACGTGAGGGGGACAAGCTTATGTCATTCTTTGTTGACCGAGGTTACCCGATTGACTTGATAAATTCTGTTAAAGATGAAGTTTGGTCAGGTAGAACGGGTAGATTCTTTCCAATTTTGGGGAAGAAAACAGCGGATTCACACGCTGATATTACCCCTACACATACTAATGTTCCTGGTAGTAACCAATTTTTCATCATGCAACATAATGAGGATGCGGGACATATTAGATACATTATTGAAAGGGAACTTAGTAGTTTTAGGGACTTTACGGATCTAAACACTTTCAAGGACCTGTCTTGCAAGTTTGTCTACAAGAGGGGTTTCAACATTAAAAGGATACTTGAGCAGAACAACAGACAGGGTAGATCGAATTCTCTTAGGAGAGGTACATATTGTTGTGGGTGTTGTACTCAATGTAAATATGTCATGCATCAGGAACATGTGTACCTAGAAAGTAGGAATAGAAAATTGTGTTCATATAAGGTTTACAATTGTAACACCAAGGGGGTTGTCTACCTGGCTGTCTGCCGTATTTGCCAGGCATTTTATGTCGGCAAAACGGAGAGGCAGCTAAGGAGACGCATATATGAACATTGTTATGAAATTTCAAAGAAGGTTAGTACAAATGCACTTTATAGACATACGAACGAGTGCGAAACAGCAACATTTAAGTTTTTTGTACTGGAAGCAGTTACCCAAGGTGTCAGGGGTGGCAATTGGGGTGCTTTGTTATCCCATAGAGAGACATGTTGGCAAATTTCATTGGAATCTAATAAACCTCCTGGGTTAAATGATTCCATTTCCATCATGCCATATTTAAAATTGAAGGCTGAACAATTATGATTCCTTCATTTATGGTTGATGGTTATGGCAGGTGGTTATTGGTTTAATTGTGCTATGTCAAACTGTTTTTGTAAAAATATTTTTCATATTTTTTATTTTTTATTTTTCTGAGGGAACCTACTTTATTTTGTATTTAATACATTGCACAAATATATTAGAAAAGGTTTTTTCCTAATTTATGCATCTATTTTATGGAGACCTTAGTAGTGCATCTTGATTTGTGCCTACCAACAATACAATATGCATTTATTGGGGCAGGGTATATGCTGCTAGCAATGTGGTTTTTTAGTTTTTAGTTTGTAACATCATTGTTGTTTATCGATTTATGTGTTTTTAAATATAAAATATAAATTTTTATCAGAGTAATATATCTCCTAATGATTGTTTTTATGTAATATTTACTTACAAGTAAGCTTAAATGTATTCACTGTTGTTTTACTTTAAGTTAATTGTTTAATTAATTTATTATTTAATTAACAAGCTGGATGTATATTAGGTATGGAAAAGTGTAGGGCTGTGTCTGATGAAGTTGGTTTTCCAACGAAAACGTGCTTTCAGTGTTGTAACATTCAAATAAAGAACATTTTCGCTTGTGGAGTTAAGTTTCCTGTTTTGAATTTGAGCTGTTTTGCCTTATCGTGGAGTTTGGCATTTCCTGGTGGTTCTCCGTGCCTGCTTGCTGTGGTCTTTTTGTTGATTTATTGTACTTTCAGCTTTCCTTAGCAATGGTCGCTCATGTTAGTAATGACCAGGTCAAGGATGTTGCTACCTCTAGTGGGGGTAAGAAAGAGCTGGTCCTGGGAATTGGAATTAATGAATTCCAGGAAATGTTGGGCAAGTGTATTGGTACATGAGTAGTTTTCCCAGTTAATGGAGGGGTAGTTGAAGTCACTCAGTATGAGAGTATTAGGTTGGACCCTAATATTCTCTAGGTTGCTTAGTAACATTACCCCCTGAAAAGCCCATCTCTGTACTGGAAGAATGTAAAGTTCCTGTAATCATAGCTGCACAGGTAAAACCCACACTCTCCAAAGCCAAGAACACAGCATCCATGGGACCAGACAACATCCCAGGCTGCGTTCTACATGAACTACAGAATGAACTGGCACCCCACCTAAGTACCATGTTCAATCATAGCCTCACCTCAGGCTTTGTGCCTGCTGAATGGCGCACAGCAATGCTTATCCCACTCCACAAGGGGGGAGCCACCATGGACCCTGGAAACTACCACCCCATTAGCATGATGAGCCTGGTCTGCAAGGTCATGGAACATATCATCATGGAACTTATAAACAAAGACATTGGTAATCTCCAAACTCTGGACCCCACCCAGTTTGGGTTTGTAAAAGGCAGATCATGTCTCCTAAACCTGATAGACTTCTTTGAAGCAATCACCAAAGCTGTAGACAAGGGTAAGGTGGTTCACACAGCCTATCTAGATCTTGCCAAGGCTTTCAACACCATCCCCCACTCTGGAATTATAGATAAACTCACTAAACTAGGTATAAATCCCTATGTCACAAGATGGGTTGCCAACTGGCTCACTGACAGAACCCACACTGTGAAAGTAGCAGACTCCAAATCCGACTTCAGACCAGTGACAAGTGGAGTACCACAGGGTTCAGTCCTGGGTCCTCTCCTGTTTGGTATCTACTTCTCTGAAGTACAGGCTAACACAGAAGGTCTTTGGCTAACGAAGTTCGCAGATGACTGCAAACTAGGAGCCATAATCAAAACTCCTAACGATGTGGACAATCCTACAAAAGGGCTTCACTGAGACAGATGCCTGGTGTCAAAGCCATGGCCTCAAGCTCAATGCCAAAAAGTGCATTGTCATCCCCTTTGGTAAAAACTCTGTACCCATGAACTACAACATAGGTGGTAGTATACTTAACACCAAAAGTGTGATAAGAGACCTTGGGACCCAGGTGGACAGTAGTCTCTTCTTTGATAATCACATTGCCACATTAGTCAGGAAATCCTTCTACATGGCACACCTCATCACAAAAGATTTCTCATCCAGAAAAAAAGAGGTTATTGTTCCTCTCTACTCATCACTCATTAGACCCATTATAGAGTACAATGCCCCTTTTGGCATGTACCTCACAAGACATCTACAACAACTGGAAAGGCCGCAGAAATACCTCACAAAGAGGATTACTGGCCTCAAACAGATGCCCTATGCAGACCGTCTCAAAAAACTCCAGCTTTACTCTGTCACATATCGCCTACTCAGAGGTGATCTCTGCCTAACATACAAAGCTATGTCAAACCCAGAGCTGTTGGACATGCTCCACTTAAATAAATCCCAATCCCTCCAAGCTACACGTTCTAGGGACCTAAACCTTGTCACCACAATAAATAGAGCATGCCGGAGGGATAGATTCCTGTCCCAGAGACTTTCCATACTCTGGAATAAACTACTTATCTATATCAAACAAAGTTCCTCATTAGCACTCTTCAAGAAAAATATTAATGGTTGAATGGGAAATAGGAAATTTACCCCAGGGATCACCTCTGTGGCTCTGCTCAACAGTGGTACAGGAAAAGCCAGGGTACCTTTTTGGCTGGGCTTGTATAGGCCCCAGGGCTGGTAGCCTAGTACCTACTTATGAACCTATGAACCTATGAACATGGAGTGTGAGTCTTGGGTCATGGTTGGGGACCTATAGCAGGCTACAACCTGAATCGCTGTCTTAACCATTCATCTTCTATACCTACACAGGTGTAATGTTCAAATCAGGCCCAGTCTACTGCTGTATGTGTGGATGGTGGTTCATTAAGGTTATTGTATGATCTTTGGAATTAGTCTTCATTTTAATACCACTTTGGAGAACCTTTAATGTAACTCCATGCATCCACCATCCTCTTTTTTTCTGCTGGCCACTTGACATCCATCCTGCAGAGGAGTGAAGGATGTAAGTATGTAAAATATGCACACACACATCATGAAGCAGAGGCCTTCTATGAGCCTCTGCAAGCCATCTCCAGACCACTGCATGTGTCATTGCTAATTCTGTCATGGTGTGGTGCACATGTTGCATAGGGACAGTGACAGTATGTAATGCAATCCAACAAATACACACATACACACAATAGTCTTACTGTCTTCGATCATAAAGATATAGGGAGTTTGCTTTAAATGGTATAATAATGGCTAGGATTTTATGTGATGTTGGCCATTAGCTTAATACTGTCCTATGACCCTATGAACATTTGATATGACAATGCTGCTGTAATTGACATGTGCTATGTTGAGGTGTAGATGTACAGTATGGCTAAGAGGATATTACAATCTGTGATGTGAGCTAAAGTATTGATGGATGCTGCTGCTGCCATTTCATTACATGCTCCTTCTATAACAGCTGTAGTAATATGCCTCCTGAGAACTGCTGATATGGTATGATGCACTGTTATGTATATTCTTGGCTTATTAGGACATATGTTGTTGTAGTGAAGCAGCTCAACATTGTACACAGTTGTTATTCCACAAGGAAAGTAACATTTTCAGTATGGCACAGATGTGTATGTGTCTACATAGTATACTTTCATAAGTTCGACGGCCACATCTTTGACACTGCTGCCGTGAAGTGCAAATCACAAAATTCAAAAATTGACCCATGGTAGCACTCATTTCAGTGGTGGAGCGATCGGAAATGTTGAAATTTTATATTTTTATGACATTTAGAGAAGGCGTGAAGGAATTCGGCTAAATGGTTCACATTTAAGCACATTCAGAAATGTGCTTTCGAACATATGAAGGTATACCGTGTCTACATACCATCATTCAATGGTCTGTGATAGACATCAATATAAATTCATACTGATTACATGGGTACATAACTCTTGTTTCATCTACATGTTGTAATGCTGTGATATACACAAAAATATCACGTTTTGTCTCAATTGCAACTTTGTGGAATTCATTGTTATGTGCAGTTGTGTTGCTATTCCCAAGGATTAGTGAGGTTGCCAGCAGTAACATCGTGTGATTATTAGCATTTGTGTCAGAAAATGTTCTGCATGAGCCGCAAACAACTGATTTGTAAAGTGTCCTTACGTGGCATGAGTCCACTCAGACACGGCTTTCCCATGAAACACATGTAAGCATATGTTGTGCAATTGATGCAATTATGTGCCATTGGTACAGCTGTACGACTGTGTGAACAGTACCAGTGTGTGGAATGTAATGCATGACCAAGGTTGTCTTTGGAGGTGTTTTCACAAATCATTTATTTTAATAACTGTGAAATGTTAAGGGGAATACACAGCTAAGCACAGAGCTCATTGTGGATACCACCAGCTATACTCATCAGGAGAAAATAGACAATCTGCTAGCTGGCAGTTTGTCTGATATTCACCCCCCTGTTGACACTGGCCATCAGCGAAAGTACACATGCAAACATTACTCAGTTTATCTTCTCAGGAGGGCATCTCATCTGTGCACTCTCTACAACTGATAATACAGAATCAATGGGCCCTGACAACATCACAGGTTACCTTTGCCTATAGCGTGACTTAAAACCTGACCTACCAGACACAGCTGAATCCCTAATTTAACACAGCATCCAGACAAGTCTATGTTCTCACAGAAGGGTGTACAACAACAGTCATCCATCTGACTGGGGGAACCACCACCTGATGCATGGTGTTACAGACCCATACTCCTGACTATTGTCATCTGTGAGGCTGACCAATGGGTCATCATGGTCCTTATAAAAAAGGACACAAATAATCTCCTGACTGCGTACCAAACCCATGTATGATTTGTTAAGTCTACATCATGTCTGTTACATCTGTTTGATGTCTTCAAGAAGGTCATCAAGGGCATGCATGAGGAAAAAAGTATCATCCTGCATAACTTGACCTGGCCAAGGCATTTAACACAAATCCACACTCAGGTATTTCACAGAAACTGTGTCAAGTGGGCATAAAGACCTACATTACCAGTGGGTAGAGAACTGTATCACATACATGACAAATAATGTCAAAGTGTGCAAAATCACCTCCATCTTGAATTCACTAACCAGGTTCATACCTCAGGATTCTGCACTAGGCTCTTTCATGTTCATTATTTAATTATCAGAAATAAAGACTAACTTATATATCCTTTTTCTAACCAGCTTTGTGGAAGACTGCAAATTGTGGACAATCACTGAATCCAAGATTTGTATTGGTATAATGCAGACAGTATTAACTCAAACAAAGGATTGTTGCCAGAGTCGGATGCACAGTAGATGAACAAAAATCATGGGAGGGTTAGTTCCTTTATGAAAGGAAATACAGAAGATAATTACAATACAGACAGCACACTCTTATGAGCAGACCAAATGGTATGGGGCCTGTGTACTCAGGTAGGTGATATGAGGACATACCTCTCAACTTCTTAGAGCAAGAAATCTGGAGAAAGCCATAAATAAAAGGAGGACAAAGGCCCACAAATAGTGACAATTTTTAAATGTTTCTCTTACAAACTTAGAAAGTTAATAGAATAACAGGTTTTGCATTTGCATGAATTTTCTGAAGTATATGGAAGTCTGAAACTGAAATGTCTCTCATTAATTTCTAACTTCGATCTTTAATGATTTGCTACTAATTTGCCAGTAAACCACAATTTTATAAAAGAATGGACCAAAAATATGAGGCAAAAATGTGGACATTCTGCAAAAGTCTGTACATGTGAGAGGTATGTGTGAGGAACCTCCACCAGCATGTGCCCACAGTGGTGACTAATCTCTTGTATGTAGCACAACTCCTGAGTGTGTGCAGGCCATCCACATCAAAGGGTGTTATAGTCCCATTGTTCTCAGTCCTCATCACACCAATAAGTGAGTACAATGTACCCTTTTGCATTCACTTCCCAACACATCTTCCAGGGATGATTTATTCATGTATATCACTTTTGCCACAGTGAGCTCCCACACATCTTACTGACCATACCCAAGTATTTGTTCTGATGCATAACCATTAGGAGTTGACAGCACAGAACTCCCTTCAAGGTGTTATACAAGATGCATATGTGAAATGTGTTCCTGTCATGCACACAATAAATACATAGCTGATTGACAACATTAATGGCATTAGTTACATTTGTGCAGGTGTGAATTGGGGCATATATCTGTCATGCAAACCTGGATCTCTCATAATTTAAACTAGAGGTGTAACAGTGCCCTCTTAACATCTCTTAAAGATGTTCATTTTTGAGGAAGGTGTGCTTGATTCCTCTTATAGATTACTGACAAATCATGACACTTGTGTGATGATATGAGGTTTTGCCAGCTATGCCAGAAGAAGTGGGGCAGTGGATGTGTAACATATGCCAGCACAACTAGCTGGAATTTAGTAAAGAATTATGTTATTTGGATGTCAAACTGATTTGTACAGATGCCTGTGTTGAAGAATTGTCTGTAGGGTTGCTTGTGTTGGGGTGTATCTGTAGTGTGTCCTGCTGGAAAGGGGAAGATGTATTATTGTAAGTGTTGAGGTGTATGTATTGTGGTGGAGGGTGATGAAGGAAAGGAGGTTGATCTCAATCCACCTAACTTTGGAACATAGTAAGAAACTGAATTGCTTAATTTAGGCCATGGAGATTGTATCTTACAGTTCTCAATGCAGCCAGAGACAAAAAGTCTGTGCGAAGAAGCTTCTTGCATTGTTATTGGGGTGAACTAATTGCTACTCTGGAAGGTGCATTAACAGAAACCTGGTTTAAGGCCCCAGAGAGGACCCCAGCACTACCAGGCTATAACTCATACCATATTTTTCGGCCACAGAACCTGGACTGAAAAATAAAAGGAGGGGGTGTATCCATATTCATCAAGGATACCCACACCTCCAGGTTAGTGGTGCAGCACAATGCCTCCAAGATCATCCATGTGCAACTAACAATGGGCAAAACTGCAATTCAAATTGTAGCTTGCTACAGATCACCCACCATGACCCAGGAACCCCATTCCACATTTCTGGAGACACTGGAAAATATGAAGGTCCTACCAAATGACCTAATATTGGGTGATTTCAATTACCCAAACATTAACTGAGAGAACTACTCAAGAACTAACTCCCTTGCCGAATGCTTCCTAGAATTTATAAACTTGAATGCCCTGGATCAACTGGTCAACACCCCCACCAGAGGTGACAACATATTGGACCTGGTCATCACCAACATGGGCAACCAGTGTTCTACACCTGGAAGTCAACCCCTCACTGGTTAGATCAGACCATTGACTAATCACTCTGGATATCCACAATCCGCCCCAATCCTAATCAAGGAAACCACCATGAAAAATGTTTCAAAAGCAAGCTTCATGTTACTTAAGACTGAGGTGGAAAGGTTCACAGCCCCCATGCTAAAGGACAATGCTGTCCAAGCTGCTGAATCCCTTATAAAGGCACTCTATGAGCACCTGCAAGAATGCATGGACCATGCTATCCCAAGCAAAACCAAGACTCACTCCTCCAAGAAAAGGAAACCAGTCTGGTGGACCCCTGCCATAAACAAGATATACAGTAGAAGGAAGAAACTAGTACAGAAAAGAGTAAAATTCCTAGAAGGAAAGACATCCCTGGTCAGTATCAGCAAGAAACTACGATCCCTCATAAAATCATCCAAGGCTAACTTTGAAAGAAAAATTGCCAAGGACTCCAAAGGTAATCACAAAGCGTTCTTTAGCTATGTCAAGACCCTAAGTGGAAACTCTCAGATCTGGTCTGAGTTAGTGCAGAATTGCACAAAATACACTGAACTGACTGATATTGCCAACATTCTGGCAGACAGGTTTAGTGCAAACTTCAACCCCCTCTCACCCCCTAAAGGGCTCATAACCATATCAGGAGAATGTAGAGCCCCAGCAATCACTGACACATAGGTTAAAACAGCCCCATCCAAAGCCAAAAACACAGCTTCAATGGGACTGGACAGTGTCCCAGGGTGTGTCTTACATGAACTCCAAAATGAACTAACCCCTCACCTAAACACACTGTTCAAACTCAGCCTCTCTACAGGCTACATATCCATAGAGTGGTGCACAGCAACAGTTATCTCGCTCCACAACAGTGGAGCCACAATGGACCCCAGGAACTATCGCCCTATAAGCCTGACCAGCCTGGTCTGCAAGGCTATGGAGCATATCATCATGGAACTCATTAACAAAGACATTGGAAACCTCCAAACATTGGACCCTACCCAGTTTGGCTTTGTTAAGGGCAGAGATCATGCCTCCTAAACCTGAGGGACTTCTTTGAGACAGTTACCAAGGCTTTAGATGAGGGAAAGGAGGTCCACACAGCCTACTTAGACCTCACAAAGGCTTTTGACACCATTCCCCATTCTGGTATTATAGACAAGCTCCCCAGCCTGAACATAAACCCCTACGTCATGAGGTGGGGTTGCCAATTTGTTCATGGATAGAACCCACACGGTGAGAGTTGCAGGCTCTAGGTCCGACTCTAAACCAGTTACAAGTAGCGTCTCCCAGGGCTCAGTCCTGGGACCCCTCCTGTTTGGTATATACTTCTCAGAAGTACAGGCAAGCACAGGAGGACTATGGCTGACCAGTACGCAGACAACTGCAAACTGGGGGCCATAATTGACTCTCCAGCTGACACAGACATCCTCCAGAAGGGTCTCACTGAGATGGATACCTGGAGTCAAAATCATGGCCTCAAACTAAATGCCAAAAAGTGCATAGTCATCCCCTTTGAAAAAAACAAAGTACCCGCAAACTGCCACATACTTGATAGTCCCCTAAATACAGAAAATGTAATAAGGGATCTGGGGACCCAAGTAGATAGTATCCTCTCCTTTGATAATCATATTGCTAAGGTGGTTAGAAAATCCTTCTATGTGATCCACCTAATCACAAAAGGGTTTGCATCTAGAACAAAAGAGATTATAGTGCCCCTCTACTCATCACTCATTAGACCCATCATCGAGTACAATGCCCCATTTGGGATGTACCTTACAAGACACCTGCAACAGCTGGAAAGACCACAGAAGTACCTGACCCAAAGGATTACTGGCCTCAAACAGATGCCCTATGCAGCCCACCTGAAGAAACTCCAGCTGTATTCGGTTGCATACCTCTTACTCAGAGGTGATCTCTGCCTGACATACAAGGCCATGTCCAGCCCAGAATTGATGGACATGCTCCACCTAAAAAAAACAAATCCCCAAGAGCCACATGCTTTAGGGATCTAAACCTCACCACAATGATAAATAGGACATGCTGGAGGAATAGATTCCTGTCCCAGAGACTCCCCATGCTTTGGAACAGGATTCCAATCTACATTAAGCAGAGCCCCTCACTAACACTCTTCAAAAGAAACCTTGACAAGTGGATGGGAAACAGAAAATTTACCCCAGGGATCACTGCAGTGGCTCTGCTGGACAGAGGCACAGGGAGCCAATCTAAAGGGGTGGTGAAAGCCAACACATTCTGGCTAGGCTTACAGACACCCTCGGACAGATAGCCTAGTACTTACCTATGAACCTATGAAATTGTTTTATGACTTCCAGGAGCTGCAGCAGATCTTAGCAAGGCTCTGTGTGTGTGTATTATTGACACATATGCGTTAAATCCTGACAGCGTCTAGCTAAGGAGGTTTGCATGAGAACCAGAAGTCAGATGACCAGATGTATGTGAAGTCATTCTGTAATCCTTCACTAAAAATAATGTTTAATACTAGGTGAGACTGAAGTCTCAGGGCACTCTGTTTTTGTTAACTGATAAAGGAAGATCTCTCACCTACTTCATCTTCCTTTGCTCTAGTAAATAACCAGGGAATAATAATTCTTTATATCAGTCAGGAAAATATGTATAGATTAGTTAGGTACTGTTTTTCTGTGTCTGTGTGAAGCTACTCATTTGTGTCATTTTAATATTTCCTGTGATTGAAACTCTGGTGTTTATTGTAATAAGATATTTAATATTTTCTTGTTCTTTTATTATTTATTATTAAATATATTTAAACATTTCATTGTGGCTGGTCTTTTAGAGATTATTTTAATCTCTGTGAGCACATGTATATGTTTGGTGACAGCTATGGCTGCTCCTGAAAACTACCATTTGTATTAATATTAAGTTAACTCATTATAGTTGGGTATCCTTGCAAGAACCTTAGAGCAGCTGGCTTTGAGTGTCTGGTGGCAGTGTAACTACCTTATAGTGGGGGAAGAAGGGAGCATAGTTAGTAAATCTGTGCCAGCCTTCCCCAGGTGTGTGTATAAAAATCAAATCTCAAAGTAAGTGTGTGTGTGTGTGTGTGTGTGTGTGTGTGTGTGTGTGTGTGTGTGTGTGTGTGTGTGTGTGTGTGTGTGTGTGTGTGGGTGCGCGTGTGTGTGTGCGTGTGGGTCAGCTACTTGGAGCAGAGACACGAATCGCTGGTTTCAAAGAGAGGGTGCTGGAAGACTTGGCATTGACACTCTGCTGAGTTCTCAACCCTATAGCTGTACCAGTGGGGAGTCTTACTGGGGACCTGGAAGAAGACAAATAGAGAAATCTGGGCACTGGACTGTATATGTTCCCTATGTGCTCTTAAGGGAAACTGTGCTTGATGCAGAGAGCTGCATCTAGAAATACTGGGTGTATCCATTTTTGTTCCAAGTAAACATCCCTCTCCAGTGTCAGTGGTGAGGATTCAGGCTCCTGATTATTGGCCCAGAGAGGGGACACCACAAGTTGTACAAGTGTGTTCTTGCAGAAGAATGTATAATATAACTCACAATCACATATTTTATGTCAATGACACAGAGCATACCTCTCAACTGTCCAGACTTTTGCAGAAGGTCCAGATTTTTCCCTCACATTTTTTATCTATTTTTCATAAATTTGTGTTTTTTTGGCAAGTCACTGGCAAATCATTGAGGACTGAAGTCACAAAACAATGGCAGGGAATTGAGTTTCAGACTTCATATTCTTCACAAAACTCATGCAAATGTAATGCCTGTAATTCTACTACATTTCTAAGCTTGTAAGAGCAATATTTAAAAGGTGTCCCTATTTTTGGGTGTTTGTCCCCCATTATTTGTGGCTTTGTCCAGATTTCTTGCTCTCAGAGATTGAGAGGTATTACACAGAGTAATAGTAGTATTATTCTGATATTGCCCATGATTGTGTGTGTGTAATTCTGTCTGCCTGTTGCTATGTGTCCTGCTTGGTTGAGACCTATGCAGATATTACATTCATATTCAAGCAAATCATTCTGCACATCTTCATAATATGCATCTACACCCTATTGTATATACCTTCCCTGATAAATGTCCTCTCCAGTGATCATGCCAGGGTGCTTTTATCACAAAACCTCTTCTCCATTGATATGTCACCTTGTGTGACAGTCACATAATATACAATAACTGTGTGATGATAAGACTATGCCCACACAGGAGGTATAAATAACAGTATGTACTGTATTATGTACATATGTGACTACTGTTCATGCTATAACTGTCTTGTCTTTGTGATGTATGTGCATTGACATGCCTTTATCTGCTGTACATTACCATATTCCCCCTGCGTTCATTCCTACAAAGTATGTGTGTAGCCCTTTTCAATATGCACACAGTCTATGTACCCTTGCTGTTCACCACCAAAACTTTTATTTTGTATGCCTAAAACAG
This sequence comes from Protopterus annectens, assembly GCF_019279795.1. Taxonomy (NCBI): domain Eukaryota; kingdom Metazoa; phylum Chordata; order Ceratodontiformes; family Protopteridae; genus Protopterus; species Protopterus annectens. The sequence goes on from NC_056736.1 coordinate 512,364,786, forward strand.
GTTTGCACAGTACTCCACACTGAATAAATGTTCTTATAATGTGTTATAACATTATTATGCATTGCCTTATATTAAGCCCTGGTAGTCATCATGGCTGTGCACGCAATCATGTAGAACAAGTTTGCCTGTAGGTAAACATGCCTACATGTCTGCAGGTATTTATGCTGTTTTGCATGGTTTCCTGGCCAGCAACAGTGTTGTTGGCCATCAAACCACTCTTGCATTCATGTAAGCCCGATGGGTGGCATACATAGGCAATTACCACTGCACTCATCGCACAAACACATAAACTCTATATAGGCTTCACACTAAGCCAACAGGGAGGTTATTGAATCCCTGGGATTATTTTATTTTTATTTAGAATAGCTACTAGTATTGTCTGTGACAATATAAGCTACAAGTTTAAGATAATGATGTAAAGTTAACTTCCAGAAAGTTCAGAATATTGAGGAAACAGGTTTATGCAAATCTCACTTATAAATAAAAAAAGGAAATAGGCACTAAGACCTCTGCTGATGTCTTTGAGGGATACATACCAGTGTTTATCATAATAAACGCTGAAGTTAAATCCCAAGACTTCACCCAGGAAACAAAATAGAATATGCTGAAATCTGTCAAAAGATAATGCTTCTTATTTTATTAATAAGAATTGCCAGAAAGCATTCTCCTGACTTGACAACTTTAAAGAACAGCAAAAAAGTGCTAGCAGTTAATCTAGCAGCATAAAAAGTAGACTGGAGTGTGCTGTGTAGTGCTAGGATATGTGAAGAAAATAATAGTTACAATACTTCCTTGATAACATTATAACTTGGATGTAGGTTAATAGCATTAGTGTTATAAAATATTAAGGTTCACAGATGCAACAAGGCTATCTTTTTCAGGTCTTTCCTGAAAAGAAGCTACCAGCCTACTGGACTAACCTTGTCAACAAAGGATAAATAAAGTACATAAAATAAATAAATATAATATCTTTTAAGTGCAGAATTATTGTTTAATGAAAATTGAGTATAACACGTTCTGTCTTCTTACAGCACACCTCGTTTATGCCTCAGGATAAAACCTGAATAATTTTTCAAAGTATTAATGGTATGAAGATTACATTTTCATTTAGAAGTTTGTGCAAAACTTGTTTTGATTTAAGAACTGTCAAAAGATTGGCCAGGATTCAATAAAGCATACATGGCGATTTTTGACAGTGTTTGTATCATGCTTCCCAGCAAAATTTGAATTCAGTAAGCACCCCATACCTCTCAACCTCTTAGTACAAGAAATCTGGACAAGGCATGACAAAATGGGGGGACAAAGGCCCAAAAATAGGGACACATTTTAAATATTGCTCTTATAAACTTATAAAGTTGCTAAAGTAACAGGGTTTATGTTAACATACATTTTCTGAGGGATTTGAACTCTGAAATTCAAATGTATGTCATTATTTGGTGACTTCACTCCTCAGATCATCCCAGTAATTTGTCAGAAAACCACAAATTTTATGAGGATCAAATCAAAAATATGAGGCAAAAGTCTGGACATTCTGTGAACATCTGGACAGTTGAGAGGTATGAAGAACCCTGTAAATACGCGCTCCCCCACGGACATCAGTTAAATACCATGGCATGCTAATCAGCTGCATAAGCAGCTGAATAGCATGCAAATCAATTAGGGAGACAGGCTGGAGTGATTCAACAATGGAGAAAGTAACCATGTAATCTCCTCGCTAGTGTTCCATCTGTATTCAAAATGTATTGAATAGAGCCACAGTACTAGTCTACATGGCATATTTCTCAACTTCTTAGAGCAAAAAATCTGGATAAAGCCATCAATAATAGGGGGACAAGGGGCAGAAATATGGACACTTTTTAAAATATTGCTCTTACAAACTTAGAAAATTGATAGAACAACAGGTTTGCAAAATGCAGCTTTGCTGCCCCATCCCTAAATGAACAGTATACATCATAAGTCATACAGACCATACCTCTCAACCTCTTAGGGCAAGACATCTGAACAAAGCCATAAGTAATGGGGGGAAGGGCCAGAAACAGGGACACCTTAGAAAATTGATAAAACGAGAGGTTTGCAGCAGCATCAGTTAACAGCTTTGCATACTGCTCGATCTCTTACACGATATAACTCAGCCTCTTAGCACAAGCAGTCTAGACACATTTTAAATATTGCTCTTATTAGCTTAGAAAGTGCCAGAATAGCAGGATTTGTGTTAGAATGCATTTTCTGAAGGTTATGAATTTTGAAACTCAAATGCCATGTCATTATTTAGGGACTTTAATTATTAGATCATGCCAGTGATCTCTCCAAAAAATGTTTATGAGGAACAGACCAAAAATATGAGTTAGAAACTAGACATTCTGCAAAAATATGTACAGTGGAGTGGTATGCTAGAGCAAAGGTTCAAAATAAGAACAAGTGTACTACCCTCCATTCTGTGTTCAACATCTGGCTCCCCTTCAGTTTCCCTAGCTACACAGTTACATTTTCATTTACATTCAAGGCTGTCAGCATGGTGAAGATGCAATTGAGGTCTGAACTCATTAGAAATGCTGAATCCCAAAAAAATTTGGATGTGTGTTGGGATGTTTACACCGTTTAGGCACTCCCTTAGTGTTTGTGTTTATGGGATGGAAACTGTGATCACTTACATCATCAGATGGGTGTGTCAGGTTACACTTACAAAGTGTTACATCTAGGTCTGTCAAGGTTGGAAATGTAAGTTGTGCACAATTCACAGGTTCTGTTTCATTAACATCCAACCTCCTCTTCTTTTGTTTGCAAATTGTGTTTTTTTCTGTCATGTCTTAGTATTATTCAGTTTAAAAGAAAAACATAAAAAAGGGAGAAATTGTTGAAATGAGGAAAAGCAATCTATGATGTACACACTAGAAAATATTAGTACACATGCAATATGTCAATATAGGCTTGGATCTCAACTCTCACTCCAATGCACCTTCAGAAAAAAGGATGGGTGCCTTATCCCACTTTGCTACACAAACAGCTTTGCAGCAAAGAATTCAAGTAATTTATCATACAACCAACTGCAACAGAATGTACACTGATATCAAGCCATAAGCTGCCAGAATGAGAATGGCATACTAGTTAAGATATTTGCCTTACAGACATAAGATGTAGGGTTTGATTCTTGCATGGGTTAATTGGCTAGGCTTCCGTCTATGAAGCTATTTTTTATTATATTTGGAAGCAGTGTACTTAGTGATCACACAACCTGTTATGATTACTGCTTGCAAATATACAGCTCTGTCTTACCTTTCTGTGTTTTCTGGCCATTCTTCAGTTATCTGACCAGTGCTCTGAGACATGCAGTATGTAAGCCATTCCATAGCATTAACCTTAAAATGTGTGAGGATATTAACTGGCAATAATATGACATGCATTTCCAACTTACACCACTTTTACCTCCCTGTATATTGGCTGTGTCCTACTTATATCAGACAGAGTCATCCCTGAACTAAAACTGAAGAGCAGGATGGATGACAAACACGCATAGACTGCACCTTTTGGAAGGGAGGGCAACAGTGAGTTTCTGTTATGGTACAAACAAGGATATGTTGCTCTTGTTACTCTCCTTGTTTTGCATCATGCCTGTCATTTGATCATGTGAGGGTTGTAAAGTCAGAAACTGCAATGTGTATCATTACTTTCTAACTTTTGTCTTCAGTAATTGTCCAGTACAAATGTATGGTGCTAAACTGAGGGCAGGCAGTGATCATCAGTAATTTTGGGAATTATGACTGTGTGAAACTTTGATGTCTAAGACCTACTATTTACTAAGTCAAATAAGTCACTGCTGTCACATGTTATGGTAATGTTTGTACAAACCCTCCACCTTTTACTTGCTTACTGTAGCAAGTGATGAAATACAAGGATATGCCATAATATTATTAAATAATACACTGTAGGTTCAGGACTTACCTTGCAAATGCAGCAGGTGACATAGTTTTAGTTCAAAGATGACTTTGTTTGATGCAAGCAATACACAACCAATGCATGGGGAGGTAAACATTGTGTGAGTTGCCTGGCGGCATCAATTTTACTATATGTATATGATAAGAGAAAGGTATTAAGCCCCTAGGAGGTCAGTGAATGTGCTATGTGTTGTCTCTTACCCAAAGCAAGGGCATACTGAGCACGTCTACATCTACTTCCAGCCACAGCAGCTGATGGATCCTCCTCTGAGTCCTCCTGTGACTGTGACTGTGGTGGCCTAGGCATTGGTGAGGGGATGTGTGGCCCTTCACCTTGCTGATCCTGCTGCCGCTGTTTCGGCAGGAATAGACTGTGGACCATAGCACATACTATGAATGTTCATGTACATGTGCATGGGTTATACTGCAGGGCTCCACCAGATGTATCTAGGCACCAGAACTGTAACTTCAGCAGCCCAAACACATGCTCTATGATGTTTCTGGTTTGTGCATGTGCCTCATTATAGCATTTTTCCATGGGTGTGTGTGCACTTCTGATGGGTGTCATCAGCCACAGTTCCACTGCATAGCCAACATCCCCCAGTAAATGGCCCTGTGACATGTCCCTTAGCAAACACCTGGTACAGCTGTAATGTGTGCCAGATATGGGAGTCATGATAACTGCCAAGGTTGCCAGCACATGCACTCTTCCCTAGGCATTCTAGGCATCACACACACCTTGGCAGTTAATGGAGTCATATACCTTGCGGTTCATGTAGATTCTACCCTGGTCACCAGGTGGTGCCTTAATGTGTACATGAGTGCAACCTATGGCACCCAGTACTTCAGGATAGTGTGCTACCCAGTAGACCTGCTGCATATTACCGGTACTCTCCTCAGAACTATGGGGAAAGCATATGTGCTCACTGGTATGTATGACCATAGCATCCAGGAATTGGTAGAGAATCCTGGATGCTGATGCCTGTGACACACCCATCATGTCCTCAGTTGATCTTTGAAAAGTACCTGTAGCTAATATTCTAAGGGCTACACATAGCTTACATTCTACTGGGATGGGTTCACCTCAGTTGGCTCTGGCTCTGAGTTGAGGGTGGCAGAGCTGAAAGAGTTCTTGTAATGTGTCCCTGTCTACCCTGTAGCATTGTACAATCCCCAGATCATGTAGCATCTGAAAAGTTACCCTGGGCCTGAACACTCTTCTCCTTCCCAGCCTAGGCATATTGTTACCAACATCAGCAGCATTGGCTTTACCCTGTAGCACATACATATGGAGAAAAGATGCAGCAGCCCCTAGCATTGTGTTCTTTAATATTTCCTTCTCTCTACTCCAATAGTATTGAAGCATTCAGGAAAAAAACAGAATGGAGGTTACATGGATGATTTTTAGCATGTTGAATAGCTCCACAGTGGAGGATTGTTTGATTAGCATGCAATTCAGCTGCTTATGCTGCCATTTGCATCTATGAAACACAAAGCCAGATGCAATCCATTAATAATCTACACCATTATAAAAAGGAAAATGTGTATCTAGCCAAACTGATGGTGAGGACAGTTGTATATGTGTGGAAGACTGCAAAAATACTTTTTCTTCAATATATATCTATACAGATGAGTACTGAACATCAGCAGGTATTCTCCCATTTTGTCACCTACATACTGCATATGCTGGAATGTATTTAATAATAGTGTGAAGCAAGGCTTTTACACTTTTATCTGTATGCTTTACAAGTGTACTGATGGCATGCATCTGTCTGTGAAGCCATTTCAGAGGTACATCATTGACAATACATGAAAATGGAATGCTGTGTGATAAATATGTACAAATGTGTCAGGGACAGGCACTTTGATAGCACTTTTAGCATTTCAAAGAGGTTTTGTTAGCAAAATGGGTCATTTTCTGTACTTTTGTGTGTGGGAGGAACCAAGGATGAGGTACTGTTCTGGCACAAACATGAATGGATGGTTCTTTTCTGGGGGCTAAAGGTGACACTGTTGTGGCACAAACAAGGATATGTTGCTCTCCTTGTTTTGCGTCGTGCCTGTTGTTAGTATTTCACATCTGCAGACTGTTTTATGTTTCTCCAGTGGGTAATACTGACTGGCTACCTTCTCTTTTTTATCTGGAAACAGTTATTTTGTAGTTATGTGATGCTTAGGTGTATTATACTTCTATTGTCTTTTAGGACACCTACAAGTATGTCACTCAGGCATGTCAGTCCAAGGAGATTCCCCCTTCACTGATGCTGAAAATCAAGTCATAGTTGATGGGTTTTGGCAACATGGTGCTTTTCTCCTGGAAAGAGGTAATGAGATATGGCCCATAGGATGCGTATATGGCAGCAAATTGTTGATGATGTCAATGCAGTGGGTGACCATGGCAGAACATATGAACAGGTGTGCCATAGGGTCACTGATATGATAACATCTGCAAGGAGGTGAGCAGCTGAAGTGGTCCATAATCAAATGATAATCAGGGGAGAGCCTGCTAGGGAACCACCACTAACCCCCAATGAAGGGATTCTGGCCAATCTGAGAGATCCAGACAGCTCCCAGGAGAGTCTGGTACAGCAAGCACATCCCAGGAGGAGCTTCCAGGTAAGCTCTGACATCTCAACAATTGAATACTGTTGTATAGTAAAACAATTCAAATGATTAAGTTAATTCTGTATCAACGTGTCTTGTTTTGAGGAGGGATTGAAGATTGCTACAGTTCTAATTTTAGTTTGGAGTTGTCAGCCATGTACTTGTTCAAAGTACCATGAATGCACATATACAGACGTAAATGTGTTACCCCCTGTGTTACTGTTAATTGTGATGATGCTGCCCTTACCTTTTGCTTAACTTCTTCCTGGACCATATGGAGTACAGCTCAGTACATCTTCTGCAAAGGGTAAGCCAATATGTTTATGCCAGTAGTGCAGGGCAATTTATAGAAATACTGTTTGTGATTTTGATCTCAGACCTGTTGTGTGTATTGTTGTACTGTCTGTAATACAATACTAGTATGGGTATTAATATATTCTTGCATTTCATTCTTTTTATCACAGGTGATCATGAGAGAAGGAATGTGGGCCCTGTGCCACCTGATATCAGTTGATCTTCAGAATATGATGATGATGGTGGCCAAACTGAGGCACAGTCAGGGGGGAGTGCACAAGCTGAATCTAACATAGAGGTTGACATACAGCCATCCCCTGCATTTCTCTCAGACACAGACAGTAGGCCTATGTCTAGCCAGTCCACTGAGTCCACAGATATTGGACAGGTGAAGGGTGGGACATTGATCAGGGAAGTGTGGCTACTGCCTGTTCAGTTCATCTGTAGCCAAAGTGTGGGTGAGGTGTCACACAGAAGGATTGATGGGGTGCTCAGAAGTGGCCTACTGTCCCTCCTTGCCCTGATGCAGGTGTCACCTCCCATGCTACTCAATATATGTTTAGGGCCATGACCGGAGACACAGGCATGTTCTCCTAGGTGCTCCAGACAAATGCTCAGGGTTGTGGATGTGGCATAGTCGGACATGCATGACTCCCTCTACCGTGTTGCAGATTCACTTGATTGGATGAATGACACGCTGGAATGAGGGGTGTCTGTGATGAACCAAGGAGCGCCTGTCATGGAAAGAGCAGTGTCTGTGATGGAATGTCTGTTGGGAGGGGAAAGGCATGCTCTTAGGCGTGGGTCAGCCACTTTATCTGCTGTCAGCCAGTGTGGCAATGACTGATCAGGCTGTCATAATGGCAGCAGTTCCAATGCTCCATCAATGAGTCTACTGTCCACACACACAGACATGGTAGGCCATGGGGTCATGGACCTGAGCATCCTCGTGTAGGGAGCTCATCCAACAGACATCAGTCATGTTCAGGTAGCAGCACTGCATCTGACTGTGGGCATGGTCATGCTAGTGGAACTTCTGCCAGATCAAGTTTTCATGATCGGAGACAACGATGAACTGCCACCTCTACCATGCACGGCTCACATCTGTCCAACAGACCAAGACATAGAGCTAACACAGAGCTTGGCTGTGTTCATTCAGACACTCACATCAGTTTCACCTGGTGGACCCCAAAGACATACACACAACAGTTACTCAGTTTATCTCATGGGCCATTTGTTATTTTATCCCAATTGGAAGGGTGGCCTAATGCTTAAGGTGTTTGCCTCACAAACACAAGGTGCAGGGTTTGAGTCTCACGAGGGATAATTGGCTAGGCTTAAAATGGCTTGCAAGAGCAGTTAGCTTAGTACTAACCTATGTCTGCCTTCTTCTCCTTCCTACTCACACACACTCACTGACCTTCTGTGTCAGCCTAGGCTTCCTGCGCCCCCTACAACACCCTGTGCAAGTGATGATAACTGTTTTATATCCCTGTTTTCTATCTTTTGGATTCAAGGATACAAAAGTTCTGGCTGATGCTCAGGGTGCATAGCTAACTTAGTGCTTAGTATATCTGCATTCATGTTGTTGAACTTCTCATTGTACCTATGATTTATATTGGTCTTTGAAAGTTACACAGTTGATAACATCCAAATGTAATAATTTTATAGTGAATGCTCTTGTAAGGATGTTGATGTCAGAAACTGCAATATATATATCATTACTTTCTAACTTCTCTCTTTAATGATATTCTAGGACATATGTATGGTGCACATCATAAGTCACGCCATCATATTCAGATCTTAGGATTGCATGGCAGCACTGTAGTCAAACCTTATCAGTACAGTAATACAGTATAATGCTCTCTTTTGCATGTACCTCTACAGACACATCCAGCAGCTGGAGAGGCCACAGGGCTTTCTCAGGAAGATAACATAGGGCCTACAAACCATGGCATGATGTATATGGATTCATTAAAAGCCATGTTTCTGTTATCTGTCTGGTATAGGATGAGGTGACGTCTGCCTGACCTCCAGGCCAATGTCTGACCATGCCCTGGTGGCATGACTGCATATCCAGACAGCTGATATAGCTGATGACATCAGCAGTGTCCATTAAGAATATGGTAATAACAGTGCCCCACATGCTGCGGTAAAAGGTTCAATGTAATTTCAAGCAAGAGCACACACAGCTGGGAGGTTACTAGGCTAATGGCCCTAGGGCCTTGTCAAGCCTACCCAAGTTGTACCATTGTTCCCTTATAGACCAAGATATAAACTCCATAATTGCAAATCCATGATTAGCACTGGTTGACCCCATCTAAGAGTGACATAGATGAAACCCCTGGGGTAGATCTACAAGTTCCCATCCAACTGTCCTAGTTACGCTTAAATAGGGTTATTGAGGAGCTCAGTTTCATGTGAATTGTGAGTTTGTTCAATAGGAGTCACAATCCCTAGGACACATATCTGTCTCTCCAGCATGTCTTGTTGATGTTACAGGCTAGGTTAAGGTCCCTAGAGCAAGTGAGTCTTGTTCAATGTGATTTGCAGAGGAGCAGCATTTCAATTAAGGCAGGGTTCAAGACTGCTCCGTAGGCCAGCCACAAGTCACCTCTCAGCAGTCTATACAATACAGATTACAGTGACATGGTCTTCAGTCTGTTAATGTTGGTAATGTGTTGGAAGTCCCTGTATTTTCTTACAGAGAAACCTCTGAGGTCTCTGCAGCTGCTGCAGGTGTCTGATGATGTACATGCAAAAGGGAGCATTGTACCATATTATACGTCTGATGAGGGACGAGTACAGTGGAGTTATAACATCCTTAGTTTGAATGCTATGCCCTCACTTATGAGGTGTGCAATGTAAAGGGCCTTCATTAAAACTGGGATCATATGATGATCAAAGGTGAGGGTGCCATCAACCTGCATTCCCAAAGCTCTCACCATTGGGTTAAAACATAGGGGGCTATTATTGATAGTGTAATTTGCATGGACTTCTCCTTTGATGAAAGGGATAATAGTGCATTATTTGGGGTAAACTTTAAGTCTATGTCTTTGGCAACAATCATTTATGTATGTAAGCACATTTTTGTAGTTTGTTGACATCATTTGTGGATTCAATGATTACACCCAGTTTGCAGTCATCAGCAACATTATTGAGCCACAGGCCATCTTTTTTCACCTGATTTTCTGAGGAATACATTCCAAACAGTAGGAGTCCAGCACGGACTCTCATGGAACACCACTGGTACCAAGTCTGCTGACAGAGGTGGAATCTCCACCTATGACTGTATGCATTCTGTTGGCGAACCATTTGGCTATCCATCTAATGACATATGGGTTAATCCCCAATGAATCCTCAGTGGGGGATTGTGTCAAAGCCCTTGAACAAGTTGAGATAGGCAGTATGTACTGATTTGCCTTCATCCAGAGCTTTGTTGACACTCTCAGATAATTCTACTAGGTTTAACAGGCATGATCTGCCCTTGACAAAGCCAAAGTGGGTCATGTGAAGAGTTTGAAGGTCACCAATGTCCTTGTTGATAAGGTCCAAGATGATTCTTTCCATGGCCTTACAGACATGTCTGGTCAGGCTTAAGGGTGTGTAGTTCCCTGGGTCTGTTGAGGGACCCCCCTCTGTGCAAGGATATTACAGTTTCTGTTTTCCCCTCTTCCAGGACAAAGCCAGTACTTAGACTGTGGTTGAAGAGAGTACACAGTGGTTCTGCTAACTCTTGCTTTAGACTGTTTAGTAAGCAGCCTGAGATATTATCCAGTCCCATAGAAACTGTGTTTTTGGCACTGACGAGTGCAGTTATGACCTGTTATTTGGAGATAATAGGTAGAGAACTGTTGACAGGTATGCTGTGTGAAATGATTGGTGGAGACAGAGGTGTGAAATTGTTAACAAACCTGTCTGCTAACAGGTTGGCTATGTCCTCAAGTTCAGTATCAGTGGTACTGTCCACTCTGAATTTGGTGCATAGCTGGACCTTATCTTTTCCATTACAGACATAACTAAAGAATCTCTTGTGATTATCCTTAGCTATGGATGCCGATTTAGTTTCATAATTAGAGGACTTTACAAGATGTCTAATTGGCTTGTTCAAGCTATGGTGGTAGCTCTTCTGCTGAGACTGTTCCCTCTTATTCCTGGAAATCATTTTCTTTCTACTGTTGTATAATCTAAATATGCTAGATGTCCACAAGGGTGGCTTTTTTTGTGAGCAAGTTTTGATCCGTTCTGGTATAGCTAAGTCTATACACTTGTAAAGGTGTTTATACAGGTCATACTGAATGTGTACACCACAGTGTAGGAGTCTTTATTGTCAGTGGAGGTAGTAGGTTTGAAACTATATATGCCATCTCTTAGGAGGCTTTAGTTTGCTTTGCAGAGATTTTTCCACATTTTGGATCCGGGGGGGGGGGGGGTCAGGTATGATTGCTATATTGAATATGACTGATTTATGTTCAGACCTTACCCATGAGGGTCTCACATGTCGTGGTGCAGCAATTACCCATGTCAGTGAGTAGTAAGTTAAGGATATTTGAGCCCCTTGCGGGGGTGCAGACTAACTATTCCAGAGAATTTGTGTTTGCAAAGTGCAATAACCTTAGGGAGAGCATGTTTGAGCTCATACATGTATCCCAATCGATGGAAGGATATTTAAAAGTTACCCATGTCTAAGGTGCTTGGCTGTATTATGTGTGACTCAAGTAGGTTCAGGATGGCACTGTGTGGTTTCATGGTTCATGTTAGTGGACCTTTAGCTAACAATGATGTGGAGGGGAGTTTCTCCTACAGTTACTTGGATTTGTAGTACCTCTAGGGAGTCATACTGTGGAAGCAGTCTTTAGGTGTACTTGTCTTTTATGAAGATGGATGCACCTCCTCCTTTGGTTCTTTCATGTTCATTTTGTGGCCTAAATGTGTGGAAGCCATTATAGCCTTTCATGGCCAGTGTACTCTCTGCAGCCCTAAATCACGTCTCTGTAACTGCACAAACATCATCTTCCCAAGTAAGAAGTACCTCCACTGAGTGTAGTTTCTAATCTAAACTCCCAGCATTAAGCAGCATAACACTGAGTTTGTATTTTGAGAATATATTTACATCAGGAAGTCTGTTCTTGTGGCATTGCCTAAAATATGACTATGGGGAGGCAAGTACCTTGGCCAGTAACCAAAAGGCAAGAAGTGACAGATGAAGACCATCCCAGGCAAAGCAGCATGGTCTGTCAGCCATATCATCCCAGCCTGATGACTACTGGATTCCCCTGGAGTGACACCACTAGCGAGGCCAATTGTTGAAGTCAATGTTTTCATTTGTGAGGTCTATGCTCTTTCAGTAAGCTTCTAATGAGTACATCTGCGTATGTGGGTTTATATGTTGTGCACTTGGCTTGTTGAGGAGGTGAACTGTGTGTGCTAGAAGCCTGTTTGATATCTGGTTCATAGTTACCTGGGAGAGAGAGCATTTATTCAAGCTTCATTGTATACTTGCATCTCTCACATATTGTATTGGTAAGTTTTAGGAGTACACTGTTATAACTATACATGAGGCAATAGAAACCTAGCTGTGTAAAAGCACAAGTACTCTTATTAAGCATATTTAGACGGTCATTGTTATCAAAGCAATTTTATGAGCAGCAACAGCTGGCCTGTCTATGAGGGACATTGGTGCCACCCCAGAAGCTTTAATAGGCTCCCACTGCATGTGAAACAGTGCCCCTCAATGATCCTGTTCAATCACAGTCTTGACTACTGGTTGGGTGGTTATACAGTCACCTTTGAGCTGGCACCTATGTCCCTCGTGGACAGGACCAGCTGGTCCTGCTCACAAACATGCTCTGCTAAAGACAACCATCCAACTATGCTCAATCAGGGTACTTGTGTTTTTACATAGCTAGGCTTCTACACACCCTAGTGTTATTAGGCTAGTAGCCTCATATGAACCTATAAAACTATGAGTCTATGCAGGCCTCCCAAGCTGGTGTCCCCCACATGGCCTGCTGATGTCATCTACTATCAGTTTGCCAACATGCTTGTATAAATCAGACTTGTGCCATAGTGCTTACTTTAAGTACTGCGTTTTATAGTCAGTGTACTTAGATAGGCAGGGGTTCTCTTCTCATTGCAGTTGACTGTGTGTGTCTAGACAGAAGAGCAGAATTGTGTATCTCACAGTTACTTCTCAAATGGGATGGGCTGCAAGTATTTTGATACTTGCATATGCCTACACATCTTTTTCATGCAAGCCATCCAACATCTTCTCTCCCACATGGCCTGCTGGTCTCATCTACCATAAGCTCATCTACAGTCTTGTAAAAATCAGACTTGGGCTGTGGAACTTGTGTTAATTATTGTGTTCTGGAGTCTGTGTACTTAGATCGGGGTTCTGTTTTCACTCAAGCCAACTTGGTGTGTGTGTCTAGACAAAAGAGCAGAAGTGTGTATCCTACAGTTACTTCCACAATGCAATGGAGTGCCAGTATTTTGATGCTCGCATATGCTTACACATCTGGTTCATGCAGGCCTCCCAATCACTTCTGTTCCACATGGCCTGCTGATGTCATCTACTATATGTTCACCTGCAGTCTTGCAAAAAAAAAAAATTAGACTTGTGCCATGGTGCTTGCATTAAGTACTGTGTTATGTAGCCTGTGTACCTTAGATAGGTAGGGGATCTCTTCTTACTGCAGTCAACTAGGATAAGGGTGGGCTGTGAGCTGTTACCTAACATTACGGAGAGCCTTTTACACTGGCATGTGGATTACTGTTATTACCATATTCTCCTCACCAGACACTGTTGATGTCATCAGCTACAAAGTGTTGTCTGACATAATCTAAGTCAGATGTGAGCTGTGACACTTGTGTAAAGTACTGTGATCTATAGTCTGTGTACCTTAGGTAATGGTTCTATTCTCACTGCAGTCAACTTGGGGGGACTGTTTGTGCTCATGCTTGACATTACAGAGAGCCTTTTACACCAGCATCTTGTTCTCAACAGACACTGCTGATGTCATCAGCTATATTACATTTTGAATATGCGGTACTCCCACCAGGTAGGATCAGAGAGACTGCCTTGGGGCCAGACAAAAGTCACATTGTCCTATACAGTAAAGTTTACAGTGATATGGCTTTTAATCTAGCCACATACATCATGGCATGGTGTGTAGGCCATGTGTTATTTTGCTGAGAAAGCCCTGTGGTCTCTCCAGCTACTACGTGTGTCTGGTGAGATACATATAAAAATGAGCATTATACTCTATTAGTGCTGTAATGAGGTTTGACTACAGTGCTGTCATACAGTCCTAAGATGTCAATATGATGGCGTGACTTATGATGTCCACAACATAAGCTTTCAATAGCAGTGTGGACACTTTGTGGTCAAAGTTCAGATTGCTATCTAAATGTGTTCCCAGTGCTTGCATCACTGGGTTTCTGCATTGCAGGACTGCTGTCATTGCTGTGATTAACATGGAACTTCACTTGTCAGATGGACAACATAACAAACACACATTTCTGTTTTTATTTGTAGATTGTGTACCTTTATCACCATTCAGTTATGTGTGTTAACTCCTCCTATACTATATTAACACTATTGGTGGACTCAGTGTTTGCACACGATATACACCAATCAGAAAACTTGATCAGAAAAAGGCCATATACTTTAGCCTGAAATGTAAGGAAATACAGTTCAAACAGTGAAGGGCCAAGCACAGATCCCTGGGGTTTGCCAGTGGTGACAGCTCTCCTGGTATACGTTAATTCACATGATGTGTTCTGTCAATGAGCCAATTGTTTACCCCTCACCTGATAAGGCTTAAACCCTAGCTTGGGGGTTTAGTCATTGATACCTGTATGTGTTATTGTGGATTGTGTCAAAACCCTAGGCCAGATCACAATAGGCAGAATGCATTGTCTTACCTTCCTCCAGGCCTATCACATGGAATCAATGTGCTGTGACAGCATCACAGATCACCTATGGCATGACCCAGCACATACACCTTCCTGGTATGGTGGAATACACAGTTCAACACACCCTCCACACAGTGTATGTTCCCAAACAAGGAGTACATCAACATGCATTCACCTGCATCGGAGGAACAGCACCTGATGCCTGCATTTACAGAGCCACCCTGAACTTCTTGACTGCAAGGTAGACCAACATGTCATCACTGACCTCCTCTACATGTATGCTAGTAATATTCAAGGTGTATGCAACAGACCTGTGTGAGTTGTTACTGCTATATCAGGTCCATTACATCTGATAGATGTCCTCAAAGAGGTCATTGAGGGCATGCATAATGACAACAGTATCATCTTGTGGAACTTGAACAGGTCAAAGCATTTGACAAAAATCCACACTGTGGTATTCAATCAGCACTGTCACATGTGGCCATAAACAGCTATATCACCAAATGGTTAGACCAGTGTATGCCATACGTGACATTTCACTATGTTGAAATGTGTGACATCACATATATCTCAGGTCCAGTGATGAGGTCAGTACATCAGGGGTGACTGCTAGGCCCTTGGATGCCCCTTAGTTAGGTAATGGACATCACAGATGACATGCACATGTACAAACAGCTGTCTGAAGGACTACAGCTTGTGGGCAATCACTGATTCCAACTGTGACACTAGTATGATACACATTCCAAAGATGGCTGCCACAGCCATGACAACACCGGCATTGACAAGATACATGGAGGGATGTGTTGCATCAGGAAACAGACACAACACCCAAGTATAATGTGGACATCACACACTATAATCAGACCAGTAGGTATGTGACCTGTGTCCTGGGGTAGATGGTAAGTGGTACATCCACCAGCATGTGGTCACAGTGCTGACTACTCCCTTGACTGTAACACAAGTACTGGGTAGGTAAAGGACATGCACCTCAGAGGGCATACGCATACTAATGTCATGGTTCCCAGCCTTCATCACACCAATAACTGAGTACAATGCACCCTTCTTCATGTACCTCCCTACACATGTTCCAGTGATGTGGTAACTGAAGTGTACCATTTTTGTCACAGTGTGCTGTCACACAGCTTATTATCCATACCTAGGTATTCTTTCTGTGGAATATATATGACTGTCTGATAGTGCAGAACACCAATCAAATTTTTATACCAAATGTATGTTTGTGCTACCTATTCACCTTATGCATGCACACTGCATACATAGGTGTTTGACAACATTAATGGCATGTATATCATTTGTGACAGTGTGAATTGTGCCATAGATATATGCCATGCACACAAGGAAACTAGCCTGCAGTGCCCATACTGTCACATACAAGTACAGTACTGTCCTTTCTAACACCTCCTGCAGATATTACAGTACCTGGACAGTGTGCGTGATTACCTTCATAGATTGTGGCTGTATCATATTAGTTGTCCAGTGTGTGTGCAGGCTCATCTGTTATCATTCCACATCACATGTGTTATGTCAGAGGCATAGGATTAGTGGTGGTATTATTCCAATAGTGTACATAATTGTGGTTGGTTCTTGTAATGTTTGCCATGATCCTTGACCTGTGGTCTCCATGCTAGATACCTCTGCTCAGAGTACACTCATATTCAGATATATCAGTTTGCATAGCTTCCCAATATGCATCCTACATTATTTATTTTATTTATTTATTTATTTATATTTGTTGACCAGGAGTGTCTGACTGGATGTAGGTCCATTTTCAGCGGAGGCCTGGGGAGAAAAGCTCCACAGTTAAAATAAACAGACAGTAGTTACATTGGATTACATAGTGATTAACAATTTGCATAGCAATTACTTACAACATATTTACAGATGAAGAACATAGTACATCAGTGGACAACTAGAATCTTTATCTGTGAAGTACATAACAGACATCAACAAATGTTAAAATAAGAAGTTCCTGCTGTTTAAGTACTAGGCTTATGAGCATCTGAGCTTGCTATAATCATGGTAGATAGTGGAGTGGAAAGAAAGGTAGTGGTTGGATGGGGTGGGTGATATTAGAGTGGGAGTTGTAAGGGCATAACCAGCATGTTTTAGGTGCGCTTTTAGTAAAGTTTTGAAGTGGGTGCATGATGGTACGGAGGTAATTGTGGGTGGGAGGGAGTTTCATAATTTGGCTATGGTGCAAGAGAATAGTGCTTCACCAGCAGAGTTATTGGCTTTAGTGATCTGCAAGTGATTTTTGTTGCTGGATCTTAGTGGTCTGGTGGTGCAATAGGGTTGGAGTAGATTCTGGAGGGATGGGACATTTAGTGGATGGTTTACTAGTTTGTGGGCGAGTGAGAGTTGATACCATTGAAGGAGGTGAGGGAGTTCAAGCCAGCCCAGTTCAGCAAGTGAGAGACAGTGGTGACTATGGTAGGATGCCCCTGTGGCGAATTTGGCAATTTTGTTGTAGCAGGTCTCTAGCTTGTTTAGCTCGCATTGCCTTAGGTTGGTATATATTGGAGAGGCATAAAGTAGGGTGGAGATAAGGTGGGAATTTGCTATTGAAATCTTTGCTGCTTTGGTGAGAAGATGCTTATTTCTGTATAACGCTCCTAGTTTTTTGTGGACTTTTTTTATGGTCATGGATATGTGAATGTCAAATTTTAGTTTATTGCCTATTTCCACTCCTAGCAATTTGGTGTGTTCAGTTGGATATATAGTGGTGTTGTCTTTTGCTGTGATGTTAAAGTGAGAGTTGTTTTGAGTATGTTTGGTGGGTTGGAAGATGAGTAGTTTAGTTTTGTTTGGGTTGAGTATTAATTGGGCATCGGATAACCAAGTTTCAATAGAGGAAAAGGCTTCCTGTGTGACGTTTTGCAGTTTGGGTAGGGACTGGGCTGAGCAGATGATGGTCGAGTCATCTGCGTATTGTATGAGTGTGCCATGTGTGGTGGCAGAGGCTAGATTATTTGTGAAAACAGAGAAGAGTAGGGGTCCAAGGATGGATCCTTGGGGAACCCCTATGGAGACAGGTAGTTGGGGAGATATGTCATTCTGCCATACAACGGATTGTTGGCGGTCAGACAGGTAACTCTGAAACCAGTTGGTGACTGATTGTGAGAAGGATAGATTATTCAGGACAGAGATAAGTTGTTTGTGTGGGACCATGTCAAATGCTTTAGATAGGTCTAGGAAAGTAGCAGAGGAGAGATAGCCATTGTTTTTATGCTGAAGGATAGTGTTAGTAAAGGAGAGTAAGGCAGTGGTGGTGCTATGGTTTGGTCAGAAACTATGCTGAGTATTGGAAAGGAGGTTGTTAGCAAGAAGGTAGTCTGAGACCTGAGAGTGTATGCATCTCTCTAGTATTTTGGAGAGTGGAGAGAGAAAAGCTATGGGGCAGTAATTGGTTAGTTCTGTGGAAGGTCCGCCTTTGTGGAGGGGAATTATATGTGATACTTTCCACAGTGCGGGAACATAACTTTCTGACAGACATTGGTTAATCAAGATGGATACGGGGTAGGCCAGAGTATCAGCTGCGATTTGAAGGTATTCACTTGGGAGGTTGTCTGCTGCTAATTTGGTGGGTTTAAGTTTAGTTAAGAGTTTTTTTTATGTTGGAGGTAGATACAGGAGAAAAAGAGAAGGCAGTGGGGAGATTAGTAGTTGAAGGGGGGTTGTGTTGTTTAGCTAGTGATAGTATGGTTTGTGTGAAGTGTGTGTTGAATGAGGTAGCAATATTTTCTGAGGAGTGAGGGATGTTAGGAGGAGGGGTACTGACTTTACCTGTGTGGGGGATGGAGTTTATGGAGAACCAGAATTGTTTGGGGCTGTGTTCGGAGGAGTCTAGGGCAGACTGGTAGTATTGGAATTTGTCCTGTTTTATTAGCTTTTTGACTCTATTATGTATTTCTAGGAATTTCTGTCTAGTTGAGGGGGTCTTGGTTTTGCGCCAGTGCTCCCAGGCTTTATCCCTGTTTTTCATTTTTGACTGCATCAATTGTATGTCAAATCCCTGATAAACATCCTCTCCATTATTCATGTTAGGATGCTTATCTCACACATACATCCTCCCTATTGTTATGTCACCTTGTGTGACAGTCACAGACAACACATTTTACTGTACAGTCTGTACTCTACCAAATAGTTATATGCATGGTGTTGCTGCTACAACCATCTTCCATTGACATGCTCTCCTCTGCTGTACAGGGGGTTCCACCTGTACACTTTCCCTGTGTTTATTCCTACAATTAATGTGTGTATCCTTATTCAATACACATACTTCCCCTGAGTGATCATTTTACATGGCAGTCCCATGTCCTGTTACAGATCATTAACACAGCTTCAGTACAGAATGCCAGGAATAGGATATCACAATTCTCTGCACTGTAGGTACACTGTTCTGTACTGTGTTTGGACCATATACTTCAAATTCATACCTCTCAAATATCCAGTTATTCCCAGGATGTCCAAATCTTTTCCTTATCGAATATGTGGCTTTCTGCCATATCACTGGGATGATCTCTGGATTGCTGTGATTCAATATTACAGACATTTGGGTGCATACCTCTCAATTGCTCTGATCTGTGAAGAATGTCCAGTTTTTGTCTCATATTTGTCATCTTTTCCTGATAACATTTTTTTCCTGGCAAATCATTGGCATGTCGGTGCAGAGTGCAGTAACTGATGACTGGCATTTGAGTTTCAAACCATGCTCTCCAGGACGTTCATGGTAATGTACAACCTATATATTCTATCAACTTCATAACTTTGGACATGGAATATTAACAATCTGTCCCTATTTCTGGTCTTGTGTCCCCACATTTTATGGTTTTGTCCACATTTCACAGTCTCAGAGGCTGAGACTGTTACATTTGAACACATTCCCTTGTGACATATATTGTCATATATGTCCCTGTTGCTGGTTATTTGTCTTCTCATTATGGTTATGGGAATGATGGCTATTTGTACAGCTATACCTCTAAACTGAACAGATTTTTGCAGAATGTCCACATTTTGTCTCATATGTTTGGTGTATTTCTCATATAATTGTGTTTTTCTAGCAAATCATTGTTAAAGTGCTGAGGATTGAAGTCAGAAAATAGTGACAGACATTTGAGTCTCGAACTTCTTACACTTTTGAACAATCCGTGGGAATGCAAAATCATCCTAACAGCTTTCTACATTTGTAAGAGCAATATTTAATGTGTGTCCCTAGCATACCTCACAACTGTCCATATTTTGCCTCTTATTTTCAGCCTGTTCCTCATAAAATTTATGGTTTTCTGGCAAATCACTAGTATGATTTGAGGATTAAAGTCACTAAATAATGACAGACCTTTGAGTTTCAGGCTTCGTGTCCTTCAGAAAAATACATGCTAACACAAATTCTGTTATTCTATGATATATATACTTATTATTCTCTTATCATTCATGGGGGGGTCCAGATTAGACTTTCTTAAATTTCAGATTATATTAAAAAATATATTGGACTTTATACTAGAACCCAGATTCTTTTTTAGGATCACTCAAAATTTCACTAAAATTGAACATAAAACCCAATATAAAAATAAAACTATGTTTAATAAGCAGAAATCCTAAAATGAAATGGTGAATAGTCTTGAATCATCAGACATTCCTTATGACATAGATTAAGAGGTTGGAAAATCTTAGTCTGAACTATGATATTACTTTTAGAAAACAAAATTTTGATTGTCAGAAAGATTTAATTCTGCTTCACCAAAATAACCTCTCCTTAGCTGAACAAAAGCTACTTGCTTCATATTCAGAGTGGCCCAGGTTCCATCTAAATTACACTGAGTTATATTTCTCATTTTCTTCTTATAGATTAAAAGATCAAACTCATTTTTTTTTCTCTTGCTTGCAGTTCCCTAAACTTAATAATCAAGCAAAACTACTTTTTACCCCTATATCAGTACAAGAAATTTTCTATTTAAAGTTTACAATCATATAAGAGTTAATGATATCTCAGATATTCATTGGAACACATCCAAAACCATTCTAATTCTAAAAATAATAAAGATAAATCTGACCCAGTAAATTATAGACCCATTTCTTTAATTAACGTGGATATTAAGATTCTGTCATCTATTCTGGCAGATCAATCAGGTTTTATGTCTCAGAGACATGCTTGGGATAATACTATCTTTAGAGACTACTTCATCTCATTAAGAAAAAAAAAAAACCCTATATATGCTTTGATATAGATGCATCAAATGCCTTTTGACAGAGTATGTTGGAACTTTCTATTTCAAACTATGTGTTTTATACAAGAATATGTTTACTAGACTATACATTAATGGTCAATTTTGATCACTAAAGGAACAAGACAGGGTTGTCCATTGTCCCTTTTAAATTCTACAAAAACTCATATTTTTTAATCTTTATCTCTATTATTTGATTGTCTCATCCAATAAACTTCTTAAATATATTATTGGAATAAACAAACTTTTGAACTTAACAAACATCCCTTTAAAAAAATCTAAAAGTAGGAGATGTTTTGAAATATCTTGACTTCCTTAAACCGATTATCAAAATACTTTCATCATCTGATAAATTAATGATGGACCACAATTGTTTTTTATCTAATGTTTTGTTGAATTATAAATTCCAATTGTCAGAATCTCAGAAAGTCCTGGCTATTAATTAATGATTAATAATGATGCCTACTTTACCCCAATCAAATTAAACAATCCTTCATATTCTATGGTATGTCATTTTTCTCACAGATTGTGGACATCTTTGAAAGATACTTAGTAGGTGGAAAAAAAAAAAAATTATTAGAAAGGTGTTGAAAAAAAAAAAAACATAAACATATTAAATAGTTAAATATATATATTTTTTTTTTTTTCTCTCAGGTTGTTAACTTTTTTATATAGTGTACATATGGTGTATGTTTTATTTCCAAATTCTGTTATTCTAGAAACTTTCTATGTTTATAAGAGCAATATTTAAAATGTGTCCCTATATTTGTGCCTTTGTCACCATATTATGTCATGCTTTGTCCAGATTTCTCATACCAAGAGTTTGAGAGGTATGGTCCCTACTTGTTATCCTTTGCCCCCACTTTATTTATGCCTTTTGTCCCGATTTCTTGCTCTAAGAGACAGCCCTGGTGATCATTGTGGCATTCTGTGCAAATCCATTGACTGTATGTGCTCTTCTTTACACAGACTCTATATCTATGTTTATTTACAAGGCTTTGGGGCCAGCAATACTGTTGCAAGACACAAAACCTAGCTTAGGCATGCCACTCTTCATTAATAAGCATTGTGCGCTGACACACGTTGACCACCATTGCAGTCATAGATACAGTCTGTGTAAGCTCTGTGTGGGGCCTACATGGAGTTTAATGAATCCTGTGGAATGTATATATGTGGTGTATATGGGATCTGTTATGTACAGCGATACTGGTCTTGTTATTCTGGCCTGCTGACATTTTATTTGTTACATTGTCTTTTTTTTCTTTTTGATTGCATATGCAGAATAATAAAACAAATACAAATCATTTCTTATTTTAAAAGGTGGGCCCTTACTCTTCGGGTACTTTATAATACAATCAGTATAAAATAAAATCAATTCAATAACTGACCAAAAACATTTTTTCTCAGGCTGCGGTTTTAACTATATCTCTTCTTCTTCCTGAATTTAATAAATCACAAAATATGACACAAGCTGGTGTACCTGATATAAATGTTCAGATATGTGCAGTGAAATAACTATTTAAAGATAAGTTAAAACATGAGTGCTGCTGAAACTGTGATTTATAAATAAGTCTTGAATACTAGTGGGCATGTTTCTGTTGCTGGACATAGCTAGTCATTCTAAGAATTAAAAGTTAAATGACAGAAGAATCATAGAACATTCTAGATTTATATGTGAGTCATTAAAATTGAAATTTATAAATACCTCATAAAAGTGAATAGAGATATTTCTACTACTAAACACATTTAGTCCCTTATGCATTGGCAAAGTGACTATAATGACTTATATAGTTTCCCTCATTCAGGTTTATCGTCATAAAAAAAAATAAGCACAAGAGCGAATTATTATGTGCTTATCAAAATATGTATAGCCATACTCCCTTTATTATATTAAGCAAGAAGATGCTCTTAACTTTGACTGTGGTTACATATGCATTTTTGTTGTTTCTGTATGTTTATATATTTGACTTTGCTTTGGATGGTTTCTTGATTTACTGAGGGAATGTATGCTACATTAAAGTATATTGTTTGTTTGTTTATTTTAATCTCTGTGTATTCTGGATTTACAGAGATACTTTTGGTGAATAACTATGTATTTTCTTTTCTGTAATGGTAACATAGTAAAAGTGCCCTCCCTGTCCCCTATTTTGCGTGAACTTCCAGATATTCATTATATCTGAGCACACAAAGCAAAGTACTTTGTTGAGAAACAAACAGTAGGAACTCTTTGTACTCACATGAGTGGATGTGTTGGGGGGTTTATTATATAGTACCCTTATGAGTATGCATGTGTATTGGGAGAGATACAGAGTAAATGAAACAAAGTACTAAATGGAGGTAATGTTATGTTATGATAAGCCGACAATAATAAACGTATGCTGTACATTTTCATAAACTTGCATTCTAATGCATCCATTTCAGTTTTTTTTTCCAGATTCCTGTTTCAGAAGTAATGCCAATGACCAAAAATATTTTCATTACAGACCACAACTTATGCACAGCCTCTAAAAAGTGTCAGCTACATGTCTTCTAAAGTTCTTTCAGATTTGTCCCAATAGCAGGGCTTTAAGAATCTTTGTGAAACGTGGGATCTTGTTTAGCAAGTGGAGTAAGAAATTCCAGTGATTCTTGCACCCATACACAACAATGTATCCATAATGTTTAGTATGAATAATATAAGAAATTACCCATTCACTTTACCAAGTAACAATAGATAAAACAAGAGAGCATCCAATGTACTTTCTAAGACTGTAATCATCATCAGATAGTAAAATAATATATTTGAACTAAATCTTTCATTACAAAATATGGAGTAATAAAATGACAGTGATATGAGATGCAGTGAATCATGGGTGTGGCCCTGTAGCCTGTCAAACTCAGGTATGACAAAAATTCATCCCTAAGTGGAGCATTGGCTGGGTGGGGACCTGGTGGCCAACAGCAGTGTAGTACCATTGTTAAAAGGTAGATTAATGTATTGGCCATTTACAGATGGCCAGCACATGGCATCTGCATTCGAAAGTTGCACCTCATATGTAACAGCATCTTATAAAGCTGGACACATGATGCAAAGAATGCCAGCATGCCAACAAACATTAAAAACTGGACACTGACACAGATGCTAAGCAAAGTACTTGGAAGGGGTGGGTGCTTGTGCATTACAATCTTACATTGTGTGCACAGACACAAAGGCAGTATTACAGTTGCAAGAATAAGGCAACTGGTAGCATTTTTGGCCACATTCCCCTTGCTGATGTGTTGGACTGCACTACTTATATGCTCTCTCTCTGTCAGCTGCAAGTTTTCAAATTGAGTGTTAGTCAGTTGCCATGGGGCCGTAATACTAGAAACTGGGGTACAGTTTCTTGCCATGTGCTCCAACCTACAAGTGAATGCTCATGTTTTTTTTTTTCCTTACTGCAATAGTATCAGTTTTTTTTAAATGTTTTGGTGTACTTTTTATCTTTTTTGATATCAAAGTTCACAAGTGAAAGTTTTCACTAAGAATATTGTCATTGTGCAATAGCCTGTGGTCACTGCATCCAGTCATGACCCCAATATTGCAGAAGCTCTGCCACAAGGCCCAACTACAGAAAGTTTTCACTGAGAACTTTGTCATTGTGCAATAGCCTGTGGTCACTACATCCAGTCCTGACCACGATATTGCAGGAGCTTTCCCACAAGGCCCAACTCCTTAAAATTTTCACTGAGAATACTGTCATTGTGCAGTGTAAGCAAGTTTAACATGAGAAACCTTGCTGTGTATTAACTTTAACTTGTCAAAAATATGCCTGCCTTGTGCTGCAAAGTGGCTGTGATACCCTCCCCAGAGGAGTAGTACTTGCATCCTTAGGACCACCTACTAGGTTGGCCACTCTCCCTTCTCATGACCAACAGATTACCCTGCATATGCTTGTTAACCAGTCTCCCAAGCCTCCCGATTTCTGCATTCCGTAAATGAAAAAAAAATGTTCTACTTTGTGCCAACTTGTTAATTGCTTTGTGTTGGTTATAAACTGGTTGCTGTCTGTAATAATTTACCTGAAGGTGCAGGACAGAGAAAATGCATGAAAGGAATGACAAAAATACACATCATCTTGAAAACAGCACAATGTTCTGCAACAGTACCAAAAAGCAAATAAATGAAGACAAAACTTATAACAACTTTCAGAACAATAATAAACACAACCCTAAAAAATCATAGTTAGACATTAAAGAAATCTTACATCTCAACCCTAACCCTTCTCACAATAACTCACCACTTGAAACTACAATAGAAGTCAACAGTCGGCAGTTATTTCATAGATAGTATGGAATTCCACCCTCCCTCCATACCTCCTAGTGACCATTGGTGTACCACTAAACTCTATCCTTGATCCCCTCCTCTTTAACATTCTCACGAACACCCTCCACACATCCACACAATAGGCCTCCCTAATACAATACACAGATGACTCCACAATCATATGCACATCTGACAACCTGGCACATCTCAAAAAAATTACTTGGGAAGCTTTAACAGCCAGTGAAACATGGCTTTATAACTCATGACTCAAGATCAACCCCCCCCCCAAAAAAAACTTTTTTATCAAAATCCCTCATCATAGAAAAAAATATATAAATCCTGTTTCTTAATAATGCAACCATTGAAGTCACATCTTATAGCAAATTGTTAGGGGTGACAATTTTAAACTTGACCTGCATAAAAAAAAATCACCAAAAACTAGGGATGCTTCACAAAGCCAAACATGTTCTCACCAATGCAACTAAAACTGCACTTGCCACTACTTACCTCCTTCCATCACTGCTTTATGGTGCTCCATTCTTACTACCCACCAGGCATCACAAAAATCTAAACTTGAACAATGCTATAATAAAGTGGTTAAATTTGTAGCAAATACCCCTTTCAGAACCTGCCATTGTATACCACTAAAAACCTTAAACTGTCTTGAACTACCCCATCAATTTACATATACTGAGCTTCTTACCACCCACAAAATTATCCAGCATCCATCTGCTTGACTAGCACTAAATGCCTTTCTATATGACTACATTTCCAATTAGTCACTACAATCCAATGATCAAAACTCCTCCTCTCTGTCCACAAACCTATCATATTTGCTGAGCATGGTCTGTACTCATACCATATTACATGGAACTCCTAACATGAATCTATCTGGTCAATATCCTCCCTCCAGTCTTTTAAAACCACTCTGAAAGATGTCCTATCCAAAATCCGTCTCTGTTCTTGTTCAAACCCTGAATTAACTATATCCCTGAATATGAACAAGTACCTATTCATATCTTTCACCTCCTTACTCTCCCTTCTTCATTCACTTCCTTACTTCAACCAATTTCTTTCCTCTGATTCTCTTTCTAAATATGCCATAAAACAGTTTCTTCTTTCACATCATATTGCAATTCCTATTTGTACTATACTGACATACATTTAATCCCTCTATAAACTGGCTAGAATTTCTCTAAATATGAAATCATTGCTATATAAACTGTATCTGTTCTTAACCAATGTTTTCACATCATATCTAATTTGGTATAACTATTTAAACTGTACATGTCTTTGTATTATTTCTGAAGATTGTAAAGTTATAGCTCTTAAAATTATTTTGCAATACTTTGGAGCTTTTCTTCCCGAGCCTCTGCAGAAAATGGGCATCTACCCATTCAGACATTCCCGGTAATCAAATGTCAATAAATAAATAAATAATGTGTAACTGAAATAATATCATTCAATACAGCTAAATGCATGTCCCAAATCCCTCAGAGTTGGTCTGTTTCTCACCCTTGGGGGGTAGATTGCATTTTGTGCAGCACTATAAGTATCTATGTTTCCTTTTCGATCTACAGTTTCCCTTCTCCTCACATTGTGATGATATAACTATTAGTCTATCAGTATCCTAGCTGCCAGGCATTTATACCTCCATGGACTACAATGGAATCGCACTGGAGACACACACACATTTCCAATCACCAAGCTGAGCGAGGTGAAGGTCACAGCCAGCTGCTTATTATGGTCCAGGATCTACACTCAGGTCATTGAACCGCAAGTCCCAGTATGACTCTGTCATTGTACATGTGGGTGTAAATGACCTGAGATGTGCCTTTCTAGACTATATTAAGAGAGACACAATGAAGCTATCAGACTGTGTCCCAGGCTATCAGCCTAGCATTGAACAGCATTCTACCTTCTCCAAGTCTGGTGCTACAATAAGAACAGAAGATAATTGAATTTTAACAATTGGCTTAGTTTTTTGTGTTATTCAAAGGGGGTACTATATTTATCAGCTTGGGAAGATCTGGTTGATAAACTTCACTGCCTCACCAAAGATTGTCTACACCAGCTCCCTTTAGGTTTTTGAATTTGGCTAAAAATTTGATCACCCTCCTAGTGTCTTCATTTAGGCAATGCCAACCTGATAAATCTTCCACCATATAAAACAAACCCAGGACAACCTGAATATATTATTGCTCAGTGTCAGGAATGTAAGCAGAAAACCCCACTACCTCTAATCCCTACTTGCCATGGAGAACACAAACATCTGTGTGGTTATGGAGACATGGTTTAAGCCATGGAGAGCACTCTGGCAGTACAGGGTTAAAATGCCTTCCACATATTTAAAACAGGTGGTCTCCAAGAAGAGACAAAAGGTGGAAGTGTCTCAAATTTCATCAAAAACAGTCACACCTCATGAATGGTTTAACAGTATGACCCACATGAACTACTCCATGCCCAGCTCACCACAAGCAAAGTTCCATGCCATATCATCACAAGCTATATGCCCCTGTCTATGACCAAAGACACCCATATCACATACATATCTAAATGTGCTGGAGGTATTCTGCATTGAACCCAACACTATGGCTGACTTCAATTACCCCACTATGAACTGGGAAACTCACATAGCATCCAGTGTATAGGCCCAGAGATTCCTGGAGTTTGTCAACAAAAATGCTCTGAACCAGCTTGTCCATATACCCACTAGGGCCACCAATATCCTTGACTTGATCCACACAAAAATAGGGAAATTTTGCCAGAGTATTTCATCCTCACCTGTCAGGTAAACTGTGCCCTTTGAAATCAAACTAAAACCTGTCACCACGTCCAACCCCAATACATATAGAAATGATTACAAAGGAAACCACCTACTGACACTGACACTCTGGCAATATTGTTTGTTATAATGTTTTACTGTTCTAACACAGTCTTGCTATCTTAGACAAATACACATGTATAGCTTTAAATAGAGGTGAATCTAAGAAGCGAATGAATTAATTGATTTATTTCAATGAATTGATTATTTAATTGGCTCATGAAGAGCTGTTATTCAAGATATAAAAATGAATGATTCAGTACTATTTTATACTTGTCTGATGAAGCGTGCATTTTGGTGGCACGCGAAAGCGCTTACTTTTCCTGGTTTTTAAAGAATTAAAGCTTCTACAAATATTCGTGGTGTTTGGTCTACCCTTATTTCTACTATCGCTGGCTGTTTGTGATAGACCAACTTTAAGGGACAGGTGTGCCTTTTCTGCTTGGATATTTTTGTTTGTTTGCTTGGCTCTCACCGGTCTCTACACGATGGAAAATCCTACTGTTGAACTCGACTACTATCCAGAAAGAAATACCTTCAATCTAAAATGGACTCAATTGATGGAACAGAAATCTAATCCGTTATTAGATATGGATATGTCCACACAAGTAAATACAACTGAAACAGGTACTGTGAATTTGCTTAATGACTTTCTTCCATTATACAAAGAACTTGAAAATGATCTATATAAATTATTTAGACTGGTGTGGCAACGCCGCCACTTAGAGGCATGTCTTCACCACAAAGTAGTACCTAGGGGAATGAGGGTACTGTGCATGCCCACGTACGGCAACAACCACCCTTTGTTACTAAAGAACTGGCAAAAGCTAAATATAGAACTTGGCTATAAGTATATCCAATTAATCATTGACTATTTCCAACCTATTGAAAATGAGTTAATATCAAAAACTGAGTCTCTATATAAAGATTTAAATAAGAGATTCAAAGGTGAAATATTCATGAACAAAATTGAAAATTTAATCAATCAAGTCAGTGCTTATGGTGAACGCCTACAATTACTGAAACTACGTAAATTACAGAGAGATATTTCAGATTTCTCCAACGGCCAGGTATTTGTATGGCCACGTTACAACCAGAGGGAAGGACAGCAACGAGCCGAAGTGGCTGAAAGAGATTCCAGAGGATTGGTACATGAAAATGAAGAACCCATTTCGTCAACAGATCCAGTGTTATCCGGTGATGCAAATATAGCCAGCGCATCTAATACTTTAAGAACTGTGATAGATGTCAGCACACCACCACCCAATCAGCAAGCTTTATCTAATCCACATGGGTTAGGTGCTAAACCGAAGCTACAGCAATCGAATCTTGACGCTTTTTTACCCTTACCTGTGCGTCAACGCAGAGAATCCAGAGGGAGGTCGACGAGTCACGGAAGACGGAAGAGAAATACATCGGGAGAACCGACGAACAAAAGGGGTCGAAGAAGAGACTAAATGATTTAGTTTTCAATTTGTCGGATAGAAATCTGACTGAAACGGACTACCAGCTTTTAAACAGAGGCTTGAGCTTCATTCCAGCCCAGGCCAGTAATGTCTCTACTTTGTTAACTGAATTGCGCTGCTTTACTCGCAATATAGCTTTGGCATTGTTTTTTAAAAAAACTAATAATAATAGTAATAGTTTGACTGAGGGAATGAGCACTTTTGAATGTTATAAAAAGAAAAGTATTTTCTCACCAGCTGCACATCCGTACATAGAATGCTTTTTAAAAATCTGCGAAAATGATTTATATAAACATTACAATAATAATTTTGTTATAGATGCCAAGAAGTTGTTTCACAATGTCTCCAAAGAAGAAAGATTAGCTCTGAATACCCTATCTAATGACAGAACATTGACCATTAGGCCGGCAGATAAGGGAGGGGGTATTGTCATTCTTAATAGAAGAGACTATATTGAGTATATGGTCACACTTTTGAATGATGACCTTACATATAAAGAGATAGATAGGAAAATAGTTGACAAGCTAATATATGAAGTACATCATGAACTGTATGATATGATGGTAACTAGGCAAATCAGTCATGATTTTTACTTGTTTCTACTTATTGAACACCCACTGATACCCTACATCAAGGGGTTACCAAAAATGCACAAGGGCACTATACCACCACCCCTACGTCCAATAGTGGTAGGACACCAGTGGGTAACAGAAAATATGTCTATATTCATTGAAAGAAAGTTAAAACCTATAGTCAACAAAATTGATACCATTCTAAAAGACTCATATCAGTTGATTGAACATCTCAGCAACATACAGGAAGAGATTTTAGAGAAACATCTATTAGTTACATTAGATGTTAAGAGTCTTTTCACGGCGATACCTAATACATTTGGCCTAGAGGCAATAAGACACATATTAAATGTTTCGAAGATTTATAATAATAGTGAACAAATTTTACTTAATGCTTTATTAGAGTTAGTACTCACTAAAAACGCCATGATGTTTAACAACTCTTATTATTTACAACAGTGGGGGGTGGCCATGGGCACCCCCTGCGCCAACTCATATGCTAATTTGGTTGTATATAAATGGGAGACTACATGTTTATTTACACACACAGCATATCATAAAATAGTGGCGTATTTTAGGTTTGTGGATGATATACTGCTCATTTGGGATGGAACACCTGAGGAGCTTGTAGCCTTTATCAAAGATCTGGAAAAATCCACAGACTTTCTTAGATTTTCCATTGAATACTCGTATTCAAGTATAAACTTCCTTAATCTCAACATCAAGAAGGAAAACACAGGGAGGCTAGTTACCTCTCTTTATAGAAAAGAATGTTGGAAGAACACACTATTAGCATATGACAGTATGCATCCTAGATTTATTTTTTCGAACATAATTAAAGGGCAGTTCACTAGAATTAACAGAATATGCCAAGATAGCAATGAACGTATTATTCATTTTGACAAACTTGAATCCCTTCTTTTAGATAGAGGATATAATCAGGATGACATATTGTATATAAAAGAAAAATTTGTTAATAATGACTGTCATAAACCGAGGGCCATGTATCAGCATTTTGCTAGTAATAGACAAGAAGAAATTCAAGAATACAAACATATAAGATGTATTATCAGTTATACTAGTGATAACAGTTATATCACTGATATCATCAGTAAAAACTGGTCAATACTAACTACTGATGATGAAATAAAAAGTCTGATAGGAAATAGAGCTACATTTACATATAAAAATATGCCAAATTTAAAAAGAATTCTATGTCATGAAAGGCTCAATGATACAGTCATAGAAAGGGACACTAGGGGCACTATCCCATGTGGAGGATGTACCTCCTGTAAATGGATATCGAAAGATACGACCTT
The DNA here is from genome assembly GCF_019279795.1 of Protopterus annectens. Taxonomy (NCBI): domain Eukaryota; kingdom Metazoa; phylum Chordata; order Ceratodontiformes; family Protopteridae; genus Protopterus; species Protopterus annectens. The sequence goes on from NC_056736.1 coordinate 512,396,241, forward strand.
TCTACATCCTGAGCTAACACAGGAAGTTGTTATTAAATGCTCAGCAAACTGTGAAGATACCAATATTATTTATCTAGCTACTTGTGGGTCATGCCCTGCATTTTATGTGGGCATGACAACTAGGAGGCTAAGGGACAGGATACAAGAACATCTGTATGCAATAAAGAAGAAAGATAGTAAGAATGCCCTTTTCAAACATATTTCTGAACACCCAGATCATACCTTTGTTTTTAAAGTTTTACAGAGAAGAGTGCCTAATATAAGAAAAGGTGACAACTTCAATGACTTAGAACATCTAGAGCTTGAGTGGATATTTAGAATTAGAGCACACAAGTACCCTGGTCTCAATAACTATGTTAGTATTAGATCACACTTAAAAAATAGGAAATATCATTAATAGGTACACCCTAACAGTGTCCCAAATTGAATTCCTGATTAAAAGAGATGAATTATTAGGATGTTAATATCCTCCCCTCTATTATAAGCCCTCCAAGTAACACTGAATTGACTATTATTATTTTTACCCTGGGTAATATATATGGGAAGGAATGAATTCCTTCGTATTCCATCATTCTATTTGTAAGGTCTATTCCATCATGATTTTTGTTTTTAAAATATATATAAAAAATATGTTTAGAGATGTTTTTCATTAAATGATTTTTTACTAATATATATTACTTTGTTATAGTATGAATATTCTATTTTTACATGATATGATTTTTTAGTATAATATGATATATGAAGCTTTCTGAAATAATGTTATTTTGCCCTATTTAATGGGCTTGTTTTTCACATATAGTCTTTTGTATAGCTCTTTATATGGTTTTCATATATAGTTTTTTAAATATGTCTTTCATCATCTGACTAGCCATAAAATAATTGGTACTTCTGGCATCTATATATATAATACATCCATGTTTTGCAATTTCATTTGTTCTTAAAAAATTTTTTATTAAGATATTTTTTGACACACATAATAATAAATATCACATTTACTTTTTATATATTTACACATTTATAATTTTATTGTGCGTTACCTAGCACATAGATGTTAAATAGATATTAATCTACCAACATTACTTCGTTTCAGTTCTATATATTTTTAGTAACATATTTTTAGTTACATTATTAGTATTTAGATAATATATATAAATTATACATAAAAAATTTTTTTAGTATTTAGACATGTAATGTTTATAAAAGTAATAGTTTGCTTTTAGTATAAGGCATTATGTACAGACGCTTTATATATATATATATTTTTAAAGTGTCTTGAGCAGTTCGTGGTGAATGTATTATGATTTGATTCCCCCATATTCACAACAGCGATTATTACTATAATTAGTAGACCACGTTATATGAAGCTGGAAGTTAAGACAACATAGTCGCCAATATATTTATTATTTTTTAAATGAAGGCGATCGAAGAATCATACTGCAAGAATGAATATTGTGTTTTTCATTATGAGTATACATAGTGAATATTGTGTTTCAATATACAATATAACGGGTTGTTTTAATGTTCAAACTAACGGGCTGCTTTAAATGATGTGGTTCTTTTAAAAATATGTGTTTTTAAATTATGACCTTAAAATCTACCTCAGTGAGTTTTTGTATATATAATGTTTTACTGTTCTAACACAGTCCTGCTATCTTAGACAAATACACATGTATAGCTTTAAATAGAGGTGAATCTAAGAAGCGAATGAATTAATTGATTTATTTCAATGAATTGATTATTTAATTGGCTCATGAAGAGCTGTTACTCAAGATATAAAAATGAATGATTCAGTACTATTTTATACTTGTCTGATGAAGCGTGCATTTTGGTGGCACGCGAAAGCGCTTACTTTTCCTGTTTTTTAAAAGAATTAAAGCTTCTACAAATATTCGTGGTGTTTGGTCTACCCTTATTTCTACTATAAGTATCTATGTTTCCTTTTCGATCTACAGTTTCCCTTCTCCTCACATTGTGATGATATAACTATTAGTCTATCAGTATCCTAGCTGCCAGGCATTTATACCTCCATGGAATACAATGGAATCGCACTGGAGACACACACACATTTCCAATCACCAAGCTGAGCGAGGTGAAGGTCACAGCCAGCTGCTTATTATGGTCCAGGATCTACACTCAAGTCATTGAGCCGCAAGTCCCAGTATCACTCTGTCATTGTACATGTGGGTGTAAATGACCTGAGATGTGCCTTTCTAGACTATATTAAGAGAGACACAATGAAGCTATCAGACTGTGTCCCAGGCTATCAGCCTAGCATTGAACAGCATTCTACCTTCTCCAAGTCTGGTGCTACAATAAGAACAGAAGATAATTGAATTTTAACAATTGGCTTATTTTTTTGTGTTATTCAAAGGGGGTACTATATTTATCAGCTTGGGAAGATCTGGTTGATAAACTTCACTGCCTCACCAAAGATTGTCTACACCAGCTCCCTTTAGGTTTTTGAATTTGGCTAAAAATTTGATCACCCTCCTAGTGTCTTCATTTAGGCAATGCCAACCTGATAAATCTTCCACCATATAAAACAAACCCAGGACAACCTGAATATATTATTGCTCAGTGTCAGGAATGTAAGCAGAAAACCCCACTACCTCTAATCCCTACTTACCATGGAGAACACAGACATCTGTGTGGTTATGGAGACATGGTTTAAGCAATGGAGAGCACTCTGGCAGTACAGGGTTAAAATGCCTTCCACATATTTAAAACAGGTGGTCTCCAAGAAGAGACAAAAGGTGGAAGTGTCTCAAATTTCATCAAAAACAGTCACACCTCAAGAATGGTTTAACAGTATGACCCACATGAACTACTCCATGCCCAGCTCACCACAAGCAAAGTTCCATGCCATATCATCACAAGCTATATGCCCCTGTCTATGACCAAAGACACCCTTATCACATACATATCTAAATGTGCTGGAGGTATTCTGCATTGAACCCAACACTATGGCTGACTTCAATTACCCCACTATGAACTGGGAAACTCACATAGCATCCAGTGTATAGGCCCAGAGATTCCTGGAGTTTGTCAACAAAAATGCTCTGAACCAGCTTGTCCATATACCCACTAGGGCCACCAATATCCTTGACTTGATCCACACAAAAATAGGGAAATTTTGCCAGAGTATTTCATCCTCACCTGTCAGGTAAACTGTGCCCTTTGAAATCAAACTAAAACCTGTCACCACGTCCAACCCCAATACATATAGAAATGATTACAAAGGAAACCACCTACTGACACTGACACTCTGGCAATATTTTTGCTTCCGTTAGTTCTGAGATTTTTGGTGGCTGTCACATTTTGTAGAGTTAAGAAAATGCTCAAACTGAAATCTGTATACATTTTTTGCCTCTGCTATAATTCCAGCCAAGTAGCACTTATTGCAGACATGTAAGGGATATTCCACACAAACATAACAAAACTAATATACTTGCCTATTACAGAAAGTCAGCTAAAGCAAACTGGGAGATAAATCATACTCATGATTATGGAACCTTTCATGTGATGCTTATATAGTGGAGGTGATATTGCAAGCATGCTTTAAAGTTCATAATAATTTTTTTTAGAGGAATTGTCGCTCGTCTCTCTGTAACATAGATCACAAGCAGCCAGGGTATTTTGTTTAAATGCTTTAATACATAGAAACACATCAGGATGGATAGCAACATCATAAAATATGAACAAATTAGTTAATGGACAGACCTTACATTACTACAAAATGGCAGTCTAGCTTGTACGTGCTCAGTATTTATACACTTGTGCAAGCCCTTGGATAGCTTCTTAAAGGTACATACACACATTGATCTACATCCTCCCTCTTTAAAAAATTGCCCTTTGTAAAAACAATATCAGAGTTAGACATGCATTACTATAAATATTAGGATATGGATCAATGTGGTTTTGAGGAGGGTATGCAAACATTTGGCAACATTAACAGAACAATGATGATCCAGAGGGAAGCAGAATATAAGAAAATACCAATATTGTTGGCAAATCTTGAATGCAGAGAAAGCATTCAATAGAGTAAGCTGGGATTTGACAAGTAGGGCTGTAGAAACAGTTGCATTCTCTGATACAATAATAAGATTAACTAGGAGGATATATAAAGGATTAGAGGCAAGAATTAAAGTGGGAGAGATCTCCTCTGATGAGTTGTGTTTGAACAGAGGAGCCAGGCATGGATATCCTCTTTCCCCTTTGCTGTTTTTTTGCAATTTAGAGGTACTGGCAAAAAATAAATAAATAAGGGACTCTGAATTTCAAGGCTATAACCGGTATGATAGTCAAGAAAAATTGGCTTTATTTGTAGATAATATTATTTTTGTACATAAGAAAAGGACATCTCAGTGTTGTGGAATATTTTGAGACAGTTCCAAGTCTTTTTGAGATATAAAATTAATGATGATAAAACAAAGATTATAGCCTTAATTTATGTACCCACAAACAAACTGGCTCAGCAATACCCATATTAATAGGAACACACTAAGATGAACTATTTAAGAGTCTGGATTAAAAAGGCTTCTGTTATGACAGCTAAGGATATGTGGGAAGAGACTAAACAAAAAATAATATCAAAACTAAGAAACTAGAAGCTCTTGTTTATGAATGTAGATAGTAAGACATAAGTAGTGAAAATGTTTTTAGTCCCTTTAGTTTTATATAGAGGTCATGCATATTTTTTATCAACCAGAGGAGATGATTTGGACAATAATTAAAAAAGAGTGGAAGGTATTTATCTAGGAGGACAGGAGGGCAAGAGTTAAGTGGGCTAAGTTTATCCATCTAATAGAACAAAGTGGTTTTGACTCACCTGATTTGAAAGGATATTTTAGAGCTACACAGTTAAGGCTCGTCTATCTATCTATCTATCTGACTATCTATCTAAATAGAAGTCGAGGGTTATAATTCAACGTGAAGAGAGATGATGATGAAGCAGGGTTGGGGGGGGTGATTTCAATCAATAAGGAGAAAGTGGGATTTTGGATGCAGATCCTGAAGGTGAAAAATAACAACTATACAGAATGTTATATTCATAAAGTAGCAAAAAGTATTCCCAAAAGTAAGCCAACATGAGAATGGAGAAAGGAGATTTTGCCAATACAGATGACTGCAAGTTAGATTACAGAAAATATGCAAGAGGGGGCTGGAATTTGCTGGAAAAAAATGGCAACAGAACCAAGGTATTGGAAGCAAAAACTAGATTGGGAAAGGTAATATACTGGGTTGAGGCCAGAAAAACATTTGGACTGCAGGCTAGGGAATGCCTTCTCAAACAGGGATTGATATCAGAGTGCAGAGACAGGGGAATACTAAGTGAAAGACCTGCTCTGGTGGAGTTCTTAGTTGAATCTAAAACAGAAGCTGCAACTTAAAAGGTGCTAATAAAAAGGTCATACAAATATTGCACAATAACTGTAAGAATCAATCAGAGGTGGTTATAAAGGTTTGGTAAAAGAGACTGGAAAAGCAATTTACAAGGAAACAATGGGAGGATGTAAGTATGGCTTCCAAGTATGCAACAAAGCCCAAAAGGTTTAAGTATTTTGCTTGGAAATGCTTGCATTACAAAAGAATTTTCCTCAAGTATGGAGGTGTGATGGGTATCCAAGAGGTAACTGGGAACATACATTTTGAGAGTGTAATGAGTTAGCAGATTTTAAACATTTCCTACAGAGTGCTCTGTTGGTAATTCTGGGTGAGCAAATGGATGTAACTATGGAAATGATTGTTTTGAGCAGGGACATAGGATCTGCATTGTCTAGCTATAGCAAGGCCTTGTTAAATTTAATTCTGTTGGCTGTCAAGAAAGCAATAGCTAGAAAATGGAAATCAGAGTCTAAACCAATTGTATTTGTTGTATTGTAATGTATAGTATAAAAAAGATTAAAAAACTGGAAGAGGGGTCTTTAGAAAAGAGAGGGAGCAAATTACACACACACTAAAATATATGGAAATTGTGGGAACAGTACATGCAGAATAAGAGGAGGCAAAGGACTGAGCTTTAAGTGAAGGGAGAAATTGAGCAAATTATAAAAAAACTGGACTGAGGATAGTTATAAAGAAAGAAAATATGTGCTGTATAATGTATGTAAAACAAGAAATGTTAATATGGTCTGTTTTCTTTTCAGTTAATGTATGTTTGCTTAGGTCTTAAGTGATAATTTAATAAAGGTGTTTAAAATATAATGGAGCACCTGTATCTTGATTGTTATTGTCAAGTAACAATTCCTACTAATGTTTTTCTCCTACCTGAGCATTTCAAAAGCTTGAAAGCATCATTACTTTAGGGACAGATAAAACAGTGGATTTATTTCTACTGTTCTAACAAAATAATATATTTATGATTTTTTTTTTAATAAAATCAAGCTTGTTTAAGATAAAAAAAATTCAGTACAGTAGCAAAAAGGATCATACAATTATATTATTCAAATAATTTAAAGTTCATGCATAAAACAAAGTGTCTCAAGTAGATTAACAATGGCTATTAACATGGTTTAATTAAATGTAGACATATTACACAATATACCAAATAATTTGCAAAACAATACAGTCATTAAATCAGATCATAGCAGTGGCAATTATATGTTTCACTATTTTTTCATACTGTGTTAAGTTGGATTCCTTGCCTCATAGGTCAAAACTTACTTTCCTTATTAAAAAGCGGAGTTAAAGGCCATTGCTCTGCAATGAAAAGAGAAAGACTTTTTTTTTACTCTTTCAGCTACTTTTATCTTTAATGCATGTAAAATATGCTTTTGTTGCTGTTTCTGATGCCCTGTAAACAAATAGTACAAGCAGAAGGAAGTTAAATCACTCAGCACTCAATAAAACCCTCTCTATGACTATTACATTTATAGGCTTAATACCTAACAGCTAGAATTCTGGAACTTTGTGAAGATCATTAGGAATAAACTTGAAGGAGGATGGTTGACAGTCCAAACTGCTTTGCAAGAGATAGCATGCTTGTCACCCCTATGGGCTTTCACATATTGGTTAAAACTTTATTTACCCCCACTGTGTCTTTTTAAGCAATGTCAGTCTAATAAATCTACCAGTAAAGCAAAATCTAACCTAAAGACTTAAAAATAGTACTGCTTAATACTAAACGTAAAAAAATGCCCTTCCTAGAAGTCTTCCTGTCTTCAGAAAGACTAGCATTATCATCATTACTGAAACAAGGTACCAGAACATTAATAACACACTATACTTAACAGTATTCCATATCTTCCACTGTGGACACCTCTGCAGTTGCTAGTTGTCCAGCCATATTCCTGTGCAACTCCATTGCATCTAGACTTATTAGACAAGATAATAACCTGGAACTGTTGCAAATAAAATAATCATAAATAAGACTCCTTACTAGTTTTTTAAACTACAGAACCCCTTCTGTGACATAATCCATGAGTCTTATCTTAAATACCTTAAGTCCCTTATTATAGTATATCTTTGGTGATTTGAATTACTCATCTATAAATTGAAAGACCTATACCGCTGTTATTAAATATGCAAAATGCTTTATAGATGTTATCAGTACCAGTTTCCTTAACCAGTTACTGTTCACTATTACTAGAACAAATGGAATTGGCCTGATGTTCTCAAACATTATACCACTATGCTCTTTACATATAGTTCTCTGGTCACTAGTCAGGTCCAACAACCACTTGATTGCATTTATTATCAGAAGACACCCCAAAAGACCCAAAACCCCAGTATTTTTAGGGGTAAACCTCCTGCAGCTAGTAGATGACCTGTCATATTTCAGAAGATCCCCTACTCTCACAGGCTGTGCTGCTAATGCCTCTGCATTTGTAGAGAGCTTCTATGCCTGTCTAATGATTGCACTTAAGACATTGGTCTCCATCCATCACAGATATAATGCCAAATTCAAGAATAACTCTCCTTGATGCCCCCCCCCCCAGTATAAATAAACTTTACAATAAAAGAAAAAAGGTTGTAATCCTTAGTAACAGACACAAAACCTCCTGTTCTAAAGCTATACTAAAGAAAATAAACAAATAGGTTCATAGGTTCATAGGTGTGTACTAGGCCAATGGCCCTGGAGACTTTACAAGCCTAGCCCATAGAAGTGCCCTGGCATCATGCCACCGTTAGTTCCTGGTGCCTCTATCAAATAGAGTCACTGGAGTGATCCCCAAGGTGAACATTCTATTTCCCATCCACTCATCAAGATTCCTCTTGAAAAGGGCCAGTGAGGTGTTCTGCTTGACATGTATGGGAAGTCTATTCCAGAGCATGGGCAGTCTCTGGGTTATGACCCTGTCCCTCCAGCATGTTCTGTTGATTGTGGTAATGAGGTTGAGGTCCCTTGAGCATGTGGTGCAGAAGGATTGGGATTTCATTAGGTATAATATTTCTAACAGTGCTGGGTCAGACATGGCTTTGTAAGTCAATCAGAGATCGCCTCTTAATAGATGATATGAGACAGAGAAAAGCTGGAGGTTTTTGAGTCTGTCTATGTAGGGCATGTGTTTAAGGCCTAGGATACTCTTTGAGAGGTACTTTTGTGGCCTTTTCAGTTGTTGCAGGTGTTTAGTGAGGTACATGCCAAATGGGTCATTATACTCGATGATTGGTTTAATGAAGGAAGAATACAGAGAAATGATTACCTCTTTCTTCCTGGATGCAAATCCCTTGGTAATGAAATGTGCCACATAGAAGGACTTTCTGACCACAGTGGCAATGTGGTGGTCGAAGGGGAGGTTGCTGTCAACCTGTGTCCCCAGATCTCTTATAATGCCTTCAGTGCTCAGTGGGCTACCATCAATATGGTAATTAGTGGGAAGTGAGGTTTTTACCAAAGGGGATAACAACACATTTTTTGGCATTAAGCTTAAGGCCATTGTTTCGACACCAGTCATTGGTCTCAGTGAGGCCTTTCTGTAGGATGTCTACATCACTTGGGGAGTTAATAATGGCTCCCAGCTTGCAATTGTTGGTGAACTTGGTCAGCTAGAGTCCCTCCATGTTGGCCTGGACTTCTGAGAAGTAGATGCCAAACAGGAGAGAACCCAGGACCGATCCCTGTGGGACTCCACTCCTGACTGGTCAGCAGTCTGACTTGGAGTCTGCTACTTTCACACTGTGGGTTCTATCTGTGAGCCAGTCTGCAACCCACCTAGTGATATAGGGGTTGATGCCTAGTTTGGTGAGTCTATCAATAATTCCTGAGTGGGGAATGGTATCAAAAGCCTTGGCTAGATCGATTTAGTCTGTATGAACTGCCTTGCCCTCATCTACACCTCTGGTGACTGACATAAAGAAGTCAACCAGGTTGAGCAGGCATGATCTACCCTTCATAAAACCAAATTGTGTGGGATCCAGAGTTTGGAGATTCCCTATATCCTTGTTAATTAGGACCATGATGATGCGTTCCACAGCTAACATATCAGACTCATCAGGCTAATGGGGTGATAATTCCCGGGGTCTGTAGTCACTCCCCCTTTATGGAGAGGGATGACTGTAGCAGTGCACCATTCTGTAGGGACAAAGCCTGAGCTGAGGCTGTGATTGAATAGGGCACACAGGTATGGTGCCAGTTCACTTTGTAGTTCATGTAGAACACAGCCAGGGATATTGTCGGGTCCCATAGAAGCTGTATTCTTGGCCTTGGACAATGCAGCTTTAACCTGTTCTGCAGTAATGCTGGGTGCATGGCATTCTTACGGTATTGTGACTGGTCCTTGGGGGGGGGGTAAAGTTGGCACTAAATCTGTCGGCCAGTATGTTGGCAATATCTGTTGGCTCAGTATAGGAGGTACCATTCTGCAGTAACTCGGAGCAAATCTAGGTATTGCCGTGGAGATTCTTGATATAACTGTAGAAAGATCTGTGGTTGTTTTAGTGTCTGCTGCAATTCTGCCTTCATAGGTAGCTTTAGAGGTTTTGATGAGGGATCTCAACTTTTTGTTGAGGCTAATAAGGGAGTTTTACCAGTCTTGGGACTTCACCTTTTTCTGCAACAGTTTCCTCCTTCTGTTGTAGAGTTTGTTAATGTCAGAGGCCCACCAGACTGGCTTTCTTTTTTGGGGGGAGAGCGTCTTGGTTATGTTGGGTATGGCTTGTTCCATGCATTTTTGTATGTGTTCGTATAGTGCACTGGTGTATGATTCGGCAATTATGCACCTATTTTCCATTTGCATGGGTGCCGTGAAGTTAGCCACCTCTGTTTTTAGTAGTCCAAAATCAGCTTTGGAGAAGTTTTTATGGTGGTTACCTTTGCTGCTGGTGTGGGTGAGATGTGGATTTCCATGGTAATGAGTTTGTGGTCGGTCCTAACCAGGGAGAAATTGACTATTCGTGTTGAGCAATGGTTGCCCCTGTTAGCAATAACCAGGTCAAGGATGTTGCTTCCTCTAGTGAGTGTAAGAATGAGCTGGTCCAACACATTGAAATTAATGAATTCCAGGAAGTGTTGGGAAAGTGTATTGGTGCATGACTAGTTTTCCCAGTTGATGGAGGGGTAGTTGAAGTCACCCAGTATGAAAGTGTTGGGTTGGACCCTAATAGTTTCCAGGGTGCTTAGGAACATAGATTGTGAGTCTTGGGACATGGTTGGGGACCTAGAGCAGGCTATGACCTGAATTGCCATCTTACCCAATGTTAGCTGCACCTGAAGTATCTCAGATGTGCTATGCTGGGCTACTAGTCTGGAGGTGTGCATATCCTTTATGAATATGGAGAAGCTACTGCCTTTGGAGCTTTAGTCCATTTTCTGGAGCCAAAAGATGTGGAACGAGTTATAGCCTGGTAGTGCAGGGGTGCTTTCTGCTGCTTTAAACCAGGTCTCTGTTACAGCATAAATGTCGATGTTCTCCATTTTGAGGAGTGCTTAGAGTGAGTGAGTGCATCTTGATATTTAGACTTCTAGTACTGATCAGTATGACCCTCAGATTGCACTTATTTATATCTGTTATGGTGGTAATTTGGTCTTTGGAACACTGCCTAAAAAAGGCACTATAGGGGTGGCAAGACCCTTAGCCAGTATCCGGAAACCTAGGGGTGGGAGATGCAGGCCATCTTAGGCAAAGCATCGAAGTCTGTCAATCATGTCATCCCGAGCAGACAGATACTGGATCCCCTTAGAATCACACAAGAGACTTAGCCAATTGTTGAAGTCAATTATTTTCTGCTTGTGCTGCGGTATCATTCTGGGTGATGGTAGGATGCTGCTCAGGGCTAGGGTCATACCTGCCTGGGCCACATAATCCAAGAGCTCCTCCATGTCTCTTTTCATGTAGTCCAGGGAGGTACGTCTCAGGTCATTCACACCCACATAGACAATGACAGAGTCATACTTGTACTTGTTGTGGAGTGACCTGACTGCAAGTTATGTGTCAGATCCTGGCACCCAACACACAGCTGACTGTTACCTTCTCCTTATTTAACCTAGTGAGTGGAACATCAGTGTGCCTCATTATTGGGTCAGCTATGATTAGCGTATTGGGCAAGCTGTTTTGCCTTAAGGGCTTAGGTTGAGGGGCACACTGCATAGGTGAGCTATGTGTCTTGTGATTTGTGCTGTGTTGTGGTGGTTGAATGCATTTCTGATTTGGAAGTCTCTGCTGTTTGGGTAGATTTCTACTGTGAGCCTCCGCAAAGGTGGGTGTGTAGTTTGTGTTTTTATGTGAGAGCTGTGATGGTGGGTGTTCTGGAGGGCTATGTGTTCTATGTGGTGTGGTGCAGATGTTGACCTTCTCCTCTTGACCAGCTATTCTGGTCTTGGCTGGAGAGTGCATATCTTCCAGTTTGGATATATAAGTGCATCTCTCACAAGTCTGAGTGTTGGGAGGTAAGAGGAAAGGGTTGTCTGTGTACATGCGGCAGTTGCTACACTGCCTCAGAATGCCCAAGTTCACCAGGTTAATAGGAGAAAGCACAGGGAATTGACCTTTAGACATGCCAGGAGGGATGGTCATTATTAATAAGTACCCGAGCTGTTTCCTTATAGGACGTTTAGTGCTGTTAGCACTTATGTGTGCGCTACAATAATTGCGACAAGAAACCAAATGAAGTGCTAGTCGAATAAGCTAGTTAAATGCAAGAGAGAAGAGAACTGGCAAGATCTACGGGAAAATTTGAAGAGCACACTTTCTGGCACCGGTAATAGTTTACCCTCGTTTAATAACACTGCACGGCATGCAAACAAGGGCTTTTAAAGCAGAAAGTTGAAAGGAAGCTAGAAACCACTTCTTTTGTGGTAGATAGACTACCTAGTGCTTACCACTTTCACTGATAAGCTGAGATGCTTCCCCTCTAACACAGAAAGGTCTGTGGAACTCAGTAACTACAATACAGTCCAGAATACAGAAAATCTGTATCTGGACTACTCTAGTAACAGAAAAGATGGGAAAACAAGCTAGAACTTTTTTACTGGCCTCAAACAGATGCCCTACACTGACCATTTCAAAAACTCCAGCTTTACTCCGTAGCATATCGCCTGCTCCGAGGTGATCTCTGCCTAACATATAAAGCTATGTCAAACCCAGAGCTGTTGGACATACTACACCTAAAGAAATCCCAATCCCTCTGAGCTACACACTCTAGGGACCTAAATCTTGTCACCACAATAAACAGGACATGCTGGAGTGGTAGATTCCTGTCCCAGAGACTTCCCATACTCTGGAACAGGCTACCCATCTATGTCAAGCAAAGTTCTTCATTAGCACTCTTCAAGAAAAATCTCGATGAATGGATGGGAAATAGGAAATACAGCCCGGGGATCACTTCTGTGTCTCTGCTCGACAGTGGCACAGGAAAATAACTTTCTTGGGTGGTGTAAGCCAGGGAACCTTGTTGGCTAGGCTTACATAGGCCCTCGGGCCGACAGCCTAGTACCTACCTATGAACCTATGAACCTATAAGAGTAGCAAACAAGCAAACTGATTTTAAACGAATTGACCAATTAACCAATAAAAATGAAACTGAGCCCTGTTCCAGCAGTCTTAAATCAGACAGGCTCCAGCTGCACACTCCTGCCACTAGGGTGCAGGGGGAACCTGCTCTAAAAAAGATGGCCTGGATTAGTGCTCAAGTTATACAAACAAAGCTAGATTCAGCAGGTCTGAATCTGATCTATGTTACAGAAAACAAGGCACACCAATTTCAGAAAGAAACAATTCAAATAAATAGGCACAATAAGCCTTTAACCAGAAATTCCCAGCTCAGAAGGACAGAATCTATCCTCTCCTCCCACAAGATTGCAGACCACAAACCTTCTTAATGTAAAATAACTGGCCTAAAACCCACATGCTTAAACCAGAACTAAGACAGTTTTAGAATAACAGAAACTAAGCTTTCAATCAGCAACTCCCAACTTAGAAGGATGTAAGCTACATGTCCTGCCACAACAGTGCATACCACAAACCTTCTTAATGTAAAACAACTGGCCTGAAGCCCAAGTGCTTAAACCAAAAGGCTTAGAATAACAGTTACAATTTAATCAGGCTACTAACAAACAGTAATAAATGCAGCAGAATAAATACAATTTAGTACTTTTAAGAAGAGGCAACAAAAGCAAAATAAAGTAATAAAGTAGGAAGAAACACAAATACACTAAAAGTAGATGAATAATGATTCATAAATAAAATGAAATCCATGAGATCTATATCTAAACTGAAAAGTACTAACTCTAGTAAGAAGAACTATAAATCTTTCTTCACCTACACTTGGAATCTTAGACACACTCTCCATCAGTGCCTTTAGCTGATCCATGACAACTGTACCTATTCAAACTTCGAAGACCTAGTTCATGTGATTAGATTATGAATGATATGCCCAGATCAACTGCCTTGAAAAACTTAGGAACTAATGAACTTATAATTAAATGTTCAATTTTTACAAGTAATGCAGGCACATGAGAATGAACTTGAATCTTAAAAAACTACAAAGCTCATACGTGATATGAATAACTATAAGAACAATATTGTTTTCTTCTGGAAAAAACAAAAGTGAATGGTTTGTTTTGCTAAGGATACATGCTTCAATAAATAAAACATTTAACAGTTTCAAAAGAAAACACAGGGGCTCCATTCTGAAGGCAGCATACACTTCTTTAAATGAAACAGGTTCTAGTGTATCTTAACTGTCAACTAATACCGATATAGAATCAGAAGTTACAGAAATGTTACAAGTAATAAAAATACATAAATAAATCATTTATCAACCAATTTAGGAAGACAGGCAGAAAGATTAGACAGATATCCACAAACAAAGCCACTGTTTCTGAGAACAATCAACTAGAATGTTTAAATAATGTATTTGTTGATGTCTTCATATGATCTGCTACCATGGATATTAACAGTTTCAGGGCATTTTTAAATGTAAAGTTTTGGGATCATAATAACGGTGTTGAGTAACATACCACAATGCATTAGTTTAAGTTAAAGTTGAAGAAGTAGTACTAAAGGCTATGCATGATTATAACACATATTTTCAGAACCTTTTCATATAACCTAACTAAAACAAATTATCAAAAAAGATGAGCAGGACACCTGGGACTGGAATGTAAAAATCCAATAATAAAATAAAAACAGCCAGGTTGCACAAGATGTAGAAATACTTCATTGTTAAAAAACATGGTTGAGCACTTTCGTCAATAAGACATCATCAGAACCATAAACAAGAACGGTAATACTCAAAAGCAATACTGTTAAAAACCTTAAACAGATAACACACTCCCAAAAACTTCACCAATGAAATTACTAAAAACAAGAAAACAAGTAATGCTGTTAAAAGTAAATCAGGTTGAAGACTGGCAATTAAAAACAGAGATACTAAATAATCTACCAGTAGTTAATCAAACCATTTGAACCAATAGAAATGCTTAAAATAAAACAAAAAAACAGCCAATAATAGGTTCATAGGTTCATAGGTAGATACTAGGCTATCTGCCCTAGGGCATTTATAAGCCTAGCCAGAGTGTATTTGGCTTCCGCCTCCCTATTAGATTAGCCTACTGTGCCTCTGTAAAGTAGGTCACAGAAGGTACCCTTTTAAGATTAGTTTACTGTGCCTCTGTCTAGCAGGGACACAGAAGAGATCCCAGGGGTAAATTTGTGATTTCCCATCCACGCGTCCAGATTTCGCTTTAAGAGGGTCAGCGAGGGGTTATGTCTAACATGAATTGGGATTCTATTCCAGAGTGAGGGGAGCCTCTGAGAAATGACTCTGTCCCTCCAGCATGTCCTATTTATTTTTGTGCTGAGGTTTAGGTCCCTGGAGCGTGTAGCTCTAAGGGACTTGGATTTTTTAAGGTGGAGCATGTCCATTAATTCTGGGTTTGACATTGCTTTGTACATTTTTAACAATAGCACAAGGATTGGCAACTGCCAGACAAGGAAATACATTCACTGTAGTAATATCACAAAAATTGCAATAAACAGTCATAAAAGTTGTTATAATCTGGCAGCTCTAAGTTTTAATTCACTAGAAATGGAGATAGCATCATACTTTCCCTGGTTTAAATGATGCCACCTCCATTTCCAGTGAATTAAGCAATCCTGCCAGTCTTTGACTTGCTTTACCTCTAACAGCATTGGTTGATTTCTTGTTTTTAGTAATTTCATTGGTACAGTTTTTTTTTTTGAGGCAGGGGTGTTACCTGTTCAAGATTTTTAATGATATTGCTTTTGACTGTTATTATGCTCATTGGCGGTTCTGAAGACGTCTTATTGACAAAAGCCCTCAAATGTGGTTTTTAACAATAAAGTGTTTCTGCACCTTGTGCAATCTGGTCGTTTCTAACTAAAACAAAGAACTATAGCTGTCGTGGTCATTTGAATGCTAATAGAGAAGCTGTGGTTACATCAGAAATTTAATATTCTACCAAAGCTGCATAAATCTTTCACATCTTCACTGGGGGCATCCAATTGTCTGTGACAGAACTGTTTTTGAATCAGAAGTTAAAACTTTTACATTTTTAGTAACCTCAAGAATAAAAGATACTACAGACGTTTTCAATCTTGCTAATGGCATGCATCTGGGTAATACATCATATATGTGCACTCTCGATTTTCAGTCACTGCATACTAGTATCCCACATGCGGGAGGCATACCTGATGTTAAGAATGTTTTTGTTAATATTTGGTGAAGATAGTTTTAGGACACAATGTTTGTCACCATCAATGACAACAGTTGTTCAATTTAAAGGCATGGGTGCTAAATTTGTCAGTACATTGTTGGACATTTTTATGGGTTACTTAGAGGTTCAATTGATTATAATCCAGAATGCAATGGTTTATTAAGATAAATGCAAATATAGAGAAGGTTCTTGTGGGCTCATATGAGATGGGAATATTTACCAACTAAAATTATCTCTGCACTTTCTGAACCATAATGGTAGTAGGTTAACTTTTACATCATGAAGTGAACTATTCACTTTGGACCTTTTGGATGTTACCATAAATAAGTTTTGGATGGCTTAGGATGACTTCTTTATACAGGAAACCTTACCCATGAAATGCTCGTCTTCAAGATGTCACCCAATACTCATTATAAAGAGTATTCCTAAGTCACAAAACATAAGAATCAAAAAAAAATCTGCAGTGGACCAACATATTTTGACACTAGATCTAAGGATTTGGGCACTAGAGTTCTTGTAGTCATTTTGGTGCTAGAGAAGTATATGAAGGCCACAAGAATGCATCCAAAATATTACAGGAACATTTCTGGGAAATTATAACTCCACATCTCATAATGATGTCTCCAAAACCCTTTGGCATTAAACTACTTATGGAACAAATGCATTTAAGATCAAGGATATAATCAATAAACACTGGTATAGTTAAAAAAAGGACATTTTTGAGGGGGGAAAGAGACAATTTTAGCTACTGTAAAGGGAAAACAGTCAATATATTGCATGGTACTAACAACCTTTCCACAAAAATTAATCTAAATCTTCCATAATGCCACAGAATAATGAGTTGTGTCCCATGTGATACATGTAAATATCACAAATATATTTGAAAAATGTAAAATGTCATGCCCTTTAATAGTACCAAGTCTTTTTACAGCTCTTTAAATGTAAGACAGAATGGGTAATCTATATGGCATCTGCTCTTACAGTTCATTTTATGTCGGCTAAATGTTGCTTACTTGGAAGCACAGACTGTTTTGTTTATTTTTCTTGGAACTGATAAACTATATCAAGAAATTTTAGTGTTGGATGTGCATATGAATTATTAAACCAACTAATTTTTGGGGTAATTCATTTGAGTGCTATACATTGTCCAGAATTGAAATAAATGCTTTTCTAAGTATTTGCTGTGTTTTTTACTTTTACCACTTGGTGTCAGCATTAGTCTGAATAATGTCATTTTATTCCCCATGCATTATTTAGTTAGAATTTTAGAAGTGTTAATAAATTGTATTTATATATGTAAATAGTCTGACACTATTCAAATGTTTGTTTGCAGTTAATACACACCATGTGAGGCTTTAATGACTTTTGCTTTAAAATAGATGTTTATAAAAACAATTCCAGTTCATTATTACTGGCTAATACAAACACATTACAATTTTGATTTGTCTATACAACTTTAATTTGTTTAATGGTTAGACAGCATGGATGATGCAATTTCCTGAGACCAATCTGCTGTGTTGTTGTTAATGGAGCCTACAGTAAATTGCTTACACACACACACACACACACACACACATATATATATATATATATATATATATATGTGTGTGTGTGTGTGTGTGTGTGTGTGTGTGTGTGTGTGTGTGTGTGTGTGTGTGTGTGTGTGTGTGTGTGTGTGTGTGTGTGTGTGTGTGTGTGTGTGTGTGTGTGTGTGTGTGTGTGTGTGTGTGTGTCATTGTGTGTGTGTGTGTGTGTGTGTGTGTGTGTGTGTGTGTGTGTGTGTGTGTGTGTGTGTGTGTGTGTGTGTGTGTGTGTGTGTGTGTGTGTGTGTGTGTGTGTGTGTGTATCTGTAATGCAAGTTTACCCTAATCCTGTACTGCACCTAAGCTTATGAAAAAACTTTCTGTAACACTACAACCAGGGCTGGCTTTGGTCAGCTGGTGCCCTAGGCAAATGGTCTTCACAGCAGGGCCAACACCACCCAGTGTCCCCATCCTGGTTAAACTACACCATCCAAATTACTGTAAAAGTGCCCCTGCTACAGCAGCACCCTAGACAGCTACCTAGTTGGCCTATGCCTAAGGCCAGCTATGACTAAAACTACACACGAAAGGCTCAGACACTGAACACACACCAACAAGCAATGCACAGCACTAAAGCTATCACCTTACTTTACCCTACTTAAGTTTGTACTCTTCTTCTAACCTGCCAACACTCTCACAAACATACTTACCTGTGTCTGTATTCTGAAATGTCAGTGTTGATGTTCTGATACTGCACTTCACACTGTACATTCTGAATTGGCAGTTTATATATATATATATATATATATATATATATATATATATATATATATAGCATATATATAGCATATATATGTATATATATATATATATATATATATATATATATGTTGTATAGTTAGTTATATATCTATAACTAATATATAAATATGAACCAAAAAACTCTCTCGGAGCACGTATGAAGAGAAAAATAATAAATATAGTCAAAAAACTTCAAAAAGACTGTATAAAATAAATGAAATCTTATAATACAGGACAAAACACCCAGGAGCCAGTACTTAGCGCTTTCATCCTTTATTAAGTGATAAGGACTTCATCAGATTAACTTAAAATGCAGAACAGCATATAAATATGACTCAAAGAAGGCACTTCCTAAAAATCAATTAGCCAATAAACATCAGTTTACATTTGAACTATAGTGCTATATTTAAAACAATCCAATAAAGAATTTTCCAAGTGAAAACAATCTGAAGTGGACCAGTAATAGAATTCTGTCACTAGGTAGTGATGGAAATTAATAATGCGTATCAGAGTAAACATCACACAAGCTATAACACAAGACCCTTAATACATGGAAAATAAGAGACTTAATATTAATAATGGATTTATAATCAGTGGTGCCATTTAAGTGCACACTTGATATTTAAATTTTTATTCAGATAATGTGAGGCATCCGCATTAAGTCTCAGTTGCTATGCATACTATGCACCACTGATTATAAATACATTATTAATATTAAGTCTCTTATTTTACATGTATTAAGGCTCTTGTGTTATAGCTTGTGTGATGTTTACTCTAACTAATGCACGTCATTAATTTCTATGGGTCTATATTGAATTAGCAAAAGCTTACAAAAGCAAATGCTAATTCATCGACCCCTTTTAAGCAAAAGCGAAACACCCCGAACAGAGATTTTTTTCCCTGGGAAAAAATTCACTGTTCCGAGAAGCACACACACACACAACACAAGCACACCAAAAAAACAGCAGTCCACACACATACACGTACAATCCTACATCTAACCCTACACTAAACTGTATATACACTACTATCTATCTACTTACCTTAACCCAAACCCTAACCCTAAGGTCCGTCACTATCACACACTCACCTGACCTGCGCCCTAACCCTAATTCACCTAATCCGTGCCCTAACCCTAACGTCCACACAATCGCACACTTACCTGAACCTGACCCGTCACTTTCCACCACAGTGCTGAAAATAGCGAAGCCACAGAAATGGACAACCAAATTCTTTCTCTAGGAAAACATTTGGTGTTCTGCAGCTTTGCTATTTTCAGCATTCGCTGTTTTAGGGTCGATATTAGAGCATTCAGTGTTGTAAAACTTTGGTGTTCTAATATAGACCCATTTCCATCACTACCTAGTGACAGAATTCTATTACTGGTCCACTTCAGATTGTTTTCACTTGGAAAATTCTTTATTGGATTGTTTTAAATATAGCACTATGTTTCAAATGTAAATTGATGTTTATTGGCTAATTATTTTTAGGAACTGCCTTCTTTGAGTCATATTTATATGCTGTTTTGCATTTTAAGTTTATCTGATGAAGTCCTTATCACTTAATAAAGGATGAAAGCACTAAGCACCAGCTCCTGAGTGTTTGGTCCTGTGTTATACGATTTAATTTATTTTATACAGTCTTTTTGAAGGTTTTTGACTATAATATATAAATATATATCTTCTGAGAATAGGTTAATTTATTGAAAAGCACAAGCATTGAAACACTGGTGATTAATGCCAGAATTTCATTTATGAACATACCAAAAAATCCACAAAACTGAAAAAAAAATCACAAAAGGAAACAAGCAGTTCCCATTTGTGATCCATTAACCAGAACACTATCATTGAATTCAAACCTACTTTGCCTGAATTTAATGGTAGTATTAATGAGATTATTTTCCTAAGGTAAGGAGTAGGGTTAGGGTTTGGTGCAGGAGCAGGATTTGGCTTAGGGTTAGTATGCATTGGTAAGGATGGGCATTGAATTTTCCTCCTCCTGCAGAGCCATAACTAGGGAAGAGTGAGGGGAATGGCTTCCTGAGCACAAGCTGTTAGTGGGCACAACCAACAGAATCTGCAGGTGCCAGTGGTACATGAAAGCAGTGCCTGAATTTAATTAATGAATGCCAATGCTGCATTTCTGGTCATGGCTGAAGTGGTTAGTGTATGTGGTGATAACTGTAGCAATCTGCTTCTTAATTTTGTACTGAACAGCTCTCTAGAAATTTAACGAGATGCATGACACAGTTACAGATGTCTTCAACTAAGAAGAATTTTTGTTGGGTGTTTAACTAATAGAAAACCACCTTACTAGTGTTAATGCTAATCCCTGTCCAACCTAACACTTTACCTTAGAAAAAACCCTTCCTTAACACTGTCACTATACAAGAAACTCTGATACACAGCACATGGCACTAAGTATATCCCCCTACCTAGCCCTTAATTTATCCCTAACCTGCAAATACACACACACAGATTTCTACCCTAATTTCAAAACTTTCGGTATGTTCAAAAGTTTCAGCATTAAAATCCCAAACCCACACTTACCTTACCTATATCACATTAGATCTTCCTTCTTTCAACATCTGCAACACCTGACAATTATAAACCAGATCCAACTGTTTGACCAACTTCCTGGTGTGCAATTGAAACCAGACCAAAGAAATGTACAAAAGAATAAACAGAATTTTATATAAAGTACTAGAAAATGAATGAATCTGTATACACACATTTCCCTAATATTTTATCTTTATTACTCTGTAAACCCACTATCTCAACTTGAGTCTGAACTTGTCTTCACTCATGTCTTTCATGTTCTTTACTCATTTTGCAAGCTGTGCATTGTCTTTTGTAATTCTACAAAACAGGTGCACTTTTGCTTTAGCTTGTCTTAGCCCAGCCTTTCTAAAGCTGCTCAGACAGTTTCAATAACTTTTTCATACTTTCACATCTTTACTTAACATTTCATTCTTTTTTTAGAAAATCTAGACTCTGCTTTAAAACAACCATTTTTCATTTATGTTTGTGATATCAATTTGCTTAGATTATTTAAGTTATTCTGTTTCACTGTCCTATTTTGTTCAGAAAGTAACAGATTCTATTGCACAAAACAGCAAACTCTGTATCTAGTCGATTATGATACATCCTTTAATGGATACGGTCAGGAAATAACTTTTTAAAACCCTTTGTCATGTTATTTTCATTTTCAGAAACCAGCTGTTCCAGTTTTATTGTTGATTCTTTGTGCTTAGAGAGGTAGTACCATTTTTAATTTGCAGCTCTATCATCACAGTCAATCACATGAACTTCCCATGTTGAGCTGCAAAATCAAGGGAGAGTGTCTTATTTCTTTTCTCTTGTGCTATTTAGTTGTTTGTTCTACATCTATATTTCCTGAAAATGCTATTATCACTCCCCATCACTCCCCAAGCTCCTGCTTCCCACATACTTTGTCACAGGCTTCTTACTACTGGTCACTAGGAAGAAGCACTTTACTTTCAAACAACACCTACTTGAATTCAGTGCTGTTCAAAATATCCCCTTTTGAAAAGATTTCTACACATTGCACATTCTTCTTCCTCTTGCTTTCACTTCTCAACAACTGGGATTATACCTTCCCCGATAGTTTATTGAAGTACTACAAAACTTCCCTAACTGCCTTTTCTTGTCAACATACCTTCTTTTTACTAACACAAGATTATTTTGTCTTCATAAGCCCATTGGAATTCATTGATTAAGAAGTGTTATTTGGTTTAGATCTGTGCATCAATACTTTAAACTTTTTTACGACATTGCTGTGACCATGTAATACACCATATTAACATTTGCCAGAGCAACACTGTTTAAACCTTACTTCAAAACACAATGTACAGTAACAATTTTCCATTACATACAACTCAGAACTGACTGACTTCTTTTGCCAGAAAACACCTCAACATTTTCCTGTAAATAGTGCTCTTAAGCACATCTGTCAGTTCATTATGCAGCCTTTCTGCAATTTGATTAATACATCACTTAGCTAGAAATACACACCAGTGTTTCTCATAATGCCATGTTTTACAACTTTTTTCAACAGTTGTTTTATTTGACTTATTCTTATAATCCAGCTTCTGCATCTGACTAACTCTTTGCTTTGTGGTTGGAAGAAGTTTTAAGTATCCTCTTCAGAAAAGCTTAGATATACCCTGGAAAGTTACATTCTTCTATGGGTTAGGTTAACAGATTCAGTTTCATGATTTATATCACTATAACATTCACAAATGAGGAAGTTTTTACTTTATGAGTAAGTATATCCTCAGAATGTTTTGAATTCCTTTTCCATGGTGGGGAAACCACTTATGGAGAACAGTTTACTTTATGGATAAATTAGGAAGACAACATATTGCATAGATTTAATAAACTATATTTCTGCCTGTATTCTTTTCCATTGTAGTATTGTAGAATTTTACTGGAGGATTTAATGGTAGTCCAAAAGTTTAAAGCCAAGTATTCCATAAATAAGAGCAGGAGTTTCCTTTTAGCCAACATATGATTTACTTCATTCAATGCATAATACAGAAAACTAAAATAACGTTTTCTTCAGTAGAATAAACTTAACAGAAATGAATGATTTTCAATGTACGAATACCACAGCTCTTTTCCAATTATTTTATTTTGATTACAATCCTTGATTAAATCATACACACTTTTCCTATTGGAGTACCAGTATTTTTAAAAAATAAAATAAATTGTATTCACATTATTGGAATATGTTAAACAAAGTCTAAGATTTTCAGGCTTTTATAGCCACACTTTAATTTCTTTAAGGCCAAAATCAGGGGTAGCATAAGTATTTATGCATAATTACCACACTGGCTGCTGTTCCGAAATATTTTGATCATAACCTCTTGTGATAAAATTGTTTATCATTTTATTTGGTGTTTCGTCATATTTATCATCTTCAGTAGTGAAACAGCTAGCCCTCAAAAAGTGCCCTTTTATAATATTCTTATATAAATAGTTTGGATACATATTCTGTCTATGTAAGAGAGTTTTCTTTCTACTTTCCTTTTGATAAATGGATGTATGTATATGACCATCTATATACATAGACGGGTCCCCTTCAAAATGTTGAATCTCCGCAATATATAATCTGAATTCATTGAAATGACTTCACTGAATCTTCATTATATCAAACTCCCGGAACAACAAAAACTAACCCCGGACCACTATGGTGAACCTTGCCATTTCTCCACTGTAGTGCAAACTCAGAGTTGGTATATTTAGTTAGCAGAGTGTGGGGGGGGTGGAGCCCTCCACATTGGGGGAGTAGGGTGAAGCCCCCCACTTGGTGGGTTTTCTTGTTTTGTTGTTTGTTGTTTCGTCCTGGTGGCTGAGTGGTTGTTTACCTAGGGTTAGTTTTCATTGTTCAGGGAGTTCAATATAATGAAGATTCGGTAAAGTCATCTCAATGAATTCAGATTCGATATTGTGGAGATTTGATGTTTTGAAGGGGATCCCCTTAGACACAAGAGCAGCTAGGCAATTTAAACTTTCATGTGAATAATTCATCACAAACCTCAGATAACCAGTAGTATTAATCAAATATTCCAAAATATCAAAAAGAAGTTGGGCATCACTATGGCAAATAAAAATATCATCCACAATCATCATCATCATCATCAACCCCCTTTTTCCCATTTTCTACATGGGGTTGGTGTGTCATCTTAACTGTCACCATATCCCTTGATTCAATACCACACTCCTGTCGTCTTCCACACTTGTGTTTGACTGTCACAGATCTGTCACTCAATCCATCCACTGCTTTCCTGGATGCCCTCATTTCCTCTTGCCTTCTTCCTGTCTGTCTCAAATCTTCTTACAGGTTCATAGGTAGGTACTAGGCTATCAGCCCAAAGGCCTATGCAAGCCTAGGCAACAAGGTTCCCTGGCTTACACCACCCAAGAAAGTTATTTTCCTGTGCCACTGACGAGCAGAGACACAGAAGTGATCCTCGGGGTGTAGTTCCTATTTCCCATCCACTCATCAAGATTTTTCTTGAAGAGTGCTAATGAAGAACTTTGCTTGACATAGATGGGTAGCCTGTTCCAGAGTATGGGAAGTCTCTGGGATAGGAATCTATCCCTCCAGCATGTCCTGTTTATTGTGGTGACAAGGTTTAGGTCCCTAGAGCATGTAGCTCGGAGGGATTGGAATTTCTTTAGGTGTAGCATGTCCAACAGCTCTGGATTTGACATAGCTTTGTATGTTAGGCAGAGATCACCTCTGAGTAGGCGATATGCTATGGAGTAAAGCTGGTGTTTTTTGAGGCGGTCAGTGTAGGGCATTTGTTTGAGTCCAGTAATCCTCTTTGTGAGGTACTTCTGTGGCCTTTCCAGTTGCTGCAGATGTCTTGTGAGATACATTCCAAAAGGGGCGTTGTACTCTATAATGGGTCTAATGAGTGATGAGTAGAGGGTAATGATGACCTCTTTTTTGTTGGACGAGAACCCTTTTATGATGAGGTGTGTCACATAGAAGGACTTCCTGACTACTGTGGTGATGTGACCATCAAAGGAGAGACTACTGTTCACCTGGGTCCCAAGGTCTCTTATCACGCATTCGGTGTTAAGTAGATTGCTGCCTATGTGGTAGTTCATAGGTACAGAGTTTTTACCAAAGGAGATGACACTGCACTTTTTGGCATTGAGCTTGAGGCCACGGCTCTGACACCAGGCATCTGTCTCAGAGAGGCCCTTCTGTAGGATGTTCACATCATTTGGGGACTTGACTATGGCTCCTAGTTTGCAGTCATCTGTGAACTTCATTAGCCAGAGGCCTTCTGTGTTAGCCTGTACTTCAGAGAAGTAGATACCAAACAGGAGCGGTCCCAGGACGGAACCCTGTGGTACTCCACTTGTCACTGGTTTGAGGTCAGATTTGGAGTCTGCAACTTTTACAGTGTGGGTTCTGTCAGTGAGCCAGTTGGCAACCCATCTTGTGACGTAAGGATTTATGCCTAGTTTATTGAGTTTAGCTATAATTCCAGAATGGGGGATGGTGTTGAAAGCCTTGGTGAGGTCAAGATAGGCTGTGTGAACCACTTTACCCTCATCTACAGATTTGGTGACTGCCTCAAAGAAGTCGATCAGGTTCAGGAGGCATGATCTGCCTTTCACAAACCCGAACTGGGTGGGATCCAGAGTTTGGAGGTTACCAATGTCTTTGTTTATGAGTTCCATGATGATATGTTCCATGGCTTTGCAGACCAGGCTCATCAGGCTAATAGGTCTATAGTTCTCGGGATCAGTGGTGGCTCCCCCTTTGTGGAGTGGGATAACTGTTGCTGTGCGCCATTCAGTAGGCACAAAGTCTGATGCGAGGCTATTATTGAACATGGTGCTTAAGTGGGGAGCCAGTTCATTCTGAAGTTCGTGTAAAACGCAGCCTGGGATGTTGTCTGGTCCCATGGATGCTGTGTTTTTGGCTTTAGAGAGTGCAGCTTTCACCTATGTAGTTGTGATTACAAGGACTCTGCATTCTTCCTGTATAGATATGGGCCCTTTAGAGGGTGGGGGGGTAAAGTTAGCACTGAACCTATCTGCCAGGATGTTGGCAATATCAGTTGGTTCTGTAATTTTCATGCCTTTGTGCTGTAACTCAGAGTAGATCTGGGTATTGCCATTGAGATTCTTGACATAGCTATAGAATGCTTTGTGATTGTCCTTGGAATTAGTGGCAATTTTATTGTCGTAGCTAGCTTTGGAGGATCTTATAAGGGATCTCAGCTTCTTACTGAGGCTGACCAGGGAGCTCCTCCACTCATGGGATTTTACTCTCTTTTGCAACAGTTTCTTCCTTCTGTTGTACAGTTTGTTTATGGCAGGGGACCAACAGTTTGGCTTCCTTTTTTTGGAGGATAGTGTCTTGGTTCTGTTTGGGATAGCACGATCCATGCACTCATGTAGGTGCTTATAGAGTGCATTTGTGTAGGATTCAGCAGTTGTAACTGTATTGTCCATCTGCATGGGTGTCATGAAGTTCACTACTTCTGTCTTAATGCTTACCACTCCCACTGATAAGCTAGAAGGCTTCCCTCCAACACAGAAAGGCTTGGGGGGGGGGGGGTCAGAAGCTTACAAACAGTCCTGGATACAGCAAATCTGTATCTGGAACACTAGTTACAGGAACTGTCTTTTGCTTTTCCGCATAAATGCCCAAACCTTTGATCTTTTCTGCAATTCAATGTACAGTAAAATAAAATATAGGAGATATTCACTTTCCCAGTGTGTTAACACTAAATTAGTATAACTATTGGCACATGGAGTGCCCATTGCAACACCTGTTTTTGCAAACAGATTAAATTGGAAAATGTAAAAGCATTATTCTCAAGAATTAATATTTTTAAAACAAATCAGATTAATTTTAGAATTCAATAAAGATCTTTTACTACCAATAAAGGAGTGTGTTTTATCTATCCCTTCTTTGTTAGGAATACAAGTAAATAATGATTGGACATCTAATGTGACCTATAAAAAAATTACATCAACATTCTTGGAAGACCAATCGAAGAAATTTCTAGAAATTCCTTAGTATAAATTAGGATACAATCCATATCAGTTAATATCATTCTCAAGTTTTATTCAATATAAATAGATAATGGTTCAGTGATTCATCCTCACCCAGATACAACAGGTCTCAAGACTGACAGCTAGATAGCTAAATTATATAGCCATATGGGTTTTGGACCTCCCTCCTAATGAGATCCATGTTGAAAACTGCTTTAGAGCTTCAGTGTTCAGTGATTTAATGTTTCAGGTTGATATTCTAAGTGCCAGCAAAAGTCACAGATAGGGAATGCTAATAAACTCAGAGACAGACAGATAGATAGATAGATGGATATATAGATAGATAGATAGATAGATAGATAGATAGATAGATAGATAGATAGATAGATAGATAGATATATAGATAGATAGATAGTCAGATCAATTGATAGATAGATATAGATATATGTGGTGTATGAATAAGCAGTCAAGGAAACCAGAGTGTGGAGCTCTATGACAAGTAATATTAAGATGGTGCATCTTGGGGCATATCCTGGTCATTTTTTCTTGAATGAGTCAGATTCCAGATTCCTATCACAGAGGTAAATAAATAGTGAAAAACAAAGTTCATTTAGAGAGTTTCATGAAACCTGGAAAGGGATTGGAGCTGTTATTTGGTAAAGCAATAAATAAATAAATAAATAAATAAACATAAATAAATAAATGTTGAAGGGTAAAGATAAATATTTGTTCAGGAATGTTGAAACTGTGCTGACTGAAACAATGTCAATTTGACTGCAACTTTGAAAAATAATTTATCAGCATATTAATGGTTGTGCTTAGTTTATGTTCCATCTCATTTTTGCATTTCCTTGTAAATAAACCTCAGAACTGAAAGGTTAATGACAGAAACACTTGTCATTAATGCAAATAAAACACATTGCTATACTGGTGGATTCAGCAGGCACAAATACAGTTTTGTTATAAACTGTAAGAATTCATTTTACCTGAAAGCAAATCCCTTCCCTTAGGTATGCCTCCCCACCAGAGAAATGAAAGCAAGCCTTCCTGAATATATAATAAATGGTGTTGTTTCATTACTTTTCTACAGAACATAGAGGAGACCTTCTCCAAAAAGTGTATTTCTGCAATACCATGTCAGTATCTCTGCAAATCAAAGACTATCTTCCCTTCTCTTATTGTATCTGGGTTGCATTTCTCATTGTCATTTAATTTGGGAAACTACAGAGCAATAATCACCCCGAACATTTATCACATCCATGAGACATTTCACTGATAAGCTGAGCCTGCTTATATATGGTATGCCAGAACATGCAGTAGTCTTTATTATTCCTGAATTACTCTTGTTTAAAATAGTAATTATGCCACAGACATGCGTTTATGTAAAGGAAGGAAACAGAAAGGGGAAGGAAAAATATAACACAGAAGCTACCTACTTTAATCATATGTTAAACTAAATCCATGGGGTACACAAAGGTCAATCAGGGTCTGTACCAAAGAGTACCACCTGACAGAGGTGTGCATGTATCATTAAACTAGGGTCTGTATCAAAGAGTACCACCTGACAGAGGTGTGCATGCATCATTATCTAGGCACTGTATCAAACAGTACCACCTGACAGAGGTGTGCATGCATCATTATCTAGGGTCTGTATCAAAAAGTACCATCTGACAGAGGTGTGCATGCATCATTATCTAGGTTCTGTATCAAACAGTACCACCTGACAGAGGTGTGCATGCATCATTATCTAGGGTCTGTATCAAACAGTACCACCTGACAGAGGTGTGCATGCATCATTAAACTAGGGTCTGTATCAAAGAGTACCACCTGACAGAGGTGTGCATGCATCATTATCTAGGCACTGTATCAAACAGTACCACCTGACAGAGGTGTGCATGCATCATTATCTAGGGTCTGTATCAAAGAGTACCACCTGACAGAGGTGTGCATGCATCATTATCTAGGTTCTGTATCAAAGTGAACCACCTGACAGAGGTGTGCATGCATCATTATCTAGGTTCTGTATCAAAGAGTACCACCTGACAGAGGTGTGCATGCATCATTATCTAGGCACTATATCAAACAGTACCACCTGACAGAGGTGTGCGTGCATCATTATCTAGGGTCTGTATCAAACAGTATCACCTGACAGATGTGTGCATGCATCATTATCTAGGGTCTGTATCAAACAGTACCACCTGACAGATGTGTGCATGCATCATTATCTAGGGTCTGTATCAAACAGTACCACCTGACAGAGGTGTGCATGCATCATTATCTAGGGTCTGTATCAAACAGTACCACCTGACAGAGGTGTGCATGCATCATTAAACTAGGGTCTGTATCAAACAGTACCACCTGACAGAGGTGTGAATGCATCATTATCTAGGCACTGTATCAAACAGTACCACCTGACAGATGTGTGCATGCATCATTATCTAGGGTCTGTATCAAAGAGTACCACCTGACAGAGGTGTGCATGCATCATTATCTAGGTTCTGTATCAAAGTGAACCACCTGACAGAGGTGTGCATGCATCATTATCTAGGGTCTGTATCAAACAGTACCACCTGACAGAGGTGTGCATGCATCATTATCTAGGGTCTGTATCAAACAGTACCACCTGACAGAGGTGTGCGTGCATCATTATCTAGGGTCTGTATCAAACAGTACCACCTGACAGAGGTGTGCGTGCATCATTATCTAGGGTCTGTATCAAACAGTACCACCTGACAGAGGTGTGCATGCATCATTATCTAGGGTCTGTATCAAACAGTACCACCTGCCAGATGTGTGCATGCATCATTATCTAGGGTCTGTATCAAAGAGTACCACCTGACAGATGTGTGCATGCATCATTATCTAGGGTCTGTATCAAAGAGTACAACCTGACAGAGGTGTGCATGCATCATTATCTAGGGTCTGTATCAAACAGTACCACCTGACAGATGTGTGCATGCATCATTATCTAGGGTCTGTATCAAACAGTACCACCTGACAGAGGTGTGCATGCATCATTATCTAGATTCTGTATCAAAGTGAAGCACCTGACAGAGGTGTGCATGCATCATTATCTAGGGTCTGTATCAAACAGTACCACCTGACAGAGGTGTGCATGCATCATTATCTAGGGTCTGTATCAAACAGTACCACCTGACAGAGGTGTGCATGCATCATTATCTAGGGTCTGTATCAAACAGTACCACCTGACAGAGGTGTGCATGCATCATTATCTAGGGTCTGTATCAAACAGTACCACCTGACAGAGGTGTGCATGCATCATTATCTAGGGTCTGTATCAAACAGTACCACCTGACAGAGGTGTGCATGCATCATTATCTAGGGTCTGTATCAAACAGTACCACCTGACAGATGTGTGCATGCATCATTATCTAGGGTCTGTATCAAACAGTACCACCTGACAGATGTGTGCATGCATCATTATCTAGGGTCTGTATCAAACAGTACCACCTGACAGAGGTGTGCATGCATCATTATCTAGGGTCTGTATCAAACAGTACCACCTGACAGAGGTGTGCATGCATCATTATCTAGGGTCTGTATCAAAGAGTACCACCTGCCAGATGTGTGCATGCATCATTATCTAGGGTCTGTATCAAAGAGTACCACTTGACAGAGGTGTGCATGCATCATTATCTAGGGTCTGTAGCAAAGAGTACCACCTGATAGAGGTGTGCATGCATCATTATCTAGGGTCTGTATCAAAGAGTACCACCTGACAGAGGTGTGCATGCATCATTATCTAGGGTCTGTATCAAACAGTACCACCTGACAGAGGTGTGCATGCATCATTATCTAGGCACTGTATCAAACAGTACCACCTGACAGAGGTGTGCATGCATCATTATCTAGGGTCTGTATCAAAGAGTACCACCTGTCAGAGGTGTGCAGGCATCATTATCTAGGTTCTGTATCAAAGTGAACCACCTGACAGAGGTGTGCATGCATCATTATCTAGGTTCTGTATCAAAGAGTACCACCTGACAGAGGTGTGCATGCATCATTATCTAGGCACTATATCAAACAGTACCACCTGACAGAGGTGTGCGTGCATCATTATCTAGGGTCTGTATCAAACAGTATCACCTGACAGATGTGTGCATGCATCATTATCTAGGGTCTGTATCAAACAGTACCACCTGACAGATGTGTGCATGCATCATTATCTAGGGTCTGTATCAAACAGTACCACCTGACAGAGGTGTGCATGCATCATTATCTAGGGTCTGTATCAAACAGTACCACCTGACAGAGGTGTGCATGCATCATTAAACTAGGGTCTGTATCAAACAGTACCACCTGACAGAGGTGTGAATGCATCATTATCTAGGCACTGTATCAAACAGTACCACCTGACAGATGTGTGCATGCATCATTATCTAGGGTCTGTATCAAAGAGTACCACCTGACAGAGGTGTGCATGCATCATTATCTAGGGTCTGTATCAAACAGTACCACCTGACAGAGGTGTGCATGCATCATTATCTAGGGTCTGTATCAAACAGTACCACCTGACAGAGGTGTGTATGCATCATTATCTAGGGTCTGTATCAAACAGTACCACCTGACAGAGGTGTGCATGCATCATTATCTAGGGTCTGTATCAAACAGTACCACCTGCCAGATGTGTGCATGCATCATTATCTAGGGTCTGTATCAAAGAGTACCACCTGCCAGATGTGTGCATGCATCATTATCTAGGGTCTGTATCAAAGAGTACCACCTGACAGAGGTGTGCATGCATCATTATCTAGGGTCTGTATCAAACAGTACCACCTGACAGATCTGTGCATGCATCATTATCTAGGGTCTGTATCAAACAGTACCACCTGACAGAGGTGTGCATGCATCATTATCTAGATTCTGTATCAAAGTGAAGCACCTGACAGAGGTGTGCATGCATCATTATCTAGGGTCTGTTTCAAACAGTACCACCTGACAGAGGTGTGCATGCCTCATTATCTAGGGTCTGTATCAAACAGTACCACCTGACAGAGGTGTGTGTGCATCATTATCTAGGGTCTGTATCAAACAGTACCACCTGACAGAGGTGTGCATGCATCATTATCTAGGGTCTGTATCAAACAGTGCCACCTGACAGAGGTGTGCGTGCATCATTATCTAGGGTCTGTATCAAACAGTACCACCTGACAGATGTGGGCATGCATCATTATCTAGGGTCTGTATCAAACAGTACCACCTGACAGATGTGTGCATGCATCATTATCTAGGGTCTGTATCAAACAGTACCACCTGACAGAGGTGTGCATGCATCATTATCTAGGTTCTGTATCAAACAGTACCACCTGGCAGAGGTGTGCATGCATCATTATCTAGGGTCTGTATCAAAGAGTACCACCTGCCAGATGTGTGCATGCATCATTATCTAGGGTCTGTATCAAAGAGTACCACCTGACAGAGGTGTGCATGCATCATTATTTAGGGTCTGTATCAAAGAGTACCACCTGATAGAGGTGTGCATGCATCATTATCTAGGTTCTATATCAAAGTGAACCACCTGACAGAGGTGTGCATGTATCATTATCTAGGGTCTGTATCAAACAGTACCACCTGACAGAGGTGTGCATGCATCATTATCTAGGGTCTGTATCAAACAGTACCACCTGCCAGATGTGTGCATGCATCATTATCTAGGGTCTGTATCAAAGGGTACCACTTGACAGAGGTGTGCATGCATCATTATCTAGGGTCTGTATCAAAGAGTATCACCTGACAGAGGTGTGCATGCATCATTATCTAGGGTCTGTATCAAACAGTACCACCTGACAGAGGTGTACGTGCATCATTATCTAGGGTCTGTATCAAACAGTACCACCTGACAGAGGTGTGCGTGCAGCATTATCTAGGGTCTGTATCAAAGATTACCACCTGACAGACGTGAGCATACATTATTATCAATAAAAGGAAGGTTGGCAAATACGTTTTTTGATGTTTCTATTCGTGTACCCCATATTGCTCCCACTTTACTCTACTGACAAACTTCTACTAACAACATAAAAATCAAATAATTCTGAAGGAGAAGCACTGTAGTCCTCCTACCTCTCAAAAATTAGGGTCTCAATCCCCCTACCCATCAAGCAAACTGGAAATGTTAACTCCTTTAAAGCCCTGCTAAAATAATACCTCCCTAAGACATGTCATTGCTGTTGTCTAAACCAACTTTCTTTCCTGCCTATCTACATTACTAACACTATCCTACTACATCAACTGCAATAACTTGTATAATTTAACTGTTTTGTAGAATGCTTTATTATCTGATGGTTGTATATAGTGTTACTACATTGTTCTTTTATATGCATGATTTGTTTTCTAATTAATCTGATTATCCATCTTGTACATTTTTTTTCTGGAGCTTTTCTCCTCAGGCCTCTGCTGAAAAGGGGCATATCTCCTTGCCTGGATGGACAATCCCAGGAAACAAATGCAATAAATAAATATAAATATTCTCCTTAAACTATTTATTGAGCCTGAAGGTATTACATCATCATTCAACAAACATTATACTATCTTATTTGTTAGCTTTAATAATCACTGATCTTCCTCGGAAGTAAGTTTCATATACGTAGCTCATTAATCTTTTTATATTCCGTAGCAACAGCCCATCTGTACTTCAGGAATGCTCTTCAGTTTAGCTGATATAATTTTTCTTTACTTAAATCTCAGCTATTAAATAACATGAGACATTCTGTACACGATGAAAGCTGAAGCAAATAATGCTATTCTTGTGTGTTTGAGAATACTCTTGAAAGTGCATCACTTATATGCAGTCAATAAACCTGCTCTGTGATCATTTTCATTTTATCAGAAATTATTGCTCATTTTAGATTTCAAGGTACTGTAGTTGTAAAACATTCAATTTATGTTACAAAACAAGAAACTGCAGCCCAGGCTGCCAAGTAAAATTAGCTGCAGAGGCGCCATGAATCCCTTGGGCTTGCTTAGGGATGTCAAAGTAGTTTAAACTTAATTAAAATGCAGAAAGTGCACAATGTAATCAGGAAGGTACACCATGGAGTTCATAGAGTGGTAATTATTTTAACATGTAGTGTAAGAAAGTACTTTGTCTGGCTGTAAACACACAAGAACATGTAGAGATTCACTTGAGAAGTTAGGAGATGAAAATAACAGAGTAACACAGTCCTGGAATACAAGCTCATAATATCAGAATCACTTCACTGTTTTTGATTAACCTGTAAATGCATCACAAATATCAAATATTTAGAAGTTGTTCTTCTAAAGAGTACTATATATTAATGCAGCATAAGAAGGTCAGACAGCATTAAGTATATATGCAGTGTTGATTTCAAAGGTGGGCACTTTCAAGTACTTGAAAAAGGTGACAAAAACTTGTGTGTCTGCTTAAAGGTGTATATAATAATGCCTCATGGTCACAGTGATCTCGTCTAGTATTTTTGACGTATTCTTATTTACTAAACGTTTCGACTATTGCAGGAATTGTAATATTATGAATACATTTTGTTATTTTATTTAAAATGAATTCATCAAAAAAGAGTAAATATTTAATACTAGCAATGCAAATATGAAATTAAGTATTAAGTTACATGCGACATAATCTATTCTTGGCCACTAATCAATTTCAAGACTCCTGTCTCTCCACATCTACAATAAACATCTCAGTTACTACAACTTTCCTGCCACAACTTTACCAAAATGTGATATCACCTGTGCAACATCCTTTTCTGCATAGGTGGTACCACTCGTGCACTTCTCTAGCCTCTCCCTGCAGCCTCTCATGCTTCCACTTTTCCACCACCCTATTCCACCTGAGCCTCAGCTCATCTTCACCTCTTGCACCTTATTTCTTTCAAAAATTCCTTACACCCTTCCCTTCATCTGATTCACCAATGATTCCTTAAGCACTACTTCTCAAGATCACCTCCTTACCCCTAAATAATCCCTTTCCTTAAGCCACATTCTTTCCTTACTACCCTGAACTGCTTAAACATTGCCCCTTCAATAAAAATCCAAAGCAACAACCTTACAAAAAGGCTTAAACACAGTGCATCAGGCTGTCATTACATCATCTGTAAAGTGCCACTGCTCTTGTAGTCGCACACCAGTTACATACATTCCCTGGATGCAGAGGTGAGCTGTACTAACATTAGTATAGTCTGAAACCACAAAAGGGAACTGCCATGTAGTTGAAACACCTTCTGTATCAACAGCACAAGGTGAAATGGTGTCCTAGATAAAAGGCTCCATGGTGCCGCCTGCTGCCCTCTACTCCCCCCATGCAGATCCCCTGATGCATCAAAGGTTCTCCATATTCTAACCCCCAGCATTATTAAGATTACTTTTTTAAACCATATCATATGTTCCGTCTTACTCTTCATTTTTTTCTGTATTGTTTCTACATGCAGCTATAACTAGACAATACAGTGCTACAATGACTGTGGCCTTTCCAAATGCACTTAAGTTCTTTTTAGAGTTTTTTTAACAACCTTTTCATCCAGTGATGGAGTGAACAAGAACCATGACAAAGGAAATAAATTCAGTCTTAATGTTCAACTTTCCTTTTTTCTTTCAGCCTTTAAACATACCCTAACTGCCAAGACTGCAATGTAATAACTGTGGAATGAATAGCTGAATTAATCCACAGGTCTGGTGTCCACTAAACTCCCAGAAGTCTTGGGGTTATAAATGTTTGGAGGTGTATTTTAGAGATATTTGCCAGCCTTTTGATCCAATGACGGACTGAAAAAGAACATGAGTAAGGAAAGAAATTGAACCTTTTTTTTTTCTAGAAATAAGTTGTGACTGACAAAATAGCAATTCACAATAAACTAAAAAGACAAATGCTTTTCAGCATACACAAATCATATCTGAGAATAGAGCTTTGCTCCTATTCCCACCCCCCATCTCGGGAAGAAAAGTCCTCTTTGTATCCCTTTGGAGTTAGATTGGGAAGAAAATCAAGGCACAAATGGCCACAGTCACATATTTCCAGTGGCTGCTGTCAGACATATGTACGGCAGGTCTCCTTATCCCTACCCTCAAAAGACAGACTCTTTTTGTGTACTACTCAAATGTCAGACTGGGACAATTTGCAAAACTGGAGTAAAATACAGAAAAGAGTAACATATTTTAAGCTGCTGTTGTCACATGTATATAAACAGCATGCCTCTTTCCCCTACCGAGAAAATGTAGCCACTTATATACATATTTGATGTTTGATTGCAAGAAAAGTGAAAAACATAAGGATCACAATAATGTAGTCCAACTTGTTGCTCTTTATACAGTATTCTGCCCCAAGACAAGCTAAAGTGATCTTCTGTTCACACTTTTGAAGTCTGTAAAGAAAGTTAAAGAAATAATGGCTACATCATCCCTGGCCTCCATACAAGCTACATCGACTTTCTGTGCACAACTTCTTCATAGCTGGTTTTAGAATAGGTAAAGTTCAAGGCAAAGGTCTGTGTCAAAATCCACTTTTACAGCCAGGGATATGAGGTCCACTAGAAAATCAGTGGGTCTGGTTGTTCTGTGATACATTTTATACATTATTTTTGAAAGACAATGTCTTGATAATAGTTGTCATTTTCTTTCTTTTTTTAATGCTGCCTAGAAGAGTTATGTTATGTCCCAGCAATATTGTATATGTCCCAGCAATATTGTATATGTCCCAGCAATGTTGTATATGTCCACGGATAAAAACAGTGATATTAGTTTTAAATACACACACACACACACACACACACACACACACACACACACACACACACACACACACACACACACACATACACACACACACACACACACACACACACACACACACACACACACACTCTATCACAATATGCACAAACACACATTCACTACACAGTTACCTACAGACAAATGGGAAGAACCCCATCTTACATACTTAATATCTTTGAGCTATTGGAGGAAACCAAAATTCATGGATAAACCCACACAGAAATAGACAGGGCATACAGACTGTACACAGTTAAGGTTAATATTTACACAGTCAAGAGCTCAACCAGAACCATGCACTGTGAGATGGGAAATGCCACCCAGTAGAACACTGTACCAATGATCAGTTACTTTCTCACACATCCTGCTCCTGCCAGACCATCAAAGATAGCCAACTATCATGTGCATTATTGATACTTGTGATGGAACATGGGCAACAATGGATAAAAAAATGCAGGGATCGTGAAACAAAACACCACTGAAGTAAAATGAATATACAAACTAAAAAAAACAACTTGGTATTCCTGTAGGCAGAAAAATCAAAGTGCACTAAAAGTAAAAAAGAAGTTTAATGGTAAGCGCTTTCACTGTTAACAACATCTTCATCAGACATCTCCATCAAAGAAAGCCATCCATTTAAATTCAAAATAACCAATCAACATCAAGAGGCAATCAACAAATTAAAACATAAAACTTATTCTTAAAGTGCCAACACTTAAAACAGCCATCTATATGCATAGTACAAAAGCACATTTCAACCATAGTTTAAATATATAAATACATATATAAAAAACACATATAAC
This sequence comes from Protopterus annectens, assembly GCF_019279795.1. Classification (NCBI taxonomy): domain Eukaryota; kingdom Metazoa; phylum Chordata; order Ceratodontiformes; family Protopteridae; genus Protopterus; species Protopterus annectens. The sequence continues at coordinate 512,433,793 of NC_056736.1, forward strand.
AAACACATACGAAAAACTCAAAAACTTTAATGTTTCAAGGGTTTCTCTTTTAAAAAAGTTTTTAATGAAACCATATCATTAATACCAGGGGGTTGATCTGCCATAAAGAACAGAATCCATTTCTGTTCACAGGCCTCTGTCTTATTCTTAATGTCACCTCCCCTTACACTCTCAGCTATAATCTCTAGTACAAAAAACTTAAATTGATGTTGATCACTATTAGACCACACATGCTTAGCCAGAGCATTCATTTCTTTGTTGTTCCTGATGTCTCTTAAATGCTCAAGCACCCATTCTCTAAAGGAACGGTTAGTCTTCCCAATATAGTATGCACCACAGCATGCGCAGAAGGCATAGTGCACTATGTTCTTAGTAGTGCAATCAGCATCACTACTCTTTCAGCTTTTCCCGGTCAGGGGTCGCCACAGTGGAACTCCGGTCCACTAATGATTGGCAGTAGATTTTTACATGCTGGCTTGCCGGGCCTAACGCACAACCTTCAACGAAGGAACACCCATTCATGCATGTCGACACACAGAAGACGCTCTAACTGAGAATCAAACGTGGTAGTGCAATCAGCATAAAATGAAAAATCTACAACACACCTCTGTGTAGGATGTACAAAACTACTACAGACATGCACATATTTACACATGCTGCATTTCCTACTAGGAAACGTCCCTTTCCTTTGGGAAGCTATCATATGTGGGGTCTCATCTTTCCTCTAGCAAAGCTGCCTTTTAATAGATAAATTATTTTTAAAAGCAAAACTCAGTCTTTCAGTAACAATCTCCCTTAAATCATCGTTCGCATACAAAATATTCCAATTTATTTTCACAATATCACAAAACAAATTGATGTCATTGGAATATGTTAAGGGGAACCTAACCTTTCTAACATTAGTGCACAATTGTGCAGAACACTCTCTATTGGGAGTGTCTGAGAAAAATGGTCTACCCCTACCATCTCTGTCTCTAAGTACTGATTTTATACATTCATCAGTTTCTTTCTGCTTATAACCTCTTTCAATGAAATCTTGTTTGAGTTGGTCAAAGGCTTCTTTCAACTGTGTATCATCACTATGTAACCTCATCATCCTAATAAACTGGCCGGTAAGAACATTTCTAGCAATATGGTGTGGGTGCATACTATTTCTGTGCAATAACGTATTTTTCCTAATTTCCTTCCTATAGAGCCCCATCTTAAAAGTACCTATTACTGACCTTTATACCTTCACATCAAGGAAGTTAATCTGTTTAGTGGAATACGTATGTGTAAATCTCAGAAAAGAAGTAGTACTTCCTAGGAACTCAATGAAGGATAGTAGTTCTGTCTTGCTGCCCCCCCACAACACAAAAACATCATCAACAAATTTCTTGTACCATATTATATTATGGCTATGCACATTATTCATAATCACATCATTTTCCCAGTTAGCCAAAACAAGGTTGGCATAGCTATTGACACAAGCTGTGCCCATTGCTACACCAACCTTCTGTAGGTAGTAAACTCTCTCAAAAATGAATAAATTAGAGAGGGTGTGGCCAAGATGCCAAGGAGTTAGCTGCACTTTCTTGATGGTCTGCCTGCAATGATTTTTTTTCTGACGGGATTTTTTCTATTTTAACTTAACAAACATTGAAGACTTTTTTCCACAACTACTTATCTTGATATTGTAAACAACTTTATCAGAAGAAATCTTAATTATTTACCAACATATTACCTATCAGAAGTTCTGTCACCAGTTACAGACTTAAACAGCTATGAGTCAGTCGAAGACATCTCTACAAGACAGAACTATGAGAAAGGAACTTTAAACAATAATCACCAGCAATCAAGACCTTTCTATAAAGATCGATAATTTAGAGAAGATTATGGAAAATATGAAGAAAGAAAGCAAACAAAAACAAATTGATGACTTAAAGGAAATTATTACTACTCACTCTGACCAAAGAGCAGCTATAGAAGAATCAGTAAGTGAAATAGATGGCAGGCGAATGAAAAATGACAACCAGATAAACTTTTTACTAAAACAAAATAACCATTTGCTAGAAAAGGTGGAAGACCTAGAGTGTAGATCCAGAAGAAACTATACACACTGAGCAGAGTGGAAGACGGGCATTGACTATACTTAGATCTGAGATACGTTTCCTCGTTTGTTTGTTTTTTGGCTTATTTATCCTGGTTATTGCTTCTAGCAATTTATATATAGCACTTTTTATTGCCTGCTGCATACTTTTTACTGTATTTTATTGCTATTAAATCTTCATGGGTAACTGATTTGTTTGCAGTTAAAACCATTCTGTAGAGTCTCCTTGCTCCTTTATCTGTTTAAAAACTTTCATTTTGTGGCTCACTGTTGTCATAAAGATTTCTGTAGTGTTTGCTGTCTAAATGAGTGAGGCTAATAGCTTTAGTATTGTCCCAGTTCAGATTTGCTGGCTCTGGGCCTGTTTGTTTTTGCAGTTATTGTTCTGAGCACATGACTAGGCCATCTTGAATTAGCAGAAGCCATTTTTTACCTTTGTGACAGGATTGCGTTGATGGGCCGCTGGCTAGTGGGGGCTAAAAGTTGTCTAAGTTTGTATCTTCTGGTATTTAAGCCCCAACTTTGAGAGGATTTCTGTCTATACACACTGAGCACTGTGGAGGAGGGGCATTGACTACAACTCTGATCTGAGATAAGTATCCTTTTTTTTGGCTTATTTATACTGGTTATTGCTTCTAACAACTTATATATAGCACTTTTTACTGCCTGCTGAATATTTTTACTGTATTTTATTGCTATTAACTAATGTGCATGGATAACTGATTTGTTTGCAGTTAAAAGCATTCTGTAGAGTCTCCTTGCTCCTTTATCTGTTTAAACACTTTCATTTTCTCGCTCACTGTTGTCATAAAGATTTTTGTAGTGTTTACTGTTTAAAAGAGTGTAGACTAATAGCTTTAGTATTGTCCCAGTTCAGATTTCCTGGCTCTGGGCCTGTTTGTTTTTGCACTGATTGTTTTGAGTACATGTCTAGGCAATTTTGAATTAGCAGAAGCCTTTACTTTTGTGGCAGGAATGTGTTGATTGACTGCTGGCTAGTGGGGACTGGTTCTTTTGTGCTTTTTTTTAAAAAAGTTTAAGGTTGTATCTTCTGGTATTTAAGCCCTAACTCTGAGACAATTTCTGTCTATACACACTGAGCAGAGTGGAGGAGGGGCACTGAATACAACTCTGGTCTGAGATAAGTATCCTGTTTTTTTGGCTTATTTATACTGGTTATTGATTTTAGCAATTTATATATAGCACTTTTTATTGCCTGCTGCATATTTTTACTGTATGTTATTGCTACTAATGAATCTGCATGGGTAGCTGATTTGTTTGCAGTCAAAAGCATTCTGTAGAGTCTCCTTGCTCCTTTATCTGTTTAAAAACTTTCATTTTGTGGCTCACTGTTGTCATAAAGATTTTTGTAGTGTTTACTGTCTAAAGGAGTGTAGGCTAATAGCTTTAGTATTGTCCCAGTTCAGATTTGCTGGCTCTGGGCCTATTTGTTTTTGCAGTGATTATTCTGAGCACATGACTAGGCCATCTTGAATTAGCAGAAGCCTTTATTTACTTTCGTGGCAGGATTGTGTTGATTGGCTGCTGGCTAGGGGGGGCTGGTTCTTTTGTGCTTTTTTAAAAGAAAATTGTGTAAGGTTGCATCTTGTGGTATTTAAGCCCTAACTTTGAGAGGATTTCTGTCTATATATACTGAGCAGAGTGAAGGGGGGGCATTGACTACAACTCTGATCTGAGATAAGTATCCTTTTTTTGGTTTATTTAAACAGGTTATTGCTTCTAGCATTTTATATATTGCACTTTTTATTGCCTGCTGCATACTTTTTACTGTATTTTATTGCTATTAACTAATCTCCATGGGTAACTGATTTGTTTGCAGTTAAAAGCATTCTGCAGAGTCTCCTTGCTCCTTTATCTGTTTAACAATTTTCATTTTGTGGCTCACTGTTGTCATAATGGTTTCTGTAGTGTTTACTGTCTAAAAGAGTGTAGGCTAATAGCTTTAGTATTGTCCCAGATCAGATTTGCTGGCTTTGGCCTTTTTGTTTTTGCAGTGATTGTTCTGAGCACATGACTAGGCCATCTTGAATTAGCAGAAGCCTTTCTTAATCTTCGTGGCAGGATTGTGTTGATTGGCTGCTGGCTAGTGGGGGCTGGTTCTTTTGTGCTTTTTTTAAAAAAGTTGTCTAAGGTTGTATCTTCTGGTATTTAAGCCCTACCTTTGAGATGATTTCTGTCTATACACATTGAGCAGAGTGGAAAATGGGCATTAACTACAACTCTGATCTGAGATAAGTATCCTGTTTTTTGGCTTATTTATACTGGTTATTGATTCTAGCAATTTATATATAGAACTTTTTATTGCCTGCTGCATACTTTTTACTGTATTTTATTGTTAACTAATATGCAAGGGTAACTGGTTTGTTTGCAGTTAAAAGCATTTTGTATAGTCTCCTTGCTTCTTTATCTGTTTAAAAATTTTCATTTTGTGGCTCACTGCTATCATAAACATTCCTGTAGTGTTTACTCTCACAAAGAGTGCAAGCTAATAGCTTTAGTATTGTCCCAGTTCGGATTTGCTGACTCTGGGCCTGTTTGTTTTTGCAGTGATTGTTCTGAGAACATGACTAGGCTATCTTGAATTAGCATAAGCCTTTCTTTACCTTTGTGGCAGGATTGAGTTGATTGGTTGTTGGCTAGTTGGGGCTGGTTCTTTTGTATCTTTTTTTTAAAGTTGTCTAAGGTTGCATCTTCTGCTATTTAACCCCTAACATTGAGAGGATTACTCTCTCTACACACTGACCAGAGTGGAGGAGGGGCAATAACTACAACTCTGATCTGAGATAAGTATCCTGTTTTATGGCTTATTTATACTGGCTATTGCTTCTAGCAATTTATATATTGTACTTTTTGTTGCCTACTGCATATTTTTACTGTATTTTATTGCTATTAACTAATCTGCATGGGTAACTGATTTGTTTGCAGTTAAAAGCATTTTGTAGAGTCTCCTTGTTAATTTTCTGTTTAAAAACTTCCATTTTGTCACTCACTGCTGTCATAAAGATTTTTGTAGTGTTTACTGCCTAAAAGAGTGTAGGCTAATAGCTTTCGTATTGTCCCAGTTCAGACTTGCTTGCCCTGGGCCTGTTTGTTTTTGCAGTTATTGTTATGAGCAGATGAGTAGGCCATCTTGAATTAGCAGAAACCTTTCTTTACCATCATGGCAGGGTTGTGTTGATTGGTTGCTGGCTAGTGGGGGCTGGTTCAATTGTGCTTTTTTTTTAAAAAAAGTTGTCTAAGGTTGAATCCTTTGGTATTTAACCCCTAACGTTCAGGGGATTTCTGTCTAGACACATTGAGCAGAGTGGAGGACTACAACTCTGATCTAAGTATCCTGTTTTTTGGCTTATTTATACTGGTTATGGTTTCTAGCAATTTATATATCGAACTTTTTATTGCTTGCTGCATATTTTTTACTGTGTTTTATTGCTATTAATGAATCTGCATGGTTAACTGATTTGTTTGCAGTCAAAAGCATTCTGTATAGTCTCCTTGCTCCTTTATCTGTTTAAAAACTTTCCTTTTGTGGCTCACTGCTGTCATAAAGATTTCTGAAGTGTTTACTGTCTAAAAGAGTGTAGGCTAATAGCTTTAATATTGTCTTAGTTCAGATTTCCTGGATCTGGGCCTGTTTGTTTTTGCAGTGATTGTTCTTAGCACATGACTAGGTCATTTTGAATTGGCAAAAGCCTTTGTTTACCTTCTTGGCAGGATTGTGTTGATTGGCTGCTGGCTAGTGGGGGCTGGTTCTTTTGTGCTTTTTTTTTAAAAAAAGTTGTCTAAGGTTGTATCTTCTGGTATTTAAGCCCTAACATTGAGAGGTTTTCTGTCTATACATGCTGAGTAGAGTGGAGGAGGGGCATTGACTACATCTCTGATCTGAGATAGGTGTCCTATTTTTTGGCTTATTTATACTGGTTATTACTTCTAGCAATTTATATATAGCATTTTTTATTGCCTGCTGCATCCTTTTTACTGTATTGTATTACTATTAACTAATCTGCATGGGTAAATGATTTTTGCAGTAAAAAGCATTATGTAGAGTCTCCTTGCTCCTTTATCTGTTTAAAAACTTTCATTTTGTGGCTCATTGCTCTCATAAGGATTTTTGTCTTGTTTATTGTCTAAAAGAGTGTAGGCTAATAGCTTTAGTATTGTCCCAGCTCAGATTTACTGGCTCTGGGCCTGTTACTTTTTGTAGTGATTGTTCTGAGCACATGACTAGGCCATCTTGAATTAGCAGAAGCCTTTCTTTACTTTTGTGGCAGGATTGTATTGATTGGCTGCTGGCTAGTGGAGGGCTAGTTCTTTTGTGCTTTTGTTTTAAGTTGTCTAGGTTGTATCTTCTGGTATTTAAGCCCTAACTTTAAGAGGATTTCTGTCCATACACACTGAGCAAAGTGGAGGAGGGGCATTGACTACAACTCTGATCTGAGATAAGTATCCCATTTGTTGGCTTATTTATACTGGTTATTGCTTCTAGCAATTTATATATAGCACTTTTTATTGCCTGCTGCATACTTTTTACTGTATTTTATTGCTAATAAATAATCTTCATGGGTAACTGATTTGTTTGCAGTTAAAAGCATTCTGTAGAGTCACCTTGCTCCTTTATCTGTTTAAAAACTTTCATTTTGTGGCTCACTATTGTCATAAAGATTTCTGTAGTGTTTACTGTCTAAAAGAGTGTAGTTTAATAGCTTTAGTATTGTCCCAGTTCAGATTTGCTGGCTCTGGGCCTGTTTGTTTTTGCAGTGATTGTTCTGAGCACATGACTAGGCCATCTTGAATTAGCAAAAGCCTTTCCTTACCTTCGTGGCAGGATTGTGTTGATTGGCTGCTGGCTAGTGGGGGATGGTTCTTTTGTGCTTTTTTTTTTAAAAAAAAAATGTCTAAGGTTGTATCTTCTGGTATTTAAGCCCTAGCTTTGAGAGGATTTCTGTCTGTACACACACTGAGCAGAGTGGAGGAGGGGCATTGACTACAACTCTGATCTGAGATAAGTATCCTTTTTTGGTTTATTTATACAGGTTATTGCTTCTAGTATTTTATATATTGCACTTTTTATTGCCTGCTGCATCCTTTTTACTGTATTTTATTGCTATTAACTAATCTGCATGGGTAACTGATTTGTTTGCAGTTAAAAACATTCTGTAGAGTCTCCTTACTCCTTTATCTGTTTAAAAACTTTTATTTTGTGGCTCACTGCTGTCATAACGATTTCTGTAGTGTTTACTGTCTAAAAGACTGTAGGCTAATAGCTTTAGTATTGTCCCAGATCAGATTTGCTGGCTCTGGGTCTGTTTGTTTTTGCAGTGATTGTTCTGAGCGCATGACTAGGCCATCTTGAATTAGCAGAAGCCTTTCTTAATCTTCGTGGCAGGATTGTGTTGATTGGCTGCTGGCTAGTGGGGGGCTGGTTCTTTTGTGCTTTTTTTAAAAAAGTTGTCTAAGGTTGTATCTTCTGGTATATAAGCCCTAACTTTGAGATGATTTCTGTCTATACACATTGAGCAGAGTAGAAAATGGGCATTGACTACAACTCTGATCTGAGATAAGTATCCTATTTTTTGGCTTATGTATACTGGTTATTGATTCTAGCAATTTATATATAGCAGTTTTTATTGCCTGCTGCATACATTTTACTTTATATTATTGCTATTAACTAATATGCACTGGTAACTGATTTGTTTGCAGTTAAAAGCATTCTGTAGAGTCTCCTTGCTCCTTTATCTGTTTAAAATTTTTCATTTTGTGGCTCGCTGCTATCATAAACATTTCTGTAGTGTTTACTCTCACAAAGAATGTAAGCTAATAGCTTTAGTATTGTCCCAGTTCAGATTTGCAGACTCTGGGCCTGTTTGTTTTTGCAGTGATTGTTCTGAGAACATGACTAGGCCATCTTGAATTAGCAGAAGCCTTTCTTTACCTTTGTGGCAGGTTTGAGTTGATTGGTTGCTGGCTAGTAGAGACTGGTTCTTTTGTGCTTTTTTTTTTTTTTTTTAAGTTGTCTAAGGTTGCATCTTCTGGTATTTAATCCCTAACTTTGAGAGGATTACTGTCTCTACACACTGACCAGAGTGGAGGAGGGGCAATGACTACAACTCTGATCTGAGATAAGTATCCTGTTTTTTGTCTTTTTTATTCTGGTTATTGCTTCTAGCAATTTATATATCATACTTTTTGTTGCCTACTGCATATTTTTACTGTATTTTATTGCTATTAACTAATCTGGTGGTGGTGGTGCTGCGGTATCATTGTCACCTCACAGTAAGACGCTGTCCGGTTCGATTCTCAGCTAGAGCGTCTTCTGAGTGGAGACATGCGTGAATGGGCGTACCTTCGTTGAAGGTTGTGCATCAGGGCTGGTAACTCGGCATGTAAAAATCAACTACCAGTCATTAGCAGACCGGAGTTCCGCTGTGGTGACCCCTAACCGGGAAAAGCCAAAAGACACAGACAAACTAGTCTGCACGGGTAACTGATTTGTTTGCAGTTAAAAGCATTTTGTAGAGTCTCCTTGTTCCTTTATCTGTTTAAAAACTTTTATTTTGTCGCTCACTGCTGTCATAAAGATTTTTGTAGTGTTTACTGTCTAAAAGAGTGTAGGCTAATAGCTTTCGTATTGTCCCAGTTCAGTATTACTGGCTCTGGGCCTGTTTGTTTTTGCAGTGATTGTTATGAGCACATGAGTAGGCCATCTTAAATTAGCAGAAGCCTTTCTTTACCATCGTGGCAAGATTGTGTTGATTGGCTGCTGGCTAGTGGGGGCTGGTTCAATTGTGCTTTTTTTTTAAAAAAAGTTGTCTAAGGTTGAATCTTTTGGTATTTAACCCCTAACATTCAGAGGATTTCTGTCTGGACACACTGAGCAGAGTTGAGGAGGGGCATTGACTACAACTCTGATCTAAGTATCCTGTTTTTTGGCTTATTTATACTGGTTATTGCTTCTAGCAATTTATACATCACACTTTTTATTGCCTACAGCATATTTGTTACTGTATTTTATTACTATTAACAAATCTGCATGGGTAACTGATTTTTTTGCAGTCAAATGCATTCTGTATAGTCTCCTTGCTCCTTTATCTGTTTAAAAACTTTCCTTTTGTGGCTCACTGCTGTCATAAAGATTTCTGTAGTGTTTACTGTCTAAAAGAGCGTAGGCTAATAGCTTTAGTATTGTCCCAGTTCAGATTTCCTGGATCTGGGCCTGTTTGTTTTTGCAGTGATTGTTCTTAGCAGATGACTAGGTCATTTTGAATTAGCAAAAGCCTTTGTTTACCTTTTTGGCAGGATTGTGTTGATCGGCTGCTGGCTAGTAGGGGCTGGTTCTTTTGTGCTTTGTTTTTTAAAGTTGTCTAAGGTTGTATCTTCTGGTATTTAAGCCCTAGCTTTGAGAGGATTTCTGTTCATACACACTGAGCAAAGTGGAGGAGGGGCATTGACTACAACTCTGATCTGAGATAAGTATCCTTTTTTTTGGCTTATTTATACTGGTTATTGCTTCTAGCAATTTATATATAGCACTTTTTATTGCCTGCTGCATACTTTTTACTGTATTTTATTGCTATTAAATAATCTTCATGGGTAACTGATTTGTTTGCAGTTAAAAGCATTCTGTAGAGTCTCCTTGCTCCTTTATCTGTTTAAAAACTTTCATTTTGTCGCTCACTGCTGTCATAAATATTTATGTAGTGTTTACTGTAAAAAAATGTAAACTAATAGCCTTAGTATTGTCCCAGTTCATATTTGCTGGCTCTGGGCCTGTTTGTTTTTGCAGTGATTGTTCTGAGCACATGACTAGGTCATCTTGAATTAGCAGAAGCCTTTCTTTACCTTTGTGGCAGGATTGTGTTGATTGGTTGCTGGCTAGTGGGGGCTGGTTCTTCTGTGCCTTTTTTTTTTTAAAAGTTGTCTAAGGTTGTATCTTCTGGTATTTAAGCCCTAACTTTGAGAGGATTTCTATCTATACACACTGAGTAGAGTGGAGGAGGGGCATTGACTACAACTCTGATCTGAGATAAGTATCCTGTTTTTTGGCTTATCTATACTGGTTATTGCTTCTAGCAATTTATATATAGCACTTTTTATTGCCTGCTGCATACTTTTCCTGTATTTTATTGCTATTAACTAATCTGCATGGGTAACTGATTTGCTTGCAGTTAAAAGCATTCTGTAGAGTCTCCTTGCTCCTTTATCTGTTTAAAAACTTTAATTTTGTGGCTCACTGCTGTCATAAAGATTTCTGTTGTGTTTAATGTCTAAAAGGCTGTAGGCTGATAGCTTTAGTATTGGTCTCCACCTTCCCTCCCTGTTGGTGTCTTGTTGTTATACTTGGTGGCTTTGCAGTTGTCCGCCTCTACTGTAAATTTGATCTGGGACACTCCTCCCACTCTAGTATCATTAGCTCATTCTATCTAATACAGAGAGAACATCTGAGAAGGCCTTTTATTCCTCCTTTCTCCCTTTCTTAAAAAAAAAAAATCCTGAATCTCCTTGTGTTCTGATTGTTTCTCAAACATTTTGCAAATATAGAGTATATTTCAGTGCATTTCTTAAAACTGTATTTGCCTTAATATTGCTATAACTCAAGTGCTCTAGGTTTCACTGCATCTGAATTGTTTAAGTGTGTTTTAGCTGCTTTTCTGTATATATAGACTTCTCTGTATATGTAGACTAGCTACTTATTTTACTGTATTACTGCCTCTTAAATCGTTTTTCAGTTGTGCACTTGGCTTGCTTCATTTAAAAAGTTACACTAGAAACGATAAAACAAAAAGCTGGTATAGGCACTCCACAGAACTCCACAGAAACCACGGCTCGAACAGGGAATAATTTATTATAAAACACAACAGCACACAGTACCAATATCCAGTTAAGCGCTTTCATCTGTATGCAATACAGACTTCATCAGAACAAACAAACCATATTTGCACTTCATTTAAATAACCTCATTGGTGCCAAAACTGCATTCACATTTTCAAAAGTTTTAAAGAGACATGGTCTCAAAAAATAAAATAAGTTAAAATGAGATGCTTTATCTAAATATTAATTGACAATTACATAAATTATTTATTAATGATGTGAATTCATATGAAATAATAAATTAATAAATAAATAGATATAAAAATGTTAAAAATATTTATAATGAATAGAGTAGGAAAACCTATACTATGACATAGTAAGAAATGGTTTGATACTAATGTATTCATTTATACCAGGGGGTCTGGTAGCATCTGTAAGAATTTGCCATTTGCTTTCTCTACTGGCTAATAATGCTATCCAGTTCCCTCCATATGGTGAAATACTAACCTGATCTATAATTGCAAATTTAAATATGTGTTTATCTCCCTTCACTGATAAGTGTCTGTATAATGCATTGTACACATATAAGATGCAGGTCGGGAAATTGCAATACTTCCCATGTGGTTTATATTGCGATTTGTTCTGCTTGCCCTGCATTTTATATAGGAAAGACAGAGACAATTTAAGAAACGGATTTACGAACATATATACAGGATCAAAGTGAAAAACAATGCATTGTACAGACACTTATCAGTGAAAGGAGATAAACACATATTTAAATTTTCAATTATAGATCAGGATAGTATTTCACCATATGGAGGGAACTGGAAAGCATTATTAGCCAGTAGAGAAAGCAAATGGCAATTTTTTACAGATGCTACCAGATCCCCTGGTATAAATGAATACATTAGTATCAAACCATTTCTTACTATGTCATAGTATAGGTTTTCCTACTCTATTCATTATAAATATTTTTAACATTTTTATATCTATTTATTTATTAATTTATTTCATATGAATTCACATCATTAATAAATAATTTATGTAATTGTCAATTAATATTTAGATAAAGCATCTCATTTTAACTTATTTTATTTTTTGAGACCATGTCTCTTTAAACTTTAATGAATGCAGTTTTGGTGCCAATGAGGTTATTTAAATGAAGTGCAAATATGGTGTGTTTGTTCTGATGAAGTCTGTATTGCATACAGATGAAAGCGCTTAACTGGATATTGGTACTGTGTGCTGTTGTGTTTTATAATAAATTATTCCCTGTTCGAGCCGTGGTTTCTGTGGAGTTCTGTGGAGTGCCTATACCAACTTTTTGTTTTATTCGTTTCATTTAAAAAGTTTTAAATTGCTAATTTTGTAGAGTTTTAATTGCATTTACTGTTTAGGACTACACACTCAAGTGTGTTAGCCTTTTCTGTCTTTATTTACTGTATTATTGCATTGTTTAGCCTGTTTTAACAAAAACAATACTATCTTGTTTGCTCGTTTCCAACCTTTCCTAGCAAGTATAGTCCAGATCCCAGGCTTTGCTTGTCTCAGGACTTTACTTTCTGTGTTCAGAGCTATCCAGATCTTGCTGTGGTAGAGAGAAGTCCTACTGTTTACCAGTGGGAGTGGTGAGCATTGTACTGCCTATCTAACACTAGAAGAGTGGTTTCCAGCTCTGAAATTTGAATTTTATTAGCCTTTTTGGGCTGATTTCTATCCCTTTCAACTTTCTGCCTTAAAAACGTGTGTGTTTGCACCTTTTTTCCCCATCATGCAGCACCGCAGGGCTACTGTTAAACTATTCCAGGTGCCAGAAAGTCTGCTCTTCAAAATTTCCCTTAGAACTAGCTGGTTTCTCAGTAGCAGTACTAAAATCTGAACCCCTGTGACTAGCACTTGCTGTAGAACTGGCTGAAAAGCACTAGGAAGCCTGAAACTGATACAAACACTCAACTCTCCTTGTCAATAAGGGGAAATTAAGTGTAGGCACTAAACAGCCTAAAATTGCAAAGTACCTTGCAAAGGTAAGGGAAAACAGCTCTTGTACTTTACAAAAAAAGCACCTAAACAGGCATGTCCAAGGGTCAGCTTCTGGTGATTTCTCCTGTCCACCTGGTGAATATGGGCATACTGGGGCAATGTGGCAACTGCCTCATGTACACAGACAACCCTCTCCTCCTACCACCCAACACTACAACCTGCGAGAGATGCACTTACATAGTCAAACTGGAAGCAAAGCTCTCTCCAGCCAAGATTCTGCTAGACATTCAAGAGGAGAAGGTTAACACCTGCACTACACCTCAAGCAACACATAGCTCTTAAAAACCCACACCATCAACACCCACACATAGCAACACTAAATCCACATATGCAGAGGCCCTTAACATTAACCTGCCCAAGCAACAAGGACTTCCGAAGCTGAAATGCAAACAAATACCAGTCACAACCAAAGTGACACATAGCTCACAACATCAGTGTGCCACCCAACAACAGCCCCTAAGGCAAGACATTGTACCCAACAGTTTAGTCATAGGTGACTCTATAGTCAGGCACACTGATGTCCCACTCACCAGGCTGAAGAAGAAGAAAATTGCAGTCAGCTGTCTGTCAGGTGCCAGGATCCACCACATAACGCATGCACTCAAGTCACTCCACAACAAGTACAAATACGACTCTGTCATTGTCCATGTTGGAGTGAATGACTTAAGACGTACCTCCCTGGACTACATGAGAAGAGACATGGAAGAGGTCTTGGATCATGTGGCCTAGGCAGGTATGACCCTAGCCCTGAGTAGCATCCTGCCTTTGCCAAAAATGATACCACAGTATAAGGACAAAATGATTGACTTCAACAATTGGCTAAGCTTCTGGTGTCATTCAAAGGGGGATCCAGTATCTGTCTGCCTGGGAAGACATGATTGACAAACCACGATGCTTTACCAGAGATGGTCTGCACCTGAAACCCCTGGGATTCAGGTTAATGGCTAAAGCTCTTGCCACCCCTATAGTGCCTTTTTTAGGCAAGGTTCAAAGGATAAAACCCCCACCGTAACAGATACAAGCTTGCAAAATCTGACGGTAATGCTACTCAATGCTAGAAGTCTAACCCTCAAAATGCACTCTCTCGAGGCACTCCTAAAAATGGAGAACATCGATATCTGAGCAGTAACTGAGACCTGGTTCAAGGCTCCAGAGAGCACCCCTGCAATATCAGGCTACAACTCTTACCAAACTTTTCGGCCACCAAACCAAGACCAAAACACTAAAGGTGGAGGAGTGTCCATATTCACCAAGGATATTCACACCTCCAGGCTAGTTGCCCAACACAATGCATCTGAAATTCTCCAGGTGCAACTAACACTAGGTAAGACTGAAATCCAAATTGTAGCTTGCTACAGACCCCCCACCATGCCCCAAGATTCTCACTATACCTTTCTAAACATACTGGAAAATATTAAGATACAGCCAAACATCCTAATACTGGGTGATTTCAACTACCCTGCCATTAACTGGGAAAACTACTCGGGTACCAACACCTTTTCCCAACGGTTCTTGGAATTCATAAATTCCAACACCCTGGATCAACTAATCCATTGTCCCACCAGGGGCTCCAATATCCTAGACCTGGTCATTACCAATATGGGAGACAGATGCTCCACACCAGTGGTCACTCCCTCATTGGTCAGGTCTGAGCATAAGCAAATCACCCTTGACATCCACATCCCACCCCCACCCCCCAGTAAGGAAACCTCTGTAAAAAACTTCCCCAAACCCAACTCCATGCTACTCAAGTCAGAAGTGACAAACTTTATGGCACCCATGCCAGACGGGGTCTGAAAGTTTGACTGCTGAATCCTACACTAAGGCACTGTACGAGCACATCCACTCATGCATGAATCATGCCATCCCAAATAGAACCACGATGCTCTCCTCCAAAAAAAGGAAGCCAATCTGTTGGTACCCTGCCATAAACAAACTATACAACAGAAGGAAGAAACTGTTGCAGAAAACAGGAAAATCCCAGGATGCAAAAAACCTCCCTTACCAGCCTCAGTAATCAGCTGAATCCCTCATAAAATCCTCAAAAGCTAGTTACAAAAATAAAATTGCCAAAGATTCCAAGGACAACCACAAGGCATTCTACAGTTATGTCAAGAATCTAAATGGCAATGCTCAGATCTGCTCTGGGCTACAACAGAATGGCATTAAATATACTGATCCCAAGGATATTGCCCATATCCTGGCAGATCAATTTGGTGCCAACTTCACCCCCTCTCTCATCCCCTAAAGGGCCCATCTGAATACCAAAAGATTGCCAAATTCCACTAATCATGGCCACGCAGGTAGAAACCGCACTCTCCAAGGCTAAGAATACAGCATCCATGGGACCAGATGACATCCCGGGCTGTGTACTGCATGAACTACAAAATGAACTGGCACCTCACCTAAGTGTCATGTTTAATCATAGCCTCACCTCAGACTTCATGCCCACTGAGTGGCGCACAGCTACAGTTATCCCACTCCACAAGGGGGGATCCATCTTGCATCCCAGGAACTACCGTCCCATCAGTCTGATGAGCCTAATCTGCAAGGGCATGGAAGGCATTATCATGGAACTTATAAACAAAGACATTGGCAACCTTCAAACACTGGACCCCACCCAGTTTGGCTTCATGAAGGGCCAATCTTGTCTCCTTAACCTGATTGACTTCTTCAAATCAGTCTCCAGAGCTGTGGACTAGGGTAAGGCAGTCCATACAACCTATTTGGACCTCACCAAGGCCTTCAACACCATCCCCCACTCTGGAATCATAGATAAACCTAATAAGCTGGGCATAAATCCCTATGTCACTCAATGGGTTGCCAACTGGCTTACTGACAGAACCCAGGCTGTAAAGGTAGCCGACTCCAAATCCAGCTCCAGACAAGTGATAAGTGGAGTACCTCAGGGTTCAGTCCTAGGACCGCTCTTGTTTGGCATCTACTTCTCTGAAGTACAGGCCAACACTAAGAGACTCTGGCTATCAAAGTTCACAGATGACTGCAAACTGGGAGCTATTATTGAATCCCCAAATAATGTGGATATTCTACAAAAGGGCCTTAAAGAAACAGATGCTTGGTGCCAGAGCCATGGGATCAAGCTTAATGCCAAAAAATGTATAGTTATCCCCTTTGGGAAAAAACATGTACCCATGAATTACCACATAGGTGGCAGTACACTAAACACCAAAAGTGTGATGAGAGATGTAGGAACACAGGTGGACAGTGGTCTCACCTTCGACAACCACATCATCACAACAGTCAGGAAATCCTTCTATGTGGCACACCTCATCACTAAGAGCTTTTCATCCAGAAAAAAGGAGGTAATTGTCCCACTGTACTCATCCTTCATTAGACCCATTATTGAGTATAATAACCCATTTGGTATATACCTCACAAGACATCTGCAACAGCTGGAAAGGCCACAAAAATACCTCACTAAAAGAATCACAGGCCTAAAGCAGATGCCATATTCTGACCATCTAAAAAAACTCCAGCTATACTCTGTGGCATATCATCTAGTCAGAGGCAATCTCTGCTTAACATACAAGGCCATGTCAAACCCTGAGCTGTTGGACATGCTCCACTTAAAGAAATCCCAATCCCTCAGAGCCACATGCGTCAGGGATCTAAACCTTGTCATCACAATGAACAAAATATGCTGGAGGGATAGGTTTCTGACCCAGAGACTCCCCATACTCTGGAATAGACTGCCCATACATGTCAAGCAGAGCGCCTCCTTGGCCCTCTTCAAAAGAAACCTTGATGATTGGATGGGAGATAGGAAATTCACCCCAAGGATCATGTCAGTCACCCTGCTAGACAGGGGACCAGGGAAGTAAATATTGTCTGAAGAAATATCCAGGGAATTGCTATGGCTAGGCTTGTGTAGGCCATAGCCTAGTACCAACCTATGAACCTAGGAACCTATAAACCTATGGAGTTCCAGAGAAAAATGAAAGGAAATAACATGATTCTCTTCCTAAATGATTGGCTTCCAAAAATACTAAACCTCCCTTTAGCTTTATCTTTTGGAATTGAGAGAGCCCACAGGTCCCTGTCATATACATCTGCATCAAACAAATTCAACAACTGAGAAATCCGTCATTGTAAAATTCCTATCTACACATGACAGAGACTTAATACTAAGAGCTGCATGGTCAGGAAATCCAGTCCAAGTCAATGGGAAAATATAAGATTTGACAATGATTACACTTTCATTGTGATGAAAAGAGAAAAGTGTGTGTCCCACTTATTAAAGACTTAAAAAATCCAACATTAAAGCCCAGATAATGTTTCCAGCCAGAATCAAAATTACCCTCTCAGATGGTCAAAAAATATTCAATTTTCTTGAAGAAGCATCAGCCTTCGTGAGGAAAAGCAACTTACTTGAGAAAGTAGAAGAAATGGACCTTTCTTTGCCCAGTCTAAAAAGACAAGCTGCTAATGGTAAAATAACTACAGCTGACAAATCTGGTAAGAAGCTTAAGGGGAAATAGTATAAAAACCATCACTCTCAAAACTTATTAACAAACAATGCATCTGAAAACACAGCATACAAATGGAATCATAAGGTAAAAACTTTATACTTATTTAGCAAAAATATATATCTATATATATATATATATATATATATATATATATATATACTATCTATATATATATATATATATATATATATATACTCAAGCCTGCTTTCTTCTATATTACCTTTTTCTATTTCTCAATACTGCTCTCTTTTTCCTTACTTTCTTTTGTTTTTCATTATTTTCCTTTTATTTTGCATAATAATAAATACAGTTGCAAGTACTTTAATATAAACAAACTTGTTTAAATATTTACTTAAAAATAAGCTGCACTAATATAAACACTTTACAGCAAACATTTATTATGCAGGCTATGCATTACATCAATGGTAACATAATATTGCTACCCAGCACTTATTGATTCTTTTTTTCTCCTCTCTTTCCTATCCATTCACACTGTTCTATTAATCTCACAGACACAGTCAGCAAATGACAGCCTTCAAACAACAGCTTCACACAGTATGCAAATGATTCACATTACTTCCATTTAAACTTATTACAATTAACACACTATACCCATCATATAAAGTTATAATAAGATTTCTACACAAAGTATGCATCTGCTGTGACCATACAAACATTCTAGACAGACTTTTGGCTCTATAAATTAATATGAGATAGATAGCAGAAAGTTTTTATTTAATATGTAAATAGTGCTAATTTTATATTAAAAAAAGTATATCAAAGCTGAGGGATGTGGAAGGGGAAAGAGGGCTTTACAATGTATATATTTACTGTTCAAAAATAAGTATTTTAAGCATTTTACTGTATGATTTACTTAACTCTCTCTGCTTGTTTTTTTTTTTTTTTGCTATACACGAGAGCCATACAACATTCTTGAGCACAATCTACTTTTTTAAATTACCTTCATGCTGTATTTTGCCACCAAAAAATCAAAAAGCTTCAAAAGAACTCTTTCTCAAGTCTAGAACACTTCCTGCTTGTTTGTAAACTGATTACATCACTGTAACAGCACGAATAGACATGCAGCATGACCTTTGACCTCTCAGCATGCTCAGATGATGTTATCTGAGGAGAATAAGGAAGTTAATGCCACAGAATTGCTGAGAACAAAAGGACTGTTAAGAAATGAAAGGATTTGCTTTAAGTAATTGCTAAATGCTGCACATTGTTATATAAACTTTTTTAACGGTAAATGATATTCTGACTGTGTTAAAATGCATATTCAGTGTTTTAATTACTTGTAACAATGCAAATATTTAAGCAAGCTTTTAACTGAAGTTCACAGATAGGTTTTCAGAAAGGCTTCTATGTGTTCAGTTAATGAAAATATTTAGCATACAGAAATAATTTTTTTGTCTGTTTCTCTCCTTTTCTGTTTATGATAATTATTGTGCTTTCCTCAGTTTAACTGACTTATTTATATCCCCAGTTTGATGAAAGTAAGATACATATGCTTTTAAAAGACTAAGGTTCTTATTTAACTGTAATCTGTAAAAAACTACCAGCTCTTATAAATTTACAGAGAGAGTTACTTACCAGTTTCTAGATACCTGTGTTATCTAGCTTTAATAACTAACCTTTTTGAACATAGCTTGTTCTAAGATACATATGCACAGGTCAGTAATCATGCACTTTGGTATACATTTGCAGTTTGTATTGTTCTATCTAGGTATACATAGGTATAGCTCTATATGACTAATACACAACCACCCTTATAATACGTACCTAGATATGTGAACTCTTTCCATTTTGTTGTGATCACTCTTTCACATGTATTGAGACATGTTTATTGCTGACAGCAATTTTGCAACCCGTTACATTATGTTTGCATAACAGTATATAGGGGTCTGAGGTATTCAAACCTACTTTGTCTGTGTATCTATAGCATTTGCTGTTCAACTGTTGCATATTACTGTGCTGTCTGTGCCATTTATACATGTACATGTTTATAGTTGTCCCTAGCATAAAATGTACAGCAGTCAGATATTAGTAATTTCTTCATTTGTTATTGCCAGGACTTGCAATACCTGTTCTTATTAATTTACAGACAGAGCTACTTACTAGTTTTTGGATAGCTATTATGCTCTCTAGTTTAAATTTTAATAACTTTTACTTAAAATTGTTGATAATTCCATGTTTTTTATTAACTCTATCTGGAAAACTTTTTAGACTCATAGCTAAACATAAGCTACCTAAAGGCATTACTATTTTCCTACTCTGGTAACAATACACTAGGTCTTTTGTTTTAAAATTACTCTCTGATTTTGTTGTACAAAGAGAATTACTTCTAATAAACATAATTATCACAAATAACGTATTAACTTTAATTTCACACACTTTGATATTTCACTACTCAAATCAGTAACTATTCTAAGGAGTAGCCTTTTATTTTTCTCACTTCTTATTACATTCTATACAGTTATTGTAATCGCAGTAGCACAGAACAGATGTAGATTACTGTTCTTATGATGGACGAAGGTGGTTTTGTGGAACTTCTCATTAAACCAGGAATTAAATATTCCATGTTTAGACTTGTAAATAGTTTTAAGTGTTTTACAGTTATACTCAGTGTTCATGTTATGTTCATAACAGAATCTTTACTATCTAACATAATCTATAGGAATGTTTTCATATAAATGTTTGTCCTTAAATGTAAATGGACTCAACAATCCTATAAAGAGAGAAAGCTTAACCAAATATTTAAAAACTAAGAAAGTAGATATTGCATTCTTGCAAGAAACTTATATAATAGAAGAAGATTTGAATAGGTTGTCTTTTAATGGCTTCTCTATACTTGCAGAATCTCATTTTTGGACCAAAAGAAGAGGCACCATGATATTGTGGAGGAAAACACTACCAGTACCTAAAATAATTGACATGTATTCAGACAAAATGGTATGTTCTGCTTAATTATTCTAGAAATAAATAAATAAACTAATCACATTAGCCAATGCTTATTGGATACCCGGTGTCAGTGCTGCAACAGCGAATAAATATCTTGACTTACTTGTAATCAAATTTAAGGGAGAAATAATATATACAGATGATTTTAACTGTATTCTCTCCAGAAGTGACACTACTAAATGTGATACGTTTAAGATATCTGCACCTGCTAAAAGATTGAACAACTTCATCAATAATTCAAATATAAGAGATATTTATGAAAAAATAGAACCCAAATCCCTAAAATACACACATTACTCATACAGATTCGGTACACAAACTACCATTGATAAGGTACTGGTTACAGATTATTTATTCTCAAAAATTCAGGAAGTTTTGATTAGCTCCTGTCCAATGTCCCACCACAACGCTATTTTCTTTAAAATCCACATGAAATCTAGTCAAGAATGCCAGCATACATTGTTAAGATAATCGGGTTTAAGGAATGGTTACTGAAAGAAATCAAAATATTTCTAGACATAAATGACAATGATAGTACTTCTAAAGTTATTGTCTGGGATATACTGAAATCTTACATTTTTGGTAAAATCAAAACTTGGTAAACACAAATACAGAACTGAAACAATTAAACCTTGATTACATGAAATTCTTAATCACAAAGTGGCAATAAATTTAGAAAGAATCAAATTACAGTCTTACTTTGTTAACCAAAAAACATGCATAGATTAGCTGTGAAATAAAAAAAAAATAACCAGTGTTAAACATATAAGGAAATTGCTGATGAAACTAAAAATAAAACTAAAATTTTAACAGATTTAGAAGATATTCTTGAAACTTTCAGAAAACATCACAAAATAATAAATAACACAAATCCAAATATTAATAATAACATCCCAAAAGATAACGGGCAGGATTCACGAAGGCTTGCACGGAGTGTAAGAGACGTGCAACACTTCATGCAAGCCTCGCGATCCAGGAACAGCCCTAAGCTCCGTGTAAGAGACCAGCTAAAACGTCTCTTACACGGACTGGGCGTGGACATACTAAATACCTCACTTGCATCCGAAAGGTATGCAAATGAGGTATATTAGCGATCCACGAAGCAGAAACCAGTCCGTGTAGGAGACGTTTTAGCTGCAGAAATGTACTCAGTTGACAACTGAGTACATTTCTGCAAATTCCACAATGGAGCCATGTCAGCTCAAAAAAAAGGTTACATATGACTCAGGCAGCATGCCAATGGCCAAATATGTGGCCATTGGCAATATAACCCGATGCCAAAATAATAAAATTATAATTTTTTTTTTCGCCGATCGCCGATGTTTAAACCCAGCGCAGCCCCATGCAAACAGGCTGCACTGTATAAAAACATAAAAAAGAAGGTTATAAACCCACAAATGTGGGTTTCATGCAATACATGGAATGACAATGCAGGGACCAGCAGACCAAAAACAACATGGCCACCGTGTAGTGGTTGCTAAGGGGGGAAGCTGAGTCTAAGACATGTAACTAAGCATTAGTAGATAATCTCATGTAAATGAGGGTACGGATACTGAATCTCACAGCCACATAGCAAGTGAGCACAGTCTGAGTAGTGTAAGAGATACATAAGGGGGAGGAATAGAGTAGGAGATAGGTGACATCACAGGGGGGAATGGTAGAAAGAAATGCAGTTCATTGGAGGCCAGTGTAACATGACAGATGACAGGCACAAATCATGGAAAGAGGTGTGCCACTAGATAAGTCATGGAAAGTCAAGAAATGGAAGGTGTACACTGTTACTTACACCAAAGTTTCTTGCTGGTGCATGCGCATGTGTGCTGCCATGAAGCGTGAGCAGGACAGTGCGTCTTGGCGTGTAAGGCAGTCTGAGCATGTGGGAGCGTGTTGGGAGATGTTTAACACTGTTTGCGGGTGTGCGCGTGTAGGGCAGGCTGAGTATGTTGGAGGCTGTTGGCAGGCGATGTAACAGTGTTTGCGCATGTGTGCGCGTTTTAACCCGAATAAGTAGATTCTGAACCGTGTAAGCACGTGCGCCAGCGTGTAAGCCACTGTGAGAGTGTTTCTGATGGTATGCACGTTGCTCCCCCCAGAGGAAACAGAGAGGAAAAAGGAAGCAACAGAATTAATAGGAAGCTAGCAGGGATAACTGCTGAAGCTAGCAGGTGAAAACAATTAGAAGCAGGCAATTACACAGGCAGAATAGTAGCCCAGCCCAGCACTTAAAACTCTGCAAACAGTAGTGCAGGATGTTTCCCTTAAGAGACACTGCAAGACAGGAGTAAGCTAATAGATGTGAAAACTGAAAAAGCTTCACTCAGAGCAGAAATGTTAGGGGCTGCCATAGCTGTCATAATGAGACATAGGCGACTTGCTAAGGGTGGTGACAATGCAGATGGTGCCAGACAACCCACAGTGAGGAGACGGAGAAGAGTGTACAGGCCCAGGGTCACCTACCATGGGTTACATGAGCTGGAAATAGTAGAGTGCTATAGAGTGGACAGAGAGCTCCTGCAGTAAATTGTTGAGCTGTGCAGGCCATGCCTCACACACAGAACCAACAGAGGGGAACCCATCCCAGTGGAAACCAAGGTATGTGTTGGCCTAAGAATACTAGCAACAGGTACCTTCCAGAGACCAACTGGCGATATGATGGGGATATCACAGGCATCAGCCTCCAGGGTACTGCACCAGTTTCTGGATGCCATGTCAGCACATGTCAGTGATCATGTATATTTCCCCAATGCCCGTGAGGTATTGGCCAACAATATGCGTCTCTTCCATCAAATAGCGGAATACCCTGAGGTACTGGGTGCAATAGACTGCACGCACATACGCATCAAAGCACCAGCCGGTGAGCGGGGTAGGGCCTACATTAACCGCAAGGGCTTCCCCTCCATCAACTGCCAGGTTGTGTGTGATGCCCAGGGCATAATAATGAATGTGTGTGCTGACTGCCCTGGGAGTTACCATGATTCCCACATCTGGCATTTGACGCAGCTGTACCAGACATTTGCCAATGGGGACATCCCACACGGACACCTAGTGGGGGATGCAGGTTATGCACTGGAGCCGTGGCTGATGACACCCATCAGAAACGCACACACACCTGAACAGGAATGCCATAATGAGGCACACGCACAAACACGTAATGTAATAGAGCGTGTGTTTGGGCTGCTCAAGTCACGGTTCCGGTGTCTGGAGACATCTGGTGGAGCCTTGCAGTACACACCAACTACATGTACCCAAATGGTCATGGTATGTTCCATGCAACATAATATGATCTTGCGAAAACAGCTGCAGCAGGACCAGCATAGGGCCGGGCCAAACAGCCCCCCACCATTGCCGAGGCCATCACAGGCAGAGCGTGACTCGGAGGAGGAACAACCTGAGCCTGCCCCAGTAGGCAGAAGGAGGCGTGCCCAGTATGCCCTGGCCTTGGCAAAGAGGCAACGCATAGCACATACACTGGCTCAGTAGGAACCCTGGGAATGATACCCCCTCTGACTCACTCAAATAATAACATGGATGCCTAAATGACATGACCTGCTCACAAACATGTACAGGGAAGTGTAATATGTGCATCCGACAGAGGCAGCCCTGCAGCACCACCTGAGGCATGAATGCTATGTGTTAAGTAATGTAACACCATGTACTATATGCACACCTGAGCATCCTGACTAACATCCACCCTCACCAAGCATGAAGCCACAAAATGGCGATGGGATGATCAAGTGCAATAACTGGCTGAAGTAATGCAGTCAGTCAAAGGGGAGCCAATGTGTTTCAGGCTGGGAAGACATGCGGAGCTTGACATGATGCACCACCTGCTAGGGGTGGCGTGCACCTATCATGCCATGCCCCATGGATACCGGCAAAGGCTGTCAGTACCCACAGCATGCCCTGAATAGGTAAGTCTCAAAACACAAACCCACCTTCATAGGTTCTACAAGGGATAGGAACCTAGATGTGTGCAGTGTAAATGCACACAGTATGGAGAATGTAGATACCAGTCCTGTAATAGAGAACTGGGCAAGGCTCACATCAGCACCCTAACACTACCAGGTCACACCTCATACTGTGCTGTACAGCCGCAAAACATGAAACAAGCTAGAAAAGGAGGGTGACTAGCAAGAAATGGCAAGGATAACCACACCACCATGTTGGTACCACAACAAGAAGCAGCATGGAATAGCCATGGTGAAATACCAATGGCTAAAACTGCCTCGCAGTATATAGCCTGCTGCAGACTACTGTCCTAATACCAGGAACAGCACCTGGCCTATGTCGGAATACATGAATATATCAAGCCCCCCAAACCACATTATATTGCTTGACTGAAAATACCCAGACATACACCGGTAGCATTGTACTAGCACCAACACAGTAGGAGAAAATTACCCAGATTCCATAAACCAAAATGCCCAGGAACAATGTACCACTCCAACAAGAGGGGTAAGCATACTGGATGTGATAATCAGCAACATGTGTACTGGATGGCAAGATGAGAAGTGTACCCCTCACTGGTAAGACCAGACCATAGAGTAATCACACTGGATATACACATCCTGACCCCAGTCCCTGGCCAGAATACCACAGTGAAAAACATGTGTAAAGTATTGGTTGCAACCCTCAAAACCGATGTTGAATCCACAAAAGGCCCTGTGCAAGTGCAGAATATGGGACACACCACAGAACATGTTATACAGGCATTCCATGAACACAGCCAGGAATGCTTGGAGTATGCAATCACAAATAACAACAACACACAATGCCATACACGCAGGCATCTGGCATGCTGGCCTCCAGCCATTACCAAACCATGCAAGAGAAGGAGGAAGCTACCACATCATAGAGCAAACATAAAAAGGGAAGTAATCACTGACCAGTAGTATGGCAACAACATATGTCCACACATACAATCCACTAAGTCCAGCCACAACAAGTAGAATCTGTGAATCCAGAGGCAATGTGACACCAGTACCAAGTACACAGACAACCACAACACCCCCCAATAAATACAAATATATGTGATAGATGCATCCATGTATCCAAAGCAGAGGTTGAGCTCCAACAACTCAGTACTGTCAAAACTAGTCAGGAGGAGAAGGTAACCACATACACCACAAACCCAGTCCCACATAGACCTACCACAACTGTAAACCAAACACATAAACACAGACAAATATTCCTGGAGGCCTTAATTACAAACACACCACACCAACAGAAGCCTCCAAAGTAGATCACAAGCAACCACAACCTTCAAACATAGCACATGCAACGAATAGTATGCAAAGCTGGTGTGCCAAACAGTCACAGGCCAGAAGGAGAAAGAACATGCCTGATACAGTCGTAATAGGTGTCTGTATAGGCAGACACACTGCTGTCCCACTCACCAGACTGAACAAGGGAAAGGGTAGAGTAAGCTGCTTGTAGGCTGCCACAAAATGCCACATAACACAAGTACGCAGGTCACCCCAAAGCAAGCAGAAATATGATGCACTCAATGTCCATGCTGGTGTGAATTACCTGAGATGTACCTCCCTGATCAACATCAAAAGAGACATGGATGGTCCCTCTGAGTATGTACCCCAGGGCGGGATGACACTGGCTGTGTGCAGCATCCAACCCTCACCAAGAATGATGCCACAGTACAAACACAGAATGCTCGTGTTTAACAGCTGGCAAAGTTACAGCTGTCAGTTCAAGAGGGTCTAATGTCTGTCTGCTTGAGATGTCAAGCATGACAAGCCATGCTGCTGTTCCAGGGATGGCTGTCAGCTGTTACCCGTGTGCGTCTGGATACTGGATAAAGCCTTTGCCGCCTCCATAGAGCCGTATGTAGGCAAGGCCAAAAAGACTACCCACCACCCTAGAAAACATAAGTGGTAGGAAACATAAGGGTAATGCTGACCAATTCCAGATGTGTAAACTGCAATATCCATGCCCCTGAGGCACTTCCCATTATGGAGAACATTGATGTCTGTGCAGTGACAGAAGCCTGCTGCAAGCCTAGTGATAGCACACCAGCACTACTAGGTTATACCACATATCATGTGTTATGGCCCCAACACCTGCACCAAAACATCAAAGGAGGGGAAGTATCCATATGCAGCACAGACACCCATATTGCCAGGTAACTGACAATGCACAAAGCAGCGGACACCACCCATGTGCACATAACTGTAGTCAAAACTGCTGTACAGTCTGTAGCATGCGACAGACCACACTCTCAAACAAGAACTCCACCCAGACATCCGAAGACACTGGACAGTATGAATGTCCCACCAAATACCAGATAAGGTACACACAAATTACCACATAGGTGTCAAACCATTATGTATGCAAGGAGTAATCAGGGACCTAGGGACACAGGTCGACATTAATCTGTCATGTGACACCCACAATGCCAATGTGGCTATGAAGACTGTTGATACTGGACACCGTATCATGAAAGGATTCACATCAACATCAACAGAGGTCACTGTGCCACTGTACTGTTCCCTTATCAGACCCATAATCTAGTACAATGACTCATATGGGATGTACCGTACGTGACACCTGCAGCGGTTCAGAAGACCTCATAGTTACCCCACCAACAGGATAAAGGGTGTGAAATATATGTCATATGCTGCCTGGCTGTAGACACCCCAGCTGACTGCAGTCACACACTGCCAACACAGAGGCATTGTATGTCTGTTGTACAAGGCCATGTCCAACACAGGAGTAATGGACATGCTACACCACAGGAAATCAAAGCCATTGGAGCTGTGAGAGTCATAGATGTCAACCTCAACACATAATGAAATAAGATGTGCTGGAGGACAGATACATAACCCATAGGCTCCCACACCCAGAAACAGGATCCCAATCCATGGTAGGCAGAGCCCTCACTGACACCCTCAACAGGAATATTGCCAAGTGGATGGATGACCGTACATGTATACTGGGGGTCCCCACTATGTCACGACCAGACAGAGGCACAGTGAAGAACCTCATAAATGGCCATAATTGAACATAGCAAGGGGTGGTGAAAGACACACACACTCTGGCTAGGCTTACTAATGGCCTAGGGTGTCTAGCCTAGTATGAACCCATGAACCTATGAAGATACAAAACGTACAGGACACTAAGGATAATCACAAGGCTTACCCAAATGATGGTAGGAACCATGTTGGGCATCCACAGATATGCTCTGAATCACACAGATATTACAAACAACATACCAAACACACACACATATTGCTAACATACAGCCTGTCAGGTGTAGTGCGAACACCCCCCCCCCCCGAGTGCAAAATACCTATCCCAGCAGACTGATGGTCCCCTGACATTGCAGATGCTGAGGTAACAGCCATCATCTGCAAAGCAGAACACACAGCAGCAAAGGTATGTGATGGTGTCCTGTGCTGAGGCCAACATGGACTCCAAGAATAATGGAATGCCAAAACACACTACTGCCCAATGTCAGCCTTACCACAGGATATGTACCCAAAGAGCAGTGTACAACAACAGTGGTCCATCACAACAAAGGTGTTGCCTGAATGGATACTCCAACTACCACCCCAGGATCCTGACAAGCTTGTTCTGCACAGCTATGGAAAGGATCAGTATGTACTGCAGACAGAAGGCTATTGTGGACCTACTGATACTGGACCCTACACACTGTGGCTGTTGTAACTGCAGAACCGGCCCCTAAACATGTCTGACCCATTTGAAGCAGTCATTAAGGTCATTGATGAGGGCAATGTGGTCCACACAGCGTAGCTGGACCGTGCACATGCTTCTAGACAATACCGTATGAGTTCAGTATGGATATGTTCACCAGCTTAAATATACACCCCTATGTCAGTAGAGGTTGCAAACCAGACCAAGGACAGAACTGACATGGTCAGACATGCCGCATCCATGTCAGACTACAAAGCGGATATGAGTGGCATCCCACAAGGCCTGGTCTTGACCCCCCCACCCCCGTTCTGTATATATGTCCCATAGGTATAGGCCAACATGGAAGGACTGTGACTGAGCATGTATGCAGAGGAGTACAAACAGCCCACCATATCTGACCCCCAGCTGACACAAGCAACCCACAAAAGGGCCACCTACAAACAGACAACTGTAGCCATAGCAAGCTAATTGCAGAACTGTGTATAGACAACCACCGTGGATATACAGTAAGTGCCCACCAATTACCACACAGGTGTTAACCCATGAGGTACCTAACATGTAATGTGAGACCTGGGTACAAAAGGTGATAAATATCCTGCACTGGACAAACATGTGGCTGTAGTGTTCGCAGAAACATGTACCATATACCCACCCAAACATGAAGGTTGGCAGATGTAGATAAGGGGAACTCACTGTGGCTCTGCAGCCATCCTCCATCAGCGTCACAACTGACTACAATAGCCCTGTGGGATATACATAGCAGACACCTCCATCAACTGTAAAGTCCACAACAGTACCCCACCAGGGGTAGCAAAGAGCATGAACAGATGCCATGTGTTGCCTGAGTAAACAAACTGCAGCCCCACACACCGCCATCCTTCCCAGCTACAGGAAAGCTGTGCCTAATGTATGAAGCCATGTCCAACCTGGAATGAATGAACATGTTGCACCTTGTACAATCTGAATGGCAGTGAGCTATGCACATGAGAGACCTGAACCCCAGCACTGACGTACATAGGACAAGCTGTACAGAATGATCCATAACACAGAAGGCACCCCCACACTTCAGTAAACACCTGGTACAGGTCAGCCAGAGAGCCACATATCGACACCCCTCAAGAGGCATCCTGATGAGTGTATGGGAGATGGTAGGCTACCCTGGGTATCACTGTTATGTCAGAGGTAGACGGAGGCACAGTATACTAACCATGACATATGTCATGGCAAACTCCAGTTACAATGTGTGTCGAAGGACAAACACACCCTGTGACTAGCATCAGAAATGGCCTAGGGAACATCGCTAGTGTTTGCCAATGTCCACCCATGTTGTGGAATACACTAGCAATGTTGGACGAGCCTGGTGTAGGTAGTCCATATCTGAACATATTGCAACATGGTCATATGTGCACAACTGGCTCCTACACAGTCTGTTGTGCTCACTATGAAGATGTCAAGCAGTCATAGGACTAAAGCCCAGGATACTGTCCACCACAGTGAAAGTACGAAACCAGTACACTATACGGTACTACAGTGTTAGGTCATTATGAAAGTATGTTGAGAACTGTCTGCAAAGTATCCCATGCAATCCCTGCAGGCACAGTATAATCCCTGTTGTGGCAGACACAAAGCAGTTGGCCAGTTAGTACACAACATGACACCCAACACACAATCATAAACGTGCGATATTTTCGAAGTTCACACACACCCAAATATGTGGTGGACTTCAGAGTGCAACATATGGAAAGCTCACACTGGGCATGCTTGCATATGTCAGACAACATGCCATGGAAAGGCTGAACTGGGCATGCTCACACACTTAGGCCATATCTCCATTTAGCAGTTGGCCACACACATATCTGGTATTTGTACGTGTCAGTCCAGGAACCAACCACAACACAGCAATCAGCCCAGTGCACACAGTAAATGACCACAGAGACATAAGTGATATAGTGGATCGCCATCATATGCAAACATCTTCCACAGATACACAAGTTGGTCATAGGAACAGGGAATGCTATGGCAATAAAGACCTGCAAACAGTAGAACAGCACAGCAAATATTGTGCATCCGACAATTGAACATATGGGTGTAGAGGTCAATACTAGGCTTCTTGCCCCAGGAATGACAGCTCAGCCAGAGTGTGCTTGGCATCTGCATCCCCAGGATAGTAGGCTACTGTGCCACTGTAAAGTAGGTCACAGAAGGCAACATGTGAGGCTAGTGAGCTGTGCCTCTGTCAAGCAGGGGTACCGTGGAGGTCTCAGGGATTGAATGTGCTAAGCCACAGCCATGTTGTCGGTGTGTGCTGTGAGAGGGTTGCTGAGGATCTCTGACAGTAGGTGTCCGTCAATAACAGACTGAGGGGAGCCCTATCTGCATTCTCTGGACGATTCCTCTGTCAACACTGTGTTGTAATGAGTATGTGTGAATGAAGTGCCATGCCGGAACTGTCCACAGATGTCCTCCCTCTGTGGGCTACAGCTCTGCAATGTATTAGGTCACTCTGTCTGTTGTACGGCGCATATATGGCTGCTGTACAGCTGACAGGTGTCTTGTTGTGGAGCAGTCATGGGTATATGTGGGATAGCATGACCAATGCAAACTGGACACATGCTCATAGAATGCAATTGTCAAGGATTATACTGAGTGGCCAGTATAGTCCTCCAGCATGGATCCTCTGAAGTCATCCACCCCAGTCTACACAAGTGTAGAGTCTGCTTGTGCTAAACACAGTTTGTGTGCAGTGACAACCTTGCCTGGGGGTGGAGATGAGATATGGATGTCCAGGGAAAGGTGGGTATGGTCAGATATCAACAATGGTGGTCTACCTCTGGTGTGGAACAGTGAGTATCCACGTTGCAGATGGACAGGTGCAATATGTATTCACCCATGTGGCTGTGGTGTGTGGTTCTGCCATAGCACATGGACCCACAAATTGTAGTGGCTGTAGGGTAAAGTGGTAGAGGCCTGAGTATTTCTCACACACAATATGCCTGTACCTGATGTTAACAACTGGAATGGTGTATGTGAATACCTGCATATCCTGGCACTGTTCCCAGGGAAGCTAAGTGTGTTTTGGATGTGGGTGTGGTGTTCTGTACTGGTTGTGTTGTGTGTTACAGGTCCTGTGGTCCCAAAGCATGGTATAGAACATAACCTGCCAGTGAGATGTGCATATCTGACCCTGACGTAGGTGGCTGCAAATGCATATATATGCTATCCCCCACCTGACAGGTAGTACTACATCTACATACCTCTGTAGAAATAAAGATGTCAGCACCCTATAAATACTACAGGTGCAGAAGAGATGCCCAGTAATTCGGATAGTGCGCTCTGCTAATGCGTCTCCCTCAAGTGTCATAATATAGTTAGGTAGGGGTTCGAATGCTCAGTGCGTGTGTGGGTGAGTGGGGTTTGTGTGTGTGAGAGGGAAATGTCCCTTTTGGCAACTGGGAAAACACACTACAGGATGCACATTCCCCTTTCTAAACACTGATGATGTCAGCACCCTATAAGTACAGCAGGTGAAGGGAAACCACCTAGTAATGCGAGTAGCGCGCTCTGCTAATGCGTCAGTCTTGAATGTCATAACATAGTTAGGTAGGGGTTTGAATCCTGTACATGCTCAGTGTGTGGGGAGGGGGTTAGTGTGTGTTCAAGACTGTTTGAAAGAAGTATCCCTTTTGCCAACTAGGAGAATACACTACAGGATGCTCATTCCCCTTTCTAAACACAGATGATGTCAGCACCCTATAAGTATAGCAGGAGAAGGGATGCTTCCCAGTAATGCGAATAGCGCGCTCTGCTAATGCATCCATCTCGAGTGTCATAACATAGTTAGGTAGTGGTTTGAATCCTGCAAATGGCAAGTGTGTGTGTTTGGATGAGGGGGCGTTAGTGTGTGTGCAAATATGTGTGAGAGAAATGTCCCTTTTGGCAACTGGGAGAACACACTACAGGATGCACACTCCCCTTTCTAAACACAGATGATGTCAGCACCCTATAAGTACAGCAGGAGAAGGGAAACCTCCCAGTAATGCTAATAGGATGCTCTGCTAATGCATCCGTCTCGAGTGTCATAACATAGTTAGATAGGGGTTTGAATCCTGCCAATGGCAAGTGTGTGTATTTGGATGAGGGGGGTTAGTGTGGGTGAGGGAAATGTCCCTTTTGGCAACTGGGAGAACACACTACAGGATGCACACTCCCCTTTCTAAACACAGATGATGTCAGCACCCTATAAGTACAGCAGGAGAAGAAAAGCCTCCCAGTAATGTGAATAGCGCACTCTGCTAATGTGTCTCTCCCGAGTATCGTAATGTAGTTAGGTAGGGGTTTGAAACCTGTAAATGGCATGTGTGTGTGTTTGGATGTGGGGAGTTTGTGTGTGTGCATTTCCGTATGAAAAACATGTTAGTTTTGGCAATCAGGAGATCACACTACCTGATGCACATTACCCTTTCAAAATACTGATGTTGTCAGCACCCTATAAGTACAGCCAGAGAAGAGGAACTATCTAGTAAACCGAATAGGGCGCTTTGCTAATGCGTCTCTCTCACGTGTCATGACTTAGTTGGATAGGGGAATGAATCCTGCAAATGGCAAGTTTGTGTGTGTGTGGGTGGGGGTAGTAGGGTGTGTGTAAATGCAAGTGTGAGAGAACAGATCCTTTTGGCAAATAGTACAATACACCAGATGCTGCATATTCCCCCAGTAAACACAGGGGATGTCACCACACTATCAGCACAGCCAAACAGGGCTAGTTGGCTAGTAATGCCAATAGTGCGCTCTGCTACTGTGTCTATTACCATTGTCAGAGTACAGATAGGTATGTTTTGGTAACACACAACTGCCACGTGTGGTTGTGTCACACAGTATGACCTTGTGTGGGTCTTTGGACATAACAATGCATGCCATTGCCTAAACCAGCAATGACATTGCACACATGATGTATGTGTGTGACACATACACATAAATACCTGTGACCTGCAGTAGTTACCATGTCTGACACATGCCTCGAGTGGATAAATGTTATTTGCAATGTATACCAATATGACTGTGTCTTACTGTGCAGGGTCCGGACATGGTATGTCTCTATACAGTGTGGGTGTATATGGTGAAATACCTACAGCAGGGGATACACATCTGGTCTGGGCCATATAGTGTACATGTAGTCGATGTACAGGTGCTGCATGTTCCCACCTGTTGTGGTAGTGGTAACATGTCATTCCACTGCAATTCAGTGACCACATGCTGTGAACCCTTCAACTAGTGTGTTGTAGCTACAGTAATGCTCACGCACAATGTTTGGCTGGATGCAGTCCAACCATATAAACACAGTTCTTGAGACTGTCATATTGCCAGTGTTGTTATGGAGGATAGGTGGTCTTCCTGTGTATGGGAGGGTTGTGTGTGCCAGGCTATGAGCCAGATGGCAGTCTGACACACTGTTAGCTGCACATGAATAGGCCCTGATGCTTTGTGCTGTGCCAACAACCTGGAGGTGTATGTATCTGTGGTACCTTGGGATACCACCCCCCTATCCATGTGTGTTACATGTGTAGGGGATGACAGGCATGGTATGGGGCATAACCTGTCAGTGATGGGTAACACCTGTGAGCCATGAATCATGAATCTGGTACTGCACAGACATTGCAGTTCACCGTGCTGAGAACAGTGTCTGGTGCATGCATCTTCCGGTGTGCACTGCTGTTGTTGTGTAGCAGCACTGTTAGTGTCCTAACCTGTGTGATACCCACGGAGGTGGCTATGTAAACCATGTCCTGCAGCATAAGGCAGTATGTGTGTACCAAGGAGCTTTGCCATTATACATCGGGCCATGGGTGTCACGTGCAAGATGACCCTTGCACATCATTGTGGCTTCCCTGGCATGTAAGCACGCTGACAGCCAGCGGATACCCTATGAATGACAGTGGAGACTGAGCATAATGTAGACATAAAACACCCTTCCCACATATAGTGGTAGCATACCTGGTGAGGGTATGTTGGCAACCAACATCAGGCTCATACTGGCCTGTGCCACATGCTGAGAGATCCATTCTATGTTCCTATCATGTAGTCCAGGGAGGTATGTCTCAGGCAGCCATACTGGCATGGTCAATGAGTGAGTCATATGTGTCCATGCCTCTGACTGACCTGTATGCATGTGTTCTGTGGTGGACCATAGTGCCCCTGAGGCATATCACTGTGACCTTCACCAGATACAGCCTGTTGAGCGGGACCCCAGTGCAGCACACAAGACAGGTACCTGACACGTCTGTAGCAGGTGTGTTGTGTAGCCCTACAGGCTGTGAGTGTGTGGCACAGGGGATGTGTGTGCCATGTGTGGCATGTGCTCTGTTCCAACAGAACATATGCCTGTGTGCCAGCTGCGGAGGTGTGTGATGCTCAGGCAGGCTGCTATTCTGAGTCCCCACATATGCCCCAGTGTGTTCAGCATGCTGTCAGTGTGTGTCAATGTCTGACTTGTATTGTAGTCACTGTAATATATTTTATTTATTTATTTATTTATCCTACATTTGTTGACGGGATAGTCTGACTGGATGCATGTCCATTTCAGGGAGGCCGGGGAGACAAGCTACGAGGTAGCAGATACAGCATTACATAATACCAGCATTACATATTACAAACAGATTATTTACAGAGATTACATAAGTAAGCAAGTTAAACATGTTCCACAGGTTAATGTTAGTCCTGAGCACAAGTCAGGATTAAATTAAATTACACAGTAAAGTGGTTCACAGATTTTACACATTCGAGTTAGCCAGGCTTGATACATTGACATAGCCAGTTAAGTGACAAATGTTGTTTGAGTCTAGTGTTAAATTGACCTAAGGTGGACAGTAGGGTAATATCAGCTGGAAGTGAGTTCCAGGATCTACTTGCAGAGTTTGCAAAGAGAGAATCACCGGCTGTGTTATTAAATTTGCTAGTCTGAATTAGTAGTTTGTTAGAGGATTGAAGCGGTCTAGGATTGTTATAGGGGGTGATAATATTTGAAGTGCAGGAGTATTGTCTGGATTATAGAGGATTTTATAGGCCATAATCAGTTGGTTATACTGTATTAGTCTGGGTATTGCAAGCCAACCAAGCTGATTTAGATTGATGCAATGATGTGTCCTAAAAGGCAGCCCAGTGGCAAACCTGGCAATGTGGTTGTAGCAAATTGAGTGTTTGTTAAGGACAGTCTTGTTCATATTCGAGTAGAGGGGATGCATACAGAAGGGTTGAAACAAGGTATGAGCGAGCTATGGCACCTTTAGCTGGAGGGGCTAGGAAGGCTTTAATTCTGTAAAGTGACCCTAGTTTTCTATTGATGGCTTTGATAATTTGGTTAACATGTAGGTCACATTTGAGATTATTGTCTATGATGACACCTAATAGTTTAGTAGATGGGTCAGGAGATTATTGTGCCATCAGTTGATGTTATGGTAACGGTGAAAGCGGTAGACCTACGTGTTGGTGAAGTAACAGCAGTTTAGTTTATTTGGGATTTAGGATCAGACGATGTTCAGAAAGTCAGTTTTCTATTGTATTAAAGGTGGTCTGGGTAGCTGACCATAACTCTACTGGAGATGTGGCTGAGCAGATCAGAGTAGAGTCTTCAGCATATTGGATACAGCTGACTTTTGGGATGACAGTATAAAGGTCGTTAATGAAGATGGAGAACAGCAAGGGCCCTAGTATAGAGCCTTGTGGTACTCTGAGGGTGTTAGGTAGAAGGTTAGAGAGTTTGTTCTGCCAGAGGCCAGCCTGCTGTCGACCATGCAGGTAGGATTGAAACCATTGGAAGGCTCCAGTATCCAGACAGAATGTTTGCAGGGTGTGGATTACAAGTTGGTGATCAACCATATCGTATGCCTTGGAAAGATCCAAAAAGAGGGCTGAGGATAGATAATTAGTGTTGCAAGTATGGTTTATGGTGTTAGTAAAGGCTAGGAGGCCTGAAGTAGTGCTGTGATGAGGACGGAAGCCATGCTGAGTGTCTGCCATAGGCGATTTTGGAGTAGGTGGTGCATGAATTGTCTATGACTAAAGTTTCCATAATCTTTGCAAGTGGAGAGAGTATAGCTATTGGCCTATAACTGGAGAATTCAGTAGAGCTGCCTCCTTTGTGAAGTGGGATTACATATGACATTTTCCAGATGGTGGGAAATTTAGATTCTACCATGGTTCGTTTGATTACCTTTGAGGCGGGTAAGCAATAGCATCATCTGATTGTGATAGGTACTTGGCAGGGAGTTGATCAGCAGAAAGTGTAGTGGGTTTCACTGTTTCAATCAAGGTACGGAGAAGTGAAGTGGTGACTGGTTGGCAGCTGAGCATGAAGTAGGTTTCTAGGGTGCTACTTTCAGGACCAGGGAGCTAGGAGGTAGATGGCTAGCTAGGGCCTGAAATGTCTCAGTAAAGAATTGGTCAAAACTATCAGGAACATCTTCAGGGGTATTATCAATAGTAGCAGCAGGGATTGGGGTTGACGGTTGTCCAGGATGTAGTATATATGACATGCCACCTGACAGGGTATGGCATTACTGGGTTCAGAGAGCCCAGATCCCAGATTGGCTGTGTGGTGGCATCCCACACATGTGTTATGCGTTCCTGGCCAAGGGTGATGGCTGACTGCATACATGTGGCAGCTGTGACATTGACACATGACTCACATAAACCACAACTGGACCATAGAGGCGATTCACAGGTTACCTTTGCACATGCTACCCTAGTAGTGTGATTGCCATGGTGATTACCAACACATAGGGCCAATGGGGAACAACATACTGAAGGTGTGTATGTGTGGGTGTACCGCTACTGTTTCATAGCACTGACATATATGACTGCACACATGGGTAAATGCCAGGTAAGACATGTGCAATGTGTCACAGGCAACGTACATGCGTACAGGACAGACAGTGATGTTCTGTCATGTGGAAAGTTGACATAATATCATTATGCTATGCAGATGTCACTAGAAGTCTACAGAAGCACTGTAACTCTGCATTGCAGGTGTAAGCAGTGTTCCAGGAACCCCAAGCGAACATGCATGCAAACAAAGCTACAGTAAACAGGGCTGGAAGTAGTGCATTGTACAACAAAGAAGGGGTAACAATAACAGTAAGTAACAATGCAAATATGTAGGCACTATCAACATGTACCCAGGAATACACAACGCAGATGCCCATGGTAGAACTGATATTATGTCATAGTTATTTGTGATTTGGATTACATTGGTACTGCACACATATCTACATGTGAACATCCACATGGCATAGTCGTTGTGGGCAACTTGACACCATTATTGTACATGTCCACCATTGCATATCACTACTTGCGTTAGCTTTCCCCCGTGCTACCCATGTATGCGGCTATCTGTTGACAACCTTACCACCGGCATGCAATTATGTGCAGCTGTTATACTTTGGTATGTACTATGGGTGCAAATAACAATTCAGGACATTCATACAGTTACTGCAGCAGGCATGCTGGGATAAACACACAGTCATAGCAGCACACTGTACTGTTACCAACATGATACTATTAATACACTTCTATGTAGTCACCCTGTGCATCAGCAACGTGTTTACCTGTTCCCGCAATGATGTTGGAGATTGCAGGAGGTGGCACAGTGTCATCATATGCACAGGGTGTGGATGAGGTATGCCTGAGTCAGCCACTGATACCACCAATTGACGTGTGTGTATGTGTGTTGGTGAGGGGCAGCAGTACAGGGTGGGGCAGTGTTGGTGCAGTGTGTGCGTGTATGTGGTCGCCCTAGGTGTTAACATTTCGCATGTGTGTATGCACGCACACAGTTCCACCTCATGGCTGCCATATACAGGGGTTTGTAGACAGCCACAGACTGCACCTGGCAGGTCATAAAGATCAGTGTCTGTGTGCACGGACACGGTACCTGTGCCTGGCAGGGGTGCTACGGACCGTATCCAGTACTAAGCCAGACTGGGTACTGTCATCAGAAGCGGGAGTGTGTTGACTGGACACAAGTCCCTGTTGGGACTGTCCAGAGCCACATGCACGTGGTCTCCTGGGGCGTTCCGATGACAGCACAGACCCAGCATTGCTGGGGCTGCTGCTGGCACTATGGGGGCATGCGCGAGCCTGTTGTCGTCCGCGCCGACTGCCAGCTGCTGCTGCTGCCGGCATACGGCCACGTCGACACCGCAAACGCCCACCATTGCCCTGGCTCATGGACATCTGGTTGTGGAACTGCTGTAATATGTCCCCACAATGTCTGTCTATGACATCTGTGAAGTTATGGATAGCATCCGCAATGTCACGCATACTGTCTGTCATGGCTGTGCGACATGCTCTCAGCTCCCTCAGACCCTGTCTGGTGTACCTTTCCATACGTGACTGTGCCTGCATGACAGTCCGAAACATAGCTGAGGTTGACAGACCTCTTTGGGCACGTCGGCCAGAGGCAGTACGCCCACGGATGCTCCCACGAGAACCTATGGGCAACTGTCTGTGTGGTACCATTGGAGGACCCTGCCCATGGCTGCTGTGTGGGGACGCATGTGCCACAGGTACCACATTACCCTGGTCTATGCCCACTGTATCCTGTCCATCACCTAGGGACAATGGTGGCAAAGGATGTACTGGCAGAATGACTGTGCGCAATGATGGGGTTGACAGCTGTGTACTGTCAATTGGCTGACCAATGGCGGACCCTGACACACCTTCCTGTACCATTACACAAATATCATCATTACCAGTACCCATGGCAGAGGATTCAGGTTCCCTGCTGCAGGTCACCAGAGCAGCCCCAGAACCTGTGGGAGGAAGACAGGAAACACAGTTTACAGTCTCCAGACATTGTTACCAGTTATGCACTTCTACACACATGCACACATGCACACATGGACACATGCACACATGCACACATGGACACAGGCAAACATGCACACATGGACACAGGCACACATGCAGACATGCACACGTGGACACATGCACACAGGCACACATGCACACATGCACACAGGCACACATGCACACATGCACACATGCACACGTGGACACATGCACACATGGACACATGCACACATGCACATGTGGACACATGCACACATGGACACATGCACACATGCACACGTGGTCACATGCACACATGGGCACATGCACACATGCACACATGCACACGTGGTCACGTGTACACATGCACATATGCAAACATGCACACATGCACACATGCACATGTGGACACAGGCACACATGCACACATGCACACATGCACACGTGGACACAGGCACACATGCACACATGCACACGTGGACACAGGCACACCTGCACACATGCACACATGCACACATGGGCACAGGCACACCTGCACACATGCACACATGCACACCCCGCAGTATACACACAGAGCACTATTGAGTTACACTACTGTTACTAGCATTATCAGGACTATTATAGGCTATGTTAAACACACTCACCAGCATGGATGGCCTGCCTTGCTGTAACGGAGGGACCTGCAGAAATGATGAGATTAATGTCAGTGGGCACAACTGTGCCATTGATATGCATATGATACAGTGTACAGAACAGTCAAGTGTACATATGGCATATTACCTGCACGCTCCATGTTGTGCTGCTGTGTGGAACCAGCCTCCATCATAATGCAGGTGTACTACTGTTGGTGTTCGGGGCTGGAGCCACAACACTTAGGAGTAGCCCTCCAGTCTGGTGAGGGGGATGTGTGGCCACCCACCTCCTGTGGCAACCTGTTGCCTGTGGATATCTGATGCAGCTGATGGACGCCGGATTAAATCACTGCAGTGATGTCGTACCTGCTCATATGTCCTGTTATGCGTGCAATATCATTTACCCTACGGACAAGGTCTTGCCACAGTGCAGCCCTCTCCTGCTGATTCTGACTGGTGCGGAAAACAGGATGTCATACTCCGCACCAGGCTCTGGTGGATCTCCTCATCTTCCGCCACAGAGTAGGCGGGTTACGCTGATCGCCATCTCCCTGGAAGAGAACACAAACAGGATATCAGCAGACCATGTCAGCAATATATGGCACACATACTATACATGATACTCATGTGTAGTGATATACTACTACTCCCATATGTTGCATGTGTGTGTGTCGTGGTGGATACACAGGTACATGGCCAGATATCAGTGCTCAGCCAACACCTGTGCAACAATAACTGCCACATTCCACACAACATAGTAGCATGCCCCATTGGTCAGCACACACTGACAGGTGCAATGCACAACCTCACTCTGGGGGTTCATCCCAAGGTACTGTATGTGGGATGCCGTCCACTACTGTGATGTGGACAGAAGTTACTCGGCCTGGATATACATATCCCACCACCACCACCAGCACAGTAGACTACTTTGATATGTATGTGATTAGACAGTTATTCACTTGCTGGGACTGAGATGGTATCCATGCAGCACACACAAGCCACACTGCTGACCCCTTTGCAAATGCTTACCACGGACATGCCACAGATTGCATGGAACTTGCACACACATTTCTAACCCAGACCCTATGCACAAAAGTTAGGCATCCTGTCCGGTGGACCCCAGACAGAGGCAGATTGTATAACAATAGCAGGAGGCTACTGCAGGACAGAGCACATTCACATTAAGGGAAGGCATCTGTGGTCAGCAGTGGTACTACGCTACGGTCCGTCATAACAACGGCCACGGCCTACTCTGGGAGGGAAATGGCCACAAACACTATGGATGACCACAAGGCCTTCTTCAGTTATGTTACACATATGGACCACATGCCTCAGATATGCTCTGTGTTAATACACACCTACTTAACATTCACCAAGCACACAGATATTGGCAACAATCTTGCAGACATGTTCGGTGCACGTATCCCCCCTCCTTCTCCCCCACCAGTTGAAATATTTATCACAGCTGGATGTAACCTCCCTATCATCTCACATGTCCAGGTGAGGGCCGCCCTCAGCAGAGAAGAACACACAGCATCACTGTGACCTCATGGTATCCCTGGATGTGTGCTACCTACACTCCAAGAGGACATACAACCGCATATAACACTGATAATTTATCTTGGCCGTAGTACAGGATATGTACCTGGACAGTGGCATACAGCGACAGTGGTCCCACACCACTAAGGAGGCACCTCGACTGACCCTGGGAACTACCACATCATATGCATAACCGGCCTGGTCTGCTAAGCTATGGAATTATGCCATATGGGATGCATATGCAGTGATATCGGGTACCTGCAGACACTTGTTCCCAGCCAGTGTGCCTTTGCGATGGGCTGATCCTGCCTTTTGAACCTGGCTGACCTTTCAAAGCAGTCACTACAGCCATTGCTGGGGCAACGCACAGACAACTGCTGCCAGGATCATGGCCTAAGACTGATTGACATGTAATGTATGGTCATCCCCTTTTGGTGGAACTACGTACACACAACATATCACATGGACATACCTATAGATACAGACCTATGACACATTTGGAGGGTTCACAGTATGCACACTATTAACCTGCTACTTTGCATTACCTGTGTTTGTCGCAGCTGGTTGCGTTACCACTGCTTCTGCTTGCTGCTGCTACTGTCACTGCTGACAGCTTCGGGTGACAGAGTCACAGTGTATAATTTTTTTTTTTCTCTCTCTCTCTCTCTCTCTCTCTCTCTCCCTCTGTCTCCTTTCAGACAGTGCAATGAATGTATTGCATGTGTGGAGTGTTAGTACTGGATGCTTTTGTAGGTATCTGCATAGGTCCATGTGATGGCCTCTGCACCAATTGTAAGCCAGCATTTGCTAATTGCATACAGCCAGTTGTGTACTGATTGCAGTTCTCACTGTGATTTCAGGTCAGTGCTATAAAAGGGTATGTGGGATAGGCGTTGCCCTTTCAGATTGTAAGGGGACCATGCTGGTAGGCTGTGGACAGTGTTCTGTGAGTGTAAGGTTAGTATCTCTCTCATGATTCAGGCTGTGTTGTATATTCACATTTCTCCATTCCTCTCTCATGTTCCCTGTAGCAAGTGTGCATGCACAATGACTCCTACAACTATATATAGATATATATTTATATATATATATATGTACATATACATACATTTATATATGTACTTTAACTGACATTATTATCTACAAGCTACCAACTAGCATGGCTGTTTCTGTTCACACACTACTATTATGGAAATCCAGTAGTTTTGACAGTAATTCTAAATGACATGCTTTGTGTACTACACATCCTATATTCCCTTTACATTCATCCCTACTATTACATGTTATATTTATTTTAGCACAATGTTCTTGTATAAGAGTCATGGCTTAGCGGTAGGTCATACAGACTAGTGTTTCCAAGGTCCTGGGTTCGGGACTGACAGTGGGATTTTATTTTGCTTTTGAACTGAGTACTGGACCTGTCAATCAAAGTGACTAAGGCACTTTTAAGCAGTTGTAACCAGGTTAGCGCTGGTTTGCGCTGAGCTCAGGCATCGCACTGGCGGTTAGCTCCGCACAAGCGCACCGCTTACAACCGCTTAACGGTGCTTACTCTGGCGACACCAGCTATTTTCTTTGAAAGAAAAGAAAATGGGGAGACAGGAAAGTGGTGAAAAAGGGGTCACAAAGAGGGTAAGACAGTAGGGAAACAAGCTTGGGATTTGCAGGAGGGATGTAGGTAAGGCCCATAGCTGCCCATTTCTTCATCAGCAACAGCTGTGCATATGTATGTAATTTGGTGTGACATTTGAAACCTTCCACCCCTGAGAGAGGTGTCAGGACAATAATAATACTTGTTGTACAGCCAATTGTAATTGATAGATTCCAAGTCCAGCAGACATGTGTGCGGAATGGGCAGCTATGTATGGGGCGTAATTTTTTTGTGGGTACAGAGTGCAATTTTTTTTTTTTTTTTTCAGGTGAGAGTGGTATGTCAGGTGAAGGAAGTTGGTACAGCTGGGGAGGTAGGTTGGGTAGGTAAACAGACAAGACAAACAAGACGCATACAGGGGTGATGTATGACATGTGTGGGGGGGGGTTACACAATTGACGGGGACGGAGGTTTGGATATCCAGAGCCCATGAGCCCACAGATGGCAACAGTGGAACTGATATCCCCACCCATAGGCAGTTGCTACTGTTCCTTCACTGCCCAGGATGGGGCTGTGCTGGGGGCTGTGTAGGCCGGGCAACAGGCATGCCCATTAGTTGCGCCACCCGTGCCTCAAGCTGGCGTAGGGGCTTGAGAACAGAGTCCCGAATCTCCCTACGCACCACAGTCCAGACGCTACGGAAGGTGAGTGGTGGTTCTCCTCCGGCCACACTTGCAGAGGGGGGGCGAGCCCCATCCCCTGCAGTGCTTCCACCCGCAGGTGGCACAGGGCCACCGGAGGATGGTCCGGACTCGGCACTAGTGCCAGGTGCACTCGCCAACTGAGGTGGGAGAGGTGGTTCCGCTGAAACCCGCCTTCCCTGTCGTCCTATGTTTTGCATTATGTCATGACAGTTTGGGTTAGTGACATATAATACCATTCACAATTAGTTGTAACAGCATGCATTAGTATTCCCATTAACCAAACACCCAGATATTCACACCATTGAACAGCGTGCATAACACATGCATAATTTGAACAGAAATACACAGTCCAACAACATGCAGGGTTAATTGATGGCAACAGGCCATCAGGTTTGGATGTATGAACAGGGCAGATGCATCAACGGACATGCAAATATATATGACCCAACAGGACAAACGTCCAGGTTGTTAATTGTGATTGCACATACCATTTTCACGTGGAATGGGTTATATGTGGTTATAGGGTGGGGTGAAGAAAATAATATTAACACCTTCAAATACCAATACATATGCTGTACATTTCTAATAGCTACAGTTATATACACACTACTGTTCTAACTACAGTTTCCTATATGATAACTATTTCAACTTGGTGATAGGACTGTTACTGCAACATCAATATACATTTTATTGTTCTTCATACACATTCATATCTAGCTTTGTTCAGCTACAATCTCCTGCTACATTTGCTTTATATAGCTGTAGACAAGTGTGGATGTTTGGTATATCAGACAATCATCCTATCTGCATATTGCAGACTGAGAGCAACATATCCAGATTTTGGGATACACATTCCAGATGCAGCAACACTTTGAACAGATTTCGCTGTTTGGTTTTGATTCTCACATGCATTTCATTCTGTCTTGACTGCAGTATACTTTATTCAGGGGTTATTACTACTGTATTGCTGGATTCATGACACTTTCTCACACTCTCTCACTTGCTTTCATTTTACTATTCAGGATGGTACTTACTTCTAGGCTTTATTGACATGTTTTACCTGTAGTTATTACAATCCTTTCCAGCAGTCTCACTTCTGTCATGTTTCAGTATTTCAACAGGGATATATTTCACACATGTGATTTCATCATCTTCTGCAGCAATACTTTTCAGCCTGCTGCAGGTTGTGTACTATTTTCTTACGTGTAGGGCATTTTTATTTCAGAATTTATGTCAGACAATTTCATTTTTCGGTTTAACTTACAGGCTGAAACACACTTTTGTAATCAAGCAATACTTGCAGACACTTTCACACTGTTACTTGCAC
Source organism: Protopterus annectens (assembly GCF_019279795.1). Classification (NCBI taxonomy): domain Eukaryota; kingdom Metazoa; phylum Chordata; order Ceratodontiformes; family Protopteridae; genus Protopterus; species Protopterus annectens. The sequence continues at coordinate 512,478,487 of NC_056736.1, forward strand.
ATTTTATTCCTTACTGACTACACTGCACTCTTTTGCTGACTGTCATACTTTTATATTTCTTTACAGTTACTGGTAGTGGATTACTGACCTGCCTGGTGGCGCAACCGCACCAGCCTATCGCCATAGGCTCTGCGGTTCGCAGAACGGACACCTGCAGCTGTAATATAAATTAAGTAATATTGGAATACACATCTCCATAATATCAGCTAGTTTAATTTCTTACATACATAATTAAATATAACTTACTCAGTAGTGGGGCGTTGGGTGTTTGCCGGGCCTCCTGGATCCAAAGGTTCAGTTGGTCCTGCTTGCGTCTCTTCAGGTCCACATGGTGGTGATGAACCTGCTCACCAGTCCTTGGAATCCCTGTGGCACTGGTGAGATCATGAGCCAACCGGTCCCACGCCTCGGCCTTGTATGCTCCCCAGAAGACCTGGCCCTGCATGAGTTGGGCCTCATGATTGTGGACTAGGAGCCAGACCATGTACCTGGACTCCTCAACGCCCCACCTCTGTGCTCGAAAGCAACTACCCTCTCCTACTCCTGTCATTCTGCCTGCAGGTCAGTTCTACAATCGTTTATGCTGTGTATTCCCGCCTATGGGGCTTATATAGTCCGTTTTTCCCGCACATATCTGTGATTGGCCATTTTGGAATTGTATCAACTTCAGTAAACCTGCATTGTCATGCTCCAGTTTGTATTCATTCCTATATATTAGCTATTATTGCATTTCTAGGTACTGCTGTCATGGCTTAGTGGTTTGGTAACTTGACTATGGTGTATAGTATCCTGGGTTCGAACCTCGCCACTGCTTTTTATTTTTCATGACTGTCTAGACATGCTGAGGGGTGTGTCTGTGTAAACGCAGTTTTGATACGGCTTGCTCAACGTTGCCCGTCGGTTAGCTTGTTTGCGCGGTGCGCAGCTCCGCAAATGGGGTACGCTAGTTTAAGCCTTATTTGGCTATCGGCATGCATATTACACTCAGCTCAGTTAGGGGCACATAGATTTAGTGTGTTAAACCACTGCTCAGCTACGGGCACTCATTTTGCACCAGTTAAACCACTGCTCATCTACGGGCAGATGCACTCACCCTGTTAAACTGTAGCTCAGCTATGGGCACATCTGGCATTTTTTATTCTTTTGTTACCTCACATTTCTTCAATATAAATGGGCTATTTCATTACATTTTACATAAACTGTGGTTTTATGTGTACATATTTGTCAGGGACTTGTTTCGTGCTTATTTTGCTAAAAATAAAAATTGGTGCTGTGGGGGCTCGAACCATGAATGCCTGCTCTTCAGCCAACATCTCTACCGCTACGCTATTGCTTCCTCGCTTATTTTGCATATTTAGTTCTTATATGCTTTCCCACTAACTGCTAACTGCAGCTACGCTACGGGCACGCCCGTGCAAACGAGCGCACTCACGGTTAAACATTTTTACAATTTAAAAAAAATATATAACATGTTTATTTATATGTTTTCTGTTCATAGTCTGTGGGGGCATGTGTTGTGTTCTGTTTATTCACATTTCCGTGGACTCTGTCGTGGGTGTTTACTTTGGGAACTTTTCCTCTTCTGGGGGCGTGTCCGCTTACAGGGCTCAGCCTACGGACACGCCCCCTACTGTCTTACATGGACCGTGTTAGCCTTATGTGTGATTCAGCATGCTCTCATGAATATGCAAAGCATGCTGACATCACTCCGTTTAACTGCAGCCTCCGTGTATGAGTTATAACTCTTACACGGAGGCTTCGTGAATCCTGCCCAACATCTTAAATGAGAAAATAGGCAACAAACTATCAATAGAACAGAATACCAAACTTCTCAAACCAATAACATTAAGTGAACTAAAATAGAGGATTCAAAGCCTTAAGAACAATAAAACCCCAGGATTAGATGGATTAATAGGAGAAATTTATAAAGTACTCACAGATGATACATTAAAGATACTTTTACAAGCTTTTGAGGAATTCAAAAAAAAGACAAGCTCATTCCCTTCCTGGAAATAAGCCATGATTTCCCCTATCCTAAAACAGGACAAAGACCCCAAAATAGCAACTTCGTATCATTCCATTTCACTATTAAATGTGGACTATAACATTTTTACATCAATGTTAGCTAAAAGATTAAATCAACTGATCCCTAACATAATAGGTGATGATTAAATAGGCTTCATCCTAAATAGAAGAGTACAAGACAATGTTATCAGGCTCCATTCCTTAGTAGATCATGCTAACAGGAAAAAAAAGAACTATCAATTATTAGTCTAGACTTAAACAAGGCTTTTGACTCTATAAATTGGTCCAATTTATTTAAAGTATTAGAAGTATATAACTTCTCCCCTGCCTCTAACGATATAATTAACAGATTATATGTTAACTCAATATCATACATCAAAACTGGCACTTTTTTATCAGGTCCACGCAACATCCTAAAAGGCACTAAACAAGGCTGCTCACTCTCCCCCGTATTATTTGCCCTATCAGTAGAACCTCTAGCTAACTTCATAAGAGCAAATTCTAATATAAGGGGATTTTCTGTTAGTCCAAGCTACATTTCTAAAATACAACTTTTTGTGGATGATGTCATGCTAACAATTGGAAATATAGACTCCTCTATAGATCATATAACAAAATCCCTGCAAGTTTTTGAAGAGGTTTCAGACCTAAGCATTAATCACACCAAAACAGAAACATTAATAAATAAAAAAGTAAATACTTTACTAAGAAAACACAACAATTTTAACTAGAGAAATGACACCACTAAGTACTTAGGAAAATACATAATGTCAAACTGGAATAATACTTTAAAAACAAATTACAAATACCTATTATCCACAGTTAAGGAATTTTTAAATAGATGGAATAAAATGTTGTATTTCACGATAGAAGAAATACTGTCAATAAAAATGATCATATTACCCAAAATTTTGTTCTACTTCCAAACTTTAATTGCCTCCCCATCCAAAAAGTTAATGAAGCAACTAAATTCTATGTTAATAAATTTCCTATGGTTTCCTCAAAAGCCAAGACTCAGCCATGCTTGGCACTACAGAAGCTGGAAAGATGGCGGGAATAGCATTCCCAAATTTAGAACTTTATACAGAATTGACCATACTTAATGAGATGAGCCAATGGTTAAACTCCAAATATAGTTCTAAGTGGAAACAATCTCCATGTAAGTATCTTATTATCTGACATAGACACAAATATTGACAATAATATGTTCTCAGAAAATAAAAAAATCTTCCTTGTTGTCAAAGAACATTTCTACAATACCAATAAGAATAAAAACAAAATCTATTTTCACTAATTATATATATTAGATAATTTTAAAAAGATAATAAACAAAAATCATATGACAAAAAGCTTAATATTTTTAATATTTCCCATAGCATACACAAAGACGTGTCTGGACTCTTTCAACGTATCTAAAATAAAAGTAATGGAAGAAAATGGTTTAGTTTTCTGGCACCAGTTTCTCTACAATAATAATATCCACGAACCATGTTCTCTTATGGACAGGTATAACATAAAGCACAACAACTGGTTGAACATATAAATATTTAGAGAATACATAGTTAATGAATTCAAAATATGTCATATCACCAACACAACACCTTTACCTAAAATACTTTCTCTTCTTTGTGAAATAAACACTTTGCACGTTAATAATATGCTATCATTGTCAAGTATATATAAAGCTTTAAGAACCAATATGCAAATCCCAGAGGACTCCTTATGGAATTTCACAGAGAGAATAAACAAATCATTTTTTTCAGATCGTGATAAAGAATTAGTACTTAAATCAATTAGTAGCACAATGTCATCCTCTTCATGAAAAATCTTCACTTGGAAATACATCCATAGGAGCTTTATTACCCCACATAAGATGGGCTTGATATCAAAAAAATATCTTAATAAATGTTGGAGATGTGAGGAAATACTTTGTACAGATTGGGTGCACGTGTTTCTTACATGTAAAATAGTAACTCCATTCTGGATAGAGTTCAGAAATGTCATAAAAGCATTCTGGTCGGACAAGTGTGAAGTATTTGACTCATTATTACTGTTCAATGCACTGATACCAACACATATCCCCAAAATACAGGTGCACCTTCTTTGTTCCTTACTTGCAGTTGAAAGAAAAATCATTACGTCAAATTGGATGTGTAAAAAAATCCTATCATTTACAGATTTTTTTACTATTAGTTGCAAACTATTTCAGAAAGAACTACTAAGATAACACATAAGAAATTAACTTGGCTGAAGCTTGAAAAACTACTACATAAAATGCAATCACAACAATGACATTATATCTGTTATAGACATTGTAAGTAGTTATTGTGCCATGTTATGTTTTTAAGACATATATAGTGCATATTTATATATCATATTTCTTGTATTATTTTATTTCATGAAAATCAATAAAAAAATAAAAAAAAAATGAACACATTATTTTCCAATATGATCTCAATTAAACTACAAATAAGATGTACCTTCTCATTAGAGTAAATACCATCTTTGGTCAAGTGTTCTCTCAGGTTCTCAACCCCCCCCCCCCTCACACACACACACACACACACACACACACACACACACACTCATTAGGAATGATGGTAAACAATAACTTGATGTCTAAGTTTACCAAAAAAACTTATTTATGTGCTTCATTACTAGTCGTACCTTTGTTTACCATCATAAGATAGTTAAAATGTGCTATTTTTTACATATAAAAACTTACCTTCATGAATTAACATGATTCTGCTCTCTTTATCATGGATATCCATTAAAAATATGCCTAACACTGAATGTGCGACAGATACTTTCAATGTGGTACTTCGAGGAACATGAATGTTTCAGGACCTTAAATGAGGAGCACTCCTCGTAATGAGGTTCACTTGAGAGGTATGGATGGACCACGTATAGCTTGCCGTTCATAATACCGGTGCCAGAAGTTAATGTGAAAATTCCTATACAGTAGCTGGTTTATATCTGACTAGGATACAGTTTATAAATTAGGGCACTGGGAATGAGAATACTAAAGGAAACAGAAATGCAGTTATGCCTACATAGTACTATGATGCAGGCGGAGTAACAAACACTGCTGAGAGTGCTCTGCAGTAGTAGTACTTCCTTTCTTAGAAGAAAATAGTGTTCTCACCTGGAGAGGTGGCGATATGCTCTAGAGAGGAGAGGAATGAAAATGAGCAGGACTAAGAACATATATGTGTGAATGAGGGGAAGGACACGGGAATGGTGAAGATGCAGAGAGTAGAGTAGCAAAGGTGGATGAGTTTAAATACTTGGGATCAACAGTTCGGAGTAATGGTGAGTGTGGAAGAGAGTTGAAGATGAGAATGCAGGCAGGGAGGAGTGGGTGGAGAACAGTGTCAGGAGTGATTTGTGACAGACGGGTACCAGTAAGAGTGAAAGGGAACATCTATAAGATGGTAGTAAGACGGTGGCACTGCAAGACAGGAGTCAGAGCTGAAGGTGGCAGAGTTAATGATGTTAGGATTTGCACTGGGTGTGATGAGGATGGACAGGATTAGAAATTAGTATATTAGAAGGCAAGATCAGGTTGGACTGTTTGGAGACAAAGCCAGACAGGTGAGATTGTGATGGTTTGGACATGTGCTGAGGAGGGATGCTGGGTATATTGGGAGAAGGATGCTAAGGATGGAACTGCCAGGTAAGAGAAAAAGAAAAAGGCATAAGATAAGGTGAGAGAGGACATGCAGGTTGGGGTGACAGAGGAAGATGCAGAGGACCTGCTAATAAACTAAAACAAGTCACATAGTTTAGTTTAGTTTTAGTTTAGTTTAGTTTAGTTTAGTTTAGTTTAGTTTAGTTTAGTTTATTAGCAGGGATTTTTACAAGACACCGTTATGGTAATGGACATCAGCTGGGTTGATGTAAGCTTGCAATCTTAATTCTTCAGTGTAACAAGTGTGCTCACCTAATTTCTGAAAAGATTGCACAATAAAGCAGAATCTCATTTAAAGAAAACGAACCAAGAGTCACTGTGCTGTTTTTTTTTTTTTTTCTATGTTAAGCTCGGAGTTCAACCTGTTGGTTTGATTAACTTAAAGCTAATCGGACACATGTCTAAATTGGCTTGGTGGTATCAGTAAAAGATGCATGCAAGGGAGAGCCTTGCAAATGTGTAGCTTTATTCATGAAATATTAATGTTGTACAAGTGATCACTCTGAGATTTCATTTGCTAAATGTCATGTAACGATTACGGATTGCAACATTTAGTAGCCCCCTCAAGAAAAAGAAAAAAATAGTAACATACACATTTCCCTTGCTAAAAATACATACAGTACTAAAGGAAAAAATGGGTAAGGCACTAGGAACAAAGGGTAGTGGTATCAAAAGGTCATTGAATAACTACCATTAAATAAATGTAATACTAAGAAGAAAAACAAGCAAGAAAGCTGCATCAATAAGTTATGCCTGTCACAGCCACACAACAGGAAGGGGAACCAAGTACTTTTCTCATAAACTCATCACTGCATGCAAAAGTGGGGCTATAACAATCGCTATCCACAATGTTCACAAAAAGGTGAAACTGGAATGTGGATGCTGCATTTTCTTTCATCACTTTACTCATGATGATCTGATGAAAGCAAAAAAAAAAGGAAAACAGTCATGACTGTTAGCACCTAGTATTAAGGCAGATACCTCCATGCCTCAGCTGTATAATATTTTAGTAGATACAAAAAGCACCATTTTATTATTTGTATTTTTTTTTAATCAAGAAGGTGTGCTGGTCCAAGGACCTTTTTCAGGCACAACCTGGACAAAAGCAAAAGTGAAACAACATGTCACAATATGTTGAGAATTATTACAGAAAATATAATAGTAATACAGTATGCAGCAGTCTCCAAAGAAGGAAAAAAACACCAGATCTGAGTTAGGAAACAGTATTTGCAAACAGCTGGACTACAATATTGCACAGTAAAATAGAAAAGAGTCAAAAATATAAAACAAATATGTATACTGCAGAGTAATATATGAAAGTGTCAACAAGGCAACAGAAACATTTTATATTTCCATAACAATGAGCTACCAAATTCTCTTTATAATCAATGCTCAGTAGATTGTTAATCAAGCTTATTAAATGAAAGATCCTACAGTGAGAGGGTTAGTTATCAAACACTATAAGGGCAGTAGCAGCAGAACACAGGAAGCTCTGTAAAGAGTTGATTTATCTGTACTGTCGAAGCAGTGACATTAACATGATTTTTTATGTGATTTTTAGTGACTTTTTAACTTCCTTTAGGGCTATGATACCTCCAGTGTCCTGAGGAATTTTGTTTCAGTGCTCTGGGCCTAATTTTTAGTTGGATCACTCGGTAGATGTTAAGATCAAGGGAGGCCTAATGAGAAGGTTGCAGTAAGAATTTCTGAGGTTTTGTAAAGGAAAGAACTTTTAACTGCAGAATCATCCATTCAACAGTTTAAAGGTCAATAGATTAAGCAGGAATGAGGCTTTACTCTTCAACTGGAAACCAGTCACATTTTCCCAATGAGACACATTGTTGAACTGACTGACCACCTTCTCTGACTGGGATTCAGCACATGGTATTGGAGTTCAAGAGAAGGCCCAGGTATTTTTGCTGCATATCGAAAGGTATGGGAAGGTGGAGAGGGTCACAGAGGAAAAGAGGATGAGGTGCTGATGAACTTTCTTTTAGTCCCTAACATCACATATGTACCCTGGAATTCAATAAACACTGTGCAGTCTCTGTACGAGGCCTACACGGAGTTTACATGTCTGAGTAGTGGTGTGTGCATGATGAGTGGCAGCACACAATGCATATTAATGCCACGCAGTGCATAAAGCTAGGTTTTGTGGCTGGCACCAGTGTTGTTGGCCAGGATATCGTTTAAGCCAAGGTGGATACAATTCTGTTTAAAGCAGAGCACCTACAGTCAACAGATTTGTGTAGAAAACCACAATGATCACCAGTACTTCACAGATAGCTGTCAATTTGTTAGTGCAACACATCTGCAAAAAGGCCAACATAATGCTGGGACAATTAACCAGAAATATGAACATATTTGCCATAGATGTCACATAGAAATGTGGTAGAATCAAACTCAAACATACCTCTCAACCTCTTTTAGCAAGAAATCTGGACAAAGCCATAAACAATGGGGGGACAAAGGCCCAAAAATAAGGACAGATTTGTAATATTGCTCTTTCAAACTTAGAAAGTTGGTAGAATAATAGCTTGTACAGTAGCATGAACTTTCTGAAGAGCAAAAAGTTTGAAAGTCAATATCTGTCATCCGTTTCTGACTTCACACCACAATGACATACCAATGATTTGCCAGAAAACCAAAATGTTATGAGGAAAAGATTACAAATATGAGGCAAAAACTGGACATTCTACACAAATTAGGACAGTTGGGAGGTATGCACTCAAATATATACAATATTAACTCACATCAGTCCAGAGATTATCCCAGTGATATAGCAAAAGCCACAAATTTGATAAGGAAAACATCTGGTAATCCTAGGAATATCTGGACAGTTGAGAGGTATGAATGTGAAGTATATGGTCTAAGCACAGTACAGGACAGTGTACCTACAGTGCAGAGTATTGTGCTATCCCATTCCTGGCATTCTGTACTGAAGCTGTGTTAATGGCCTGTAACAGGACATGGGACTGCCATGTAAAATGATCACTCAGGGGAAGTGTGTATATTGAATAGGGACACACAGAGGAATTGTAGGAATGAACACCTTTAATTAGCAAACCACTCAATACTTTCACATCACTCAACAACAGCTCCACTACTATCTTACATGCACACCCTGCCTACTAGTTTGTTCCAACACTAGTGCCATTAGTTTATTTCACAAATAAACATAATCCCCTGCTTACCATGTCCCTCACTTATTACACAATCCTTCTCTCATTCTCTGTAAGCTTCTGTCTCGATAGCAACTACCCAGCTGGCTTATCTACCACTAAAGCCAACTTGTACTACATCCACACAAACCTCACCATTAGCTAGCTATTCTAAAATATACCCTAGCCCTATATGCACTTAATATATTTCTACTTACCAAAATAAAAATCCTACCCCTACAAAACAACACCCATAACCTCTTTCTGGTAAATTACCAAACCAACCGAAAAAGGAAACAACTACCCACTTTTTACCCAAACTGCCATTCAAAATTACTCCAATGCGTTGACATTCACCCAAATCCTGGTCCCTCCTCCTTCCCTCCTAACTCCCCTAAGTCCTATAAATCTCTAAATTTACCAACCCTGAACCCTCAAAACATCAGAAACAACATCCCAGAATTTCACACTTGGATAGCTCACAACAAACCGGATATAATAGCAGCCACCGAAACATGATATAAATCCTGCATAAAAGACACTGAATCCCCCCCAGGCTATGCTTGCCTAAGATCAGATCGACCCCACAAAAGAGATGGAGCTATGGCAATACTCTACCCTAACACCTTCACTATTGTTGCATACTCTAAATCAATTCCACAATTCTCCACAGCTGAAATAATAATTTATTTCCTAAAAATAAACAACTGCAAAAATCTCTGTCATACCCCTTTACATTCCGCCAGGCAATTACATCCCTCTACTAGAAGAAATTCTTACCATCGGAGACCATCCAGGTGCAATTAACCATAGGCAAGACTGCGCTGCAAATTGTAGCATGTTACAGGCCACCCTCACAAACTCAGGAACCTCACATGGCCTTCCTGAAAACACTAGAGGGGATAAATGTATCACCAAACACCATCATACTAGGTGACTTCAATTACCCTAATATAGACTGGGAACACTACTCAAGCCCAAACACCCTAGCCCAAAAGTTCCTGGAATTCATAAACTCAAATGCCATGGAACAACTAGTCACCATCCCCACAAGAGGAGATAACATACTTGATCTCATCATCACGAACATGGGAGCACAATGTTCAACACCGGACGTGTACCCCTCACTGGTGAGATCAGACCACAAACTAATCTCGCTGCAGGTCCTCATCCCACCCCACCTGAAATAAAAAGACCACAGTAAAGAACTTCTCAAAGCCGACTTCACACTTCTAAAGACTAGTGTGGTCTCCTTTAAGGCCCCCGAGCCAGCGGAAAACAGTACTCAAGCCGCTGAATCACTTACAAATGCCTTCTACCAGCACCTGCAGGACTGCATGGATAAGGCAATCCCAAGCAAAACAAAGACTTTTTGTACCAAAGGCAAGCGTCCAGTCTGGTGGACCCCAGCCATAAACAAACTCTACAACAAAAGGAGGAAGCTATTACAAGATAGAGCAAAATCCTTAAAAGGTAAGACACCCATGATCACTATAAGTAAAAAACTAAGAGCTCTCATAAAATCATCCAAAGCAAATTTCGAGAGAAAAATAGCTAAAGACTCAAAAGACAATCATAAGGCCTTCTTTAGCTATGTTAGAAACCTGGGAGGAAACTCCCAGATATGTTCAGAGCTAGTTCAAAATGATGTGAAGATTACTGATCCTACAGACATTGCCAACATACTGGCTGACAGGTTCAGTGCAAACTTCTCCCCTCCCCAAAAGGAGAGATATCTATACCAAACGATTGCAGCCCCCAAACATCTCCAGCCCAAGTGAGAACTGCTCTCTCCAAAGCAAAAACACAGCATCCATGGGACCTGATGGTGTCCCCGGCTGTGTGCTCCATGAACTCAATGAGGAATTAAACCCACAGCTAGGACAGCTGTTTAATCAAAGTCTTACCTCTGGATACGCACCCAGGACTGCAACTGTGGTACCACTTCACAAAGGCGGTGCCTCCACCGACCCTGGAAATTACCGCCCATTAGCTTGACAAGCCTTATCTGCAAAGCCATGGAGAGGATCATAATGGACCTCATAAATAAAGACATAGGGAATTTGCAGACTTTGGATCCAACCCAGTTTGGCTTTGTCAAAGGCAGATCATGCCTTTTAAACTTGGTTGACTTTTACGATACAGTAACCAAGGCCATGGATGAGGGAAAGGCAGTCCATACAGCCTACCTCGATCTGGCTAAGGCCTTCGATACAATACCCCACTCGGGTATCATTGAAAAACTCATCAGCTTAAATGTCAACCCATACATCACAAGATGGGTTGCAAACTCGCTGAGTGACAGAACCCACAGGGTCAGAGTTGCTGGCGCCATGTCAGACTCAAAGCCTGTCACAAGTGGTGTCCCACAGGGCTCAGTCCTGGGCCCACTCTTGTTTGGCATCTACTTTTCCGAAGTACAAGCAAACACAGGAGGGTTATGGCTGACAAAGTTTGCAGATGACTGCAAACTGCCATAGTAGAAAACACATCTGACACAGATATCCTTCAGAAGGGTCTCACAGAAACGGATAACTGGTGCCAGAGCCACGGCCTAAAGTTAAATGCCAAAAATGCATAGTCATACCCTTCGGGAAAAACAAGGTTACCCTAGCTACCAAATAGGTGGCAATCCACTGAGCACAGAAGAAGTTATCAGGGACCTGGGGACCCAGGTTGATAGTAGTCTGTCATTCGACACCCATGTAGCTAAAGTAGTTAGGAAGACCTTCTACATTGCCCACCTTATCATGAAGGGATTCTCATCTAGATCAAGGGAGGTCATAGTCTCCCTTTACTCATCACTCATCAGACCAATGATTGAGTACAATGCCCCATTCGAATGTATCTGACCCGACACTTGCAGCAGCTGGAGAGGCCACAAAGTTCCTCACCAAAAGGATAAAGGGTCTCAAAACCTGTCCTATGCTGCCCGACTGAAAGAACTCCAGCTCTATTCAGTCGCCACCGCTTGCTCAGAGGTGACCTTTGCCTAACATACAAGGCCATGTCAAACCCAGATTTGATGAATATGCTTCACCTCAAAAAATCTAGATCCATCAGAGCCACAAGGGCGGGAGACTTAAACCTTGACACGGCTATTAATAGGACGTGCTGGAGGGATAGATTCATCACCCAAAGACTCCCTATGCTGTGGAACAAAATCCCGGTACATGTGAGGCAGAGCACCTCGCTGGCCTTGTTCAAGAGAAATCTTGACCAATGGATGGGAGATCGCAGATATACCCCAGGGATTACCTCAGTGTCACTGCTCAACAGAGGCACAGCAAAATAATGGGTATAGTTCCCCATACTAAAGGGGTGGCATAAGCCACAAAACGATGGGCTAGGCTTGTAAATGCCCTCGGGCAGATAGCCTAGTATGAACCTATGAACCTATGAACCTAAATAATATACGAAATGAAACAATCATCCTGGATGACATCAACATTGATTGGCTTGATTTCTCCAACCACACTCCCTCTTCCAACAGTAACTTGTACAACCTTAACCAAGTAATTCACAATATAACCAGACCAAACAGAAATAATGACAAAGCCTCCATTTTGGACTGGATCATAGTATCTCCTTCACTGGCACACTACCCAATAGTATTAGTGACCACCTCCTCGCCTATATACTACGTAAAGCCACTCCAGCACCAGGTAAACACCAATACAAGCTAACAAGAAACATATCTCACTTTAACTCAACCACCTTTAATGAAACTTTATCAAACCTCAGTTGGGAGGCCTTAAAAATCCTCTCCTGTGATGAGGCTGTTGAGTTATTCAACTCAACATTTCTCAAGAACTTAAACAATCTAGCTCCAATCTGACAAAAAATAGTAAAAACTAACCATGCCAGTTGGCTCACCAGACCCACTAAGCAACTCATGACTGCTAGGGACAAAGCTTGGAAACTATGGCAAAAGAATAAAAAACCCTCGGACCTACTACAATTCAAACAACTCCATAACCAGGCAAAGTGTTTAGTTATTAAAGACAAAAAAAAATCACGCTACCTACATCTGTAAAGTCACCATAGGCAAAACCCTAAACTATTCTGGAACTCCATTAATTCCCTATTAAACCCAAGCTCAAAAAATAATCCTTTTCGATAAAACACCTACTGAATTAGCCACTCTCTTTAACACTTATTTCATTGACACTGTATCCAATCTTACTGCTACTTTTCCACATATCAACTCTAATATTACCCCACATCCCCAAATCAATCCTCTCAAAACAGCACTACTCCTTCTCCACCTAGCTTTTCCTTTTCCCACGTACCTACCACTATCATAAAAAAGTACTCCTTAAGCTCAAACCTTGCACTCATGACCCTGACAACCTACCCCCCCCCCCCGATTTCCTAGAAATAACACCAAACTCCATTGGCTACCCCATCAGCATACTTCTTGACAGATCTATCAGAGTCCTATGTACCTAACATCTGGAAAAATGTATATATTCTCCCCTTACATAAAGGTGGAAATAGCACAGACATTTCCATCTTTTGACCTACTGCAATACTTTCACCAATCTTTAAAATTTAATTTTCAACCATCTACTTCACAACCAAATCCTATCCCCCACTTGGCATGGCTTCTGGCCAGGGCACAGTACCACAACTGCTCTCATTTTCTTCTTAGATACAATTAACTGGGCTTGAGATGCTGGTAAAATTGTTTCCCCACTATTTCTTCATATCTCTAAGGTCTTTGATACTGTTTCCCAACCTCTTCTCATAAAACTCTCTAACCTAGGCATCTCACCCCCAACCCTAACCTGGTTCATAAGCTACCTCACAAACAGACAACACAACCAAATGGCAGCACTCTTTCTCTCCATTCTTTAATACAACTAAAGGTGTCCCCCAAGACTCCATACAAGGGCCCCTTCTTTTCAGCATCTCTACCAACAACTTTCATACCACCCTTACTCAAAGTTCTATAATACAATATGCAGATGACACAACTATCACCTGCACTGCTAATTCCACATCTGAACTACAACAAATCCCCCAAAGTGCCCTCACAACCACCAGCACCTGGATAGTCAACAACCATCTTGCAGTAAACCCCAACAAAACTAAACTTGTGCTTTTCACCCCTAAGAAAACTACTTCTTTAAATAAAAATTAATTCTCCATTCTCCATACAGGCCCAAAATAAAACCACCATAGAGGTTGTCTCACATACAAAATTACTAAGCATAATCATATATGAAAACCTAACATTCGACCTGCACATACATAACAGTACTAAAAAAACACACCAAACACTTGGCATGCTTTATAGGCACAAACAATTCCTCAAAAGCTCCACCTTTCTAATACCCACTCACTTATATTGTGCCCCTCTCTTTACCAATATTCAGTTCAACTTGAGATGTGCTACAATAAAATTGCTATGTTTGAACCAATGCAAAATACTCTTCCCACCACTGTTCCTCGCAGCAGACTTGGCTCAAACTTCCACTCTGTCTTTCATGCATACAATTAATCACAGCACACAAAATTATCTTCAAGTCAGCAGACTGCCCTGCCCTTACCACTCTACGTACCCACTACCACCCAAACAGACATCTCATGTCTGAAAACCAGCTACTCCTGAAAGTATAAAAAACAAACTTAGCTGGCCAGATGCTTTACTCCATTACTATTGCCAAACTGTGGAACAATCTTACCATCAATCAGGACCATTAGCAATCAAATTATCTTAAAAAAACCCTGAAGCAACATCTTTCCTCCTTATGGCAATGTACATGCACCAATAGTACACCTCTCAAAACCTGACTCCCTCTTCCTCTACTCTTCTCACCTTTAACTACTTCTCCATCTATCACAACCATCAACCTACAACTTACTGTTTTCATTATTTTATTTCACTACAATTTCCCTAAGCACTCTATTATAGAATACCTACTGAACAGAATATTGACGTTACAGGCTTTAAATTTCCGACCTCATAAGCTATTAACGTTCATACTATGTTATTAGAACCTAAGCTACTGACATGCTAACTTACTTTGGTTAACTAGGACATAGTACCTATGTATAAGTCCATATTAGTTACCTTTGGAATCCTATATTGCACTGTAAGTCATTTGTTGAATCTAAATGTTCCAAACACTTGTGTTATTCTGCTGCTGTTACTATTGTATTGTATTGTAAACATCTGTTGTGGAGCTTTTTTTCCCAGGCGTCCACTGAAATTGGGCTCATCTCAGTCCAGTGGACCTTCTCGGTAAACAAATGCAAAATAAATAAATAAATAAATAACATAGTGGAAGATGGTTGTAGCAGCAACACCAAGCACATATCTATGTGGTACAGTAAGGACTGTAAAATGAAAGTGTGTATTATATGACTATCACACAAGGTGACATAACAATAGGGAGGATGTCTGTGTGAGATAAGCATCCTTATATGAATAATGCAGGGGACATCAATCAGGGATCTGACATATAGTTGGGGTAGGGTGCATATTGTGAAGCTATGCAAACTAATATGCCTGGATATGAGTGTACTCTCAACAGAGGTCTCCAGCAAGGTGGGCACAAATAAAGGATCATTGGAAACATTACAAGAACCAACCACAATCATGGACAATATCAGAATAATACCACCAGTAATCCCATGCCTCTGACATAACAAATGTCATGTAGACTGATAAGAGATGAGTCTGCACACACACACACTTGAACAACTGTTATGATATATCCACACTCTATGAGGATAACTACACACACTGTCCTGACACTGTAACATCTGATGGAGGTGTTAGGAGGGACACTGCTATGCCTGAGTGCAGCAGTGCAATACAGACTAGTTGCTTTGTCTGCATTACATATATATTAATAGTATAATCCACAGACAGGAATGATATACATGCTATTAATGTTGTCAAACCCCTGTGAATGTATGTAATGTGTGCATAAGCAGAACAGGTACCACACATGCATCTGGTGTAACAACTTAATTGTTGTTCCACACCAACGGACAGTCATGTATATTCCACAAAAATAATACCTAGGTATGGCCAATAAGCTGTGTGACAGCACACTGTGACAAAGATGGTACACTTCAGTTACACCTCACTGGAAGATGTGTAGAGAGGTACATGAAGAAGGGTGCATTGTACACAGTTATTGGTCTGATGATGGCTAGGAACCATGAAGGTATTATGGCGTCTGATGTGCATATCCTTCATATACCCAGTACTTGTGTTACATTCAAGGGAGTAGTCAGCACTGTGACCACATGCTAAAGTATGTACCACTTACCATCGACTCCAGGACACAGATCATATTCCTATTGGTCTGATTATAGAGTGTGATATTCACATTATACTTGGGTGGTGTGTTTGTTTCCTTAATCAGTAACCCCCCCCATGTTTCTCATCAATGTAGGTGTTGTCATGGATGTGGTAGCAGTTTTTGGTATGTGTTGATACTGTCTTAATCATTCTAATTGTTCAAGTCAAAACTATTGCACGGAGATGCAGAAATCTGGATACACAAAGTCCATTAGTATTCAACGTGACTGCCTGCTAGGCACAACAGCATATGCTGTTTGAGTTCAATAATATCAGCTACAAAAGTCACTACTTGCTATTCAGCACTGTTGGGAACTTCCAGCAACACCAGTCAACTCCACCGAACAATAACTTGTAAATCACACAGAATCAATAATCCAAGGGTTCAGTGAGGTGAAAGTAAAAGAATTGGTTTATTAAAACATCCGGCAAGCGCTTTCGACAAGGTCTTCTTCAAGCCGTTATACAAATTTTTAAAAAACATTCACAAACATTTATAGAGGATGTGACATAGACATAATGATGTCACATCCTGTTCAAACTACAACATATTAAAGATACAAAGCATTTTCTTAAAACTTTTCAGCACTACAGAGATAAATCACCTAACATTCTTGCTGGGTATGGCAAATTACAAATGCTGTTTGCACATACATCAACTAGTGCAGCTCTAAAACTGTTAACATCAAAGTACATTAAAATACATTAAAATGCAGGACATTGTCTGCACCATTCCGGCGCTGTAAAATTGAAGTACCTAGTATTGTAGTAGGTATGACAAAATGCAAACGCTATTTCTACATGCAACAACTAGTACAGCTCTTTACCTATTATCAAACAAAATATACATGAGATCTACATTTGTAGTTTAAAACTTGCTCTCAATAGCTGCATTAGAAAGTCCTAGTTCACTAGTTGTCAAAAATTCAAAGCACTGAATCCAACGTTGTATACACAACTGAAAACATGAAACAGATGTCCTTATCCACCTTCCAGCATCCAGAAACTATTGCAAATGCATGACTGTTATAAATATGGGGGGGGGGGGAGGTATTCTTGCTGGGTATGGCAAATTACAAATGCTGTTTGCACATACATCAACTAGTGCAGCTCTAAAACTGTTAACATCAAAATACATTAAAATACATTAAAATGCAGGACATTGTCTGCACCATTCCGGCGCTGTAAAATTGAAGTACCTAGTATTATAGTAGGTATGACAAAATGCAAACGCTATTTCTACATGCAACAACTAGTACAGCTCTTTACCTATTATCAAACAAAATATACATGAGATCTACATTTGTAGTTTAAAACTTGCTCTCAGTAGCTGCATTAGAAAGTCCTAGTTCACTAGTTGTCAAAAATGCAAAGCACTGAATCCAACGTTGTATACACAACTGAAAACATGAAACAGATGTCCTTATCCACCTTCCAGCATCCAGAAACTATTGCAAATGCATGACTGTTATAAATGTGTGTGGGGGGGGGTATGGGGCAGGGAGTGAGTGTGAGTGTAAATTGGACTGGGAACCTAATATTGGAGGTCAGGAGGTGGGACTAAATGAGTGAATAGATGATCCTATGACAGAGGTATAGGGTAAATGGAAAGAATATGTAGGCAAAGCTACTAGAAATGTAATAGGTGCTGCTAGAACCGTGTAGTCAAAGGGTCTGAATATCTGGGTTCAACGGATAGGTTTGCCTTTGAGTATGGGCTTAATTGATACCCTATCATTCAGGCCGGGGCTCCTATCAGCCCTCAGTCTAACAATCCATTTCACCTCTGTCTGTTCTGTTTTATTACTTACATCCCCTCTTCTATTACTAGGTCTATTCAGATCTATTACTTGAAAAACAAAGCTGTGTTCATTCGAGGTGTTCGAGATATGTTTGGCCAGTGCATTGGATGAACATTGCACCTTAATTTTGTATACATGCTCCCTGATTCTCTCTTTTAGTTTTCTGTCTGTCTTTCCTATGTAGAACGCAGGACAGTATACGCATGTAGCCAAATATATAACATGTACAGAATCACATGTGGCTGGTGACGTAAATGTATATTCTTGTTTAGTACTTGGATGCATAAAAACATTAGACTCTTTTATGTATTTGCATTGATTGCATTTATGACATTTCTTAGTTATGTTGATATTGTCACTAACAGGTGCTCCTCTATCTAACCTATTTGGACCACATAACATCTTATGAAGGTTCATTTTATTTTTATATGTAAATTTGGGGGTGTCACCTATCACATTAGAAATGGCATCTATCAATAGGATATCCCAATGTTTCTTATAAATGTACTTAATACTATTTACGTCTTGGGTGAAATGTATAGGGATTCGAAAGTATTCGTTACTGTTATTAGGTAAATATCCTGAACTCAATGTGTCAATGTGTGGCATAGCAAAGTACGGATGTGCTCTACCTTCCCTTAGGGTATCTATCCCGCTAAAATTTTCTTCAATTTCTTCTTCTGTGTATGAGCAGTCTAAAAATTTAGCCCGTAAGTCATCTAACTCACTCAGAAATCCTGTATAATCAGAATTCAATCTAGAGGCTCTCATCACTTGGCTCCTCATAATATTATTGAATATGTGGCCTGGATGCATGCTGCTGCGGTGGAGTAATGTGTTTCTGTAACATTTTTTCCTAAACCCTGTGTTCAGGCTACCATCAGGTAGCTTCTCTATGTACACATCTAAGTAGGGTATGACTTCTCTCGATTTAGTCATAGAAAATTTTAAAAAGTCAGTTGCCAGGTTCATTTCAAATTCCAAGCCACTTAGTTCCCCCTCTGTAACACCCCAAATCAAAAAGAGGTCATCAACAAATCTGGTATAGCACAGAGCATATTTCCTAAATATATCAAGCTGAAATAGGGTTACATCCTCCCAATCAGCCATGATTAAGTTAGTATATGTTAACATGAGGTGCCCATAGCTACGCCATCCTTTTGTATGTAAGTTTGACCATTGAAAATGAAGATGATATTCGTTAGTACTATTTCCATTAACTTGCATATCACCTCTATTCTGCCGGCAGAATAAGTGCCGTCCTTCATTAACCGTCTGTTCAGTCTGATGAGTCCATCATGATTTGGGATCACTGTGAAGAGAGACTGGACGTCAAAGATGACTAATAATCTATCATGTATATCATGCTTATGTTGAATTTCTAACATTTTCTCATACAATTTGATTAAAAACTGTTTTGTATCCCTTAGTATGTAATCATACTTGTTAACTATAGGTCTTAGTAAAGATTCCAAGTATAAAGATATGGGCTCGGTGATCCACCCTCTACCAGCAACGATAGGTCTCATGGGTGGACATTCACCGTCTTTATGTATCTTGGGGATTCCTTGAATGGTAGGTATAATAGGATGTTCAACTGTGAAGTATTTAAACAATTCCTCATTGATTTTGCCTTCCTTCAACATAACGTCTAAACTGGTGTACACGTTAGATATAATCCTATCAACTATGTTAGTATTTATTTTTTGATAGAAGCTGGTATCATCTAACATTGATTTCATCCGTTGCTTATAAAATTCCATATCCATCACAACAACTGGGCCACCCTTATCAGCAGGTCTTATCATAATTGTTCTATCATTCTTTAGACTTGTAAGTGCTTTCCTTTGGTTTGGCTTTAAATTGCCTACCCATCTGTTATTCCTATTAGCATGGTCATTTTGTATAAGTCTTGTTTCGAGTTGAGAGCAGCTTGCTTCTATAAGGGGATGGTAACTAGGAACATAAGTACTAGGTTTTCTGAGCGGATGTTGTATATCAAGAGTTACAAAATTTAATTTAATTTGTATGATTCTGAATAAATAGTTTCAAGTCTATAACACTATCAGTAATGTCGCTTCTAGTAGATGGAATAAAAGTTAAGCCTTTTCTAGACAGATTGCTCTTCTTTAGATATATTCCATACTAGGGATTTTTGTTCCGCCAGATCTTCTTTAATGTAGGTCCAGTTTGAGTTTGTTCTGCTGCTTTTGTCTCCCCCCTGCCTGGACCGACCTCTCACCCCTCCCCCTCCTCTCCATTGACTGGCAATAGGGAAAGGGTGGGGTGGGACGTTGTTCTTACTGGGAGTTCCATTAGTCATAGTACATGGGGTCAACCTCTTATTTATGTTATCTCCACTTATACTGTTGTTGTCATCCTCTATGTGTTCACATATATCTATCCGTCTATTTGCTTCCTCATAAATAGAAATATCATGTACATTACTAATTGGTGATGCATTAACATCATTTCTGTTATCATGGTGTATCAGGGCTGTTGTTATTATAGTTTTATTTTTCATGCGATCTATTACCTTAATACCATGTGTGCCTAATGTATTCAGATCTCCATCCCTTGGTGTAACTGTTAGTACATCCTTTTTATTACTGTTGGTAATAAGTGGTTTATCTTGCATATGTTCATCCTTAGGCCTAGTGACGAAGTCTCCACCCTGGGCCAGGTGAGACATTACCACTTTTGAAATCGTTTCCCTCCTATTTTATCTCTTTTTTGTTGTAATAGTTTTTTCTCAAAAATGAATATACCATCTAACATCCTATCTAGTCTAGTATCTAAAATTTGTTTTGGATACAGTGTATATAAGCTCAGTTGTTGTTCTTAATTTTATCCCTTAGGGCATTTTCAATAGGCAAAAGCATTATTTAATAGTTCCATATACTTAGCTAGTTTCTAAGTTAATTTGTTGCCATAAATATATTAAATCTGTATATACAGTCCCAGTAGTGGGCATTTTAAAAATCCTGGGAACAATTTCGTGCTATGCATGCTTCAAAATGTTGTCTCTGTAATTGGGCAGCTTTAACCTCATAAAATCACTTTCCATTTCTTGTAACATTGTATCAAGCCCTTGATAATCATGTAATATTCATTCTCATCATCATTCCCCAATTGGGACACTATAGTTAAGTAAAAGGGTTAATCTCACCTTTAACAGCATTCTCAAACCTG
The DNA here is from genome assembly GCF_019279795.1 of Protopterus annectens. Classification (NCBI taxonomy): domain Eukaryota; kingdom Metazoa; phylum Chordata; order Ceratodontiformes; family Protopteridae; genus Protopterus; species Protopterus annectens. The sequence continues at coordinate 512,499,679 of NC_056736.1, forward strand.
CTGTGGTTATCAACAGAACATTTGGGATTTCATTATAACTTCGGTTTGTAAGGTAGTTCTATAGAAGAACTTGCAACATTTTTATCTGCCATGCTTGTGTGAGTGAAATAAAATAAATAATCACAATGCAGAGACAAGTAAACACTCACAACAAGCTCCGTGCACACACAAAATAATACCAAGTCCAATTGTTCAAGTCAAAACTGTTGCACGGAGATGCAGAAATCTGGATACACAAAGTCCATTAGTATTCAACGTGACTGCCTGCTAGGCACAACAGCATATGCTGTTTGAGTTCAATAATATCAGCTACAAAAGTCGCTACTTGCTATTCAGCACTGTTGGGAACTTCCAGCAGCACCAGTCAACTCCACCGAACAATAACTTGTAAATCACACAGAATCAATAATCCAAGGGTTCAGTGAGGTGAAAGTAAAAGAATTGGTTTATTAAAACATCCGGCAAGCGCTTTTGACAAGGTCTTCTTCGCCGTTATACAAATTTTAAAAACATTCACAAACATTTATAGAGGATGTGACATAGACATAATGATGTCACATCCTGTTCAAACTACAATATATTAAAGATACAAAGCATTTTCTTAAAACTTTTGAGCACTACAGAGATAAATCACCTAACATTCTTGCTGGGTATGGCAAATTACAAATGCTGTTTGCACATACATCAACTAGTGCAGCTCTAAAACTGTTAACATCAAAGTACATTACATACATACATTTTACAGCGCCGGAATGGTGCAGACAATGTCTTGCATTTAATGTATTTTAATGTACTATGATGTTAACAGTTTTAGAGCTGCACTAGTTGATGTATGTGCAAACAGCATTTGTAATTTGCCATACCCAGCAAGAATGTTAGGTGATTTATCTCTGTAGTGCTCAAAGTTTTAAGAAAATGCTTTGTATCTTTAATATATTGTAGTTTGAACAGGATGTGACATCATTATGTCTATGTCACATCTTCTATAAATGTTTGTGAATGTTTTTTAAAAATTTGTATAACGGCTTGAAGAAGACCTTGTCGAAAGCACTTGCCGGATGTTTTAATAAACCAATTCTTTTACTTTCACCTCACTGAACGCTTGGATTATTGATTCTGTGTGATGTTCGGTGGAGTTGACTGGTGTTGCTGGAAGTTCCCAACAGTGCTGAATAGCAAGTAGCGACTTTTGTAGCTGATATTATTAAACTCAAACAGCATATGCTGTTGTGCCTAGCAGGCAGTCACGTTGAATACTAATGGACTTTGTGTATCCAGATTTCTGCATCTCCGCAACAGTTTTGACCTGAACATTTGGACTTGGTATTATTTTGTGTGTGCACGGAGCTTGTTGTGAGTGTTTACTTGTCTCTGCATTGTGATTATTTATTTTATTTCACTCACACAAGCATGGCAGATAAAAATGTTGCAAGTTCTTCTATAGAACTACCTTACAAACCGAAGTTATAATGAAATCCCAAATGTGTTCTGTTGATAACCACAGCAGGTTTGAGAATGCTGTTAAAGGTGAGATTAACCCTTACTTAACTATAGTGTCCCAATTGGGAATGATGAGAATGAAGGTATATTACATGATTATCAAGGGCTTGATACAATGTTACAAGAAATGGAAAGTGATTTTATGAGGTTAAAGCGTCTCCAATTACAGAGACAACATTTTGAAGCATGCATAGCAAAAATTGTTCCCAGGGGATTGAGGGTTTTAAAATGCCCACTACTGGGACTGTATATACAGATTTAATATATTTATGGCAACAAATTAACTTAGAAACTAGCTATAAGTATATGGAACTATTAAATACTTTTGCCTATTGAAAATGCCCTAAGGGATAAAATTAAAGAACAACAACTGAGCTTATATACACTGTATCCAAAACAAATTTTAGATACTAGACTAGATAGGATGTTAGATGGTATATTCATTTTGAGAAAACCAAAAGAAAAAAAAAAAGAGAAAAATAAAATTAGGAGGGACACAAAAAAGTGGTAAAGGTAGTTACCTTCTCACCAGGGTGGAGACTTCGGTCACTAGGCCTAAGGATGGTAGGGAACATATGCAAGATAAACCACTTATTACCAACAATAATAAAAAGGATGTACTAACAGTTACACCAAGGGATGGAGATCTGAATACATTAGACACACATGGGGGCAGTACCACAGTAAAGAGAAAAGAGGGTGAAATAGATCGCATGAAAAATAAAACTATAATAACAACAGCCCTGATACACCATGATAACAGAAATGATGTTAATGCATCACCAATTAGTAATGTACATGATATTTCTATTTATGAGGAAGCAAATAGACGGATAGATATATGTGAACACATAGAGGATGACAACAGCAGTATAAGTGGAGATAACATAAATAAGAGGTTGATCCCATGTACTATGACTAATGGAACTCCCAGTAAGAACAACGTCCCACCCCACCCTCAATGGAGAGGAGGGGAGGGTGAGAGAGGGTCCATAAGCAGGGGGAGACAGAAAAAGAGGCCAGCAGAACAAACTCAAACTGGACCTACATTAAAGAAGATCTGGCAAGGGAACAAAAATCCCTAGTATGGAATATATCTACGAGGAAATTGACTAAAGAAGAGCAATCTGTCCTAGAAAAAGGCTTAACTTTTATTCCATCTACTAGAAGCGACATTACTGATAGTGTTATAGACTTGAAACTATTTATTCATAACTTACAAATTAAATTAAATTTTTGTAACTCTTTGGATATACAACATCCGTTCAGAAAACTTAGTACTTATGTTCCTAGTTACCATCCCCTTATAGAAGCATCTCAACTCGCTGGAACAAGACTTATACAAAAATGACCATGCTAATAGGAATAAGAGATGGGTAGGCAATTTAAAGCCAAACCAAAGGAAAGCACTTACAAGTCTAAAGAATGATAGAACAATTATGATAAGACCTGCTGATAAGGGTGGTCCAGTTGTTGTGATGGATATGGAATTTTATAAGCAACGGATGAAATCAATGTTAGATGATACCAGCTTCTATCAAAAAATAAATACTAACATAGTTGATAGGATTATATCTAACGTGTACACCAGTTTAGACGTTATGTTGAAGGAAGGCAAAATCAATGAGGAATTGTTTAAATACTTCACAGTTGAACATCCTAATATACCTACCATTCAAGAACCCCTCAAGATACATAAAGACGGTGAATGTCCACCCATGAGACCTATCGTTGCTGGTAGAGGGTGGATCACCGAGCCCATATCTTTATACTTGGAATCTTTACTAAGACCTATAGTTAACAAGTATGATTACATACTAAGGGATACAAAACAGTTTTTAATCAAATTGTATGAGAAAATGTTAGAAATTCAACATAAGCATGATATACATGATAGATTATTAGTCACCTTTGACGTCCAGTCTCTCTTCACAGTGATCCCAAATCATGATGGACTCATCAGACTGAACAGACGGTTAATGAAGGATGGCACTTATTCTGCAGGTAGAATAGAGGTGATATGCAAGTTAATGGAAATAGTACTAACGAATAACATCTTCATTTTCAATGGTCAAACTTACATACAAAAGGATGGCGTAGCTATGGGCACCTCATGTGCCAATAGCTACGCCAACTTAATCATGGCTGATTGGGAGGATGTAACCCTATTTCAGCTTGATATAGTTAGGAAATATGCTCTGTGCTATACCAGATTTGTTGATGACCTCTTTTTGATTTGGGGTGGTACAGAGGAGGAACTAAGTGGCTTGGAATTTGAAATGAACCTGGCAACTGACTTTTTAAAATTTTCTATGACTAAATCAAGAGAAGTCATACCCTACTTAGATGTGTACATAGAGAAGCTACCTGATGGTAGCCTGAACACAGGGGTATTTTGGAAAAAATGTTACAGAAACACATTACTCCACCGCAGCAGCATGCATCCAGGCCACATATTCAATAATATTATGAGGAGCCAAGTGATGAGAGCCTCTAGATTGAATTCTGATTATACAGGATTTCTGAGTGAGTTAGATGACTTACGGGCTAAATTTTTAGACTGCTCATACACAGAAGAAGAAATTGAAGAAAATTTTAGTGGGATAGATACCTAAGGAAGGTAGAGCACATCCACGTTTTGCCTTCTATATGCCACACGTTGACACATTGAGTTCAGGATATTTACCTGATAATAGTAATGAACACTTTCGAATCCCTATACATTTCACCCAAGACATAAATAGTATTAAGTACATTTATAAGAAACATTGGGATATCCTATTGACAGATGCAGCCATTTCTAATGTGATAGGTGACACCCCCAAATTTACATATAAAAATAAAATGAACCTTCATAAGATGTTATGTGGTCCAAATAGGTTAGATAGAGGAGCACCTGTTAGTGACAATATCAACATAACTAAGAAATGTCATAAATGCAATCAATGCAAATACATAAAAGAGTCTAATGTTTTTACGCATCCAAGTACTAAACAAGAATATACATTTACGTCACCAGCCACATGTGATTCTGTACATGTTATATATTTGGCTACATGCGTATACTGTCCCTGCGCTCTATGAGGGAAAGACAGACAGAAAACTAAAAGAGAGAATCAGGGAGCATGTATACAAAATTAAGGTGCAATGTTCATCTAATGCACTGACCAAACATATCTCGAACACCTCAAATGAACACAGTTTTGTTTTTCAAGTAATAGATCTGAATAGACCTAGTAATAGAAGAGGTGATGTGTGTAATAAAACAGAACAAACAGAGGTGAAATGGATTGTTAGACTGAGGGCTGATAGGAGCCCCGGCCTGAATGATAGGGTATCAATTAAGCCCATACTCAAAGGCAAACCTATCCGTTGAACCCAGATATTTGGACCACACGGTTCTTTGAGCAGCACCTATTACATTTCTAGTAGCTTTGCCTACATATTCTTTCCATTTACCCTATACCTCTGTCATAGGATCATCTATTCACTCATTTAGTCCCACCTCCTGACCTCCAATATTAGGTTCCCAGTCCAATTACACTCACACTGTTCTCCCTGCCCCATACACACACATTTATAACAGTCATGCATTTGCAATAGTTTCTGGATGCTGGAAGGTGGATAAGGACATCTGTTTCATGTTTTCAGTTGTGTATACAACGTTGGATTCAGTGCTTTGCATTTTTGACAACTAGTGAACTAGGACTTTCTAATGCAGCTATTGAGAGCAAGTTTTAAACTACAAATGTAGATCTCATGTATATTTTGTTTGATAAAAGGTAAAGAACTGTACTAGTTGTTGCATGTGAAATATGCTTTGCATTTTGTCATACCTACTACAATACTAGGTACTTCAATTTTACAGCGCCGGAATGGTGCAGACAATGTCCTGCATTTTAATGTATTTTAATGTACTTTGATGTTAACAGTTTTAGAGCTGCACTAGTTGATGTATGTGCAAACAGCATTTGTAATTTGCCATACCCAGCAAGAATGTTAGGTGATTTATCTCTGTAGTGCTCAAAAGTTTTAAGAAAATGCTTTGTATCTTTAATGTATTGTAGTTTGAACAGGATGTGACATCATTATGTCTATGTCACATCCTCTATAAATGTTTGTGCATGTTTTTTAAAAATTTGTATAATGGCTTGAAGAAGACCTTGTCGAAAGAGCTTGCCGGATGTTTTAATAAACCAATTATTTTACTTTTACCTCACTGAACGCTTGGATTATTGATTCTGTGTGATTTACAAGTTATTGTTCGGTGGAGTTGACTGGTGTTGCTGGAAGTTCCCAACAGTGCTGAATAGCAAGTAGTGACTTTTGTAGCTGATATTATTGAACTCAAACAGCATATGCTGTTGTGCCTAGCAGGCAGTCACGTTGAATACTAATGGACTTTGTGTATCCAGATTTCTGCATCTCCGTGCAACAGTTTTGACTTGAACTATTGGACTTGGTATTATTTTGTGTGTGCACGGAGCTTGTTGTGAGTGTTTACTTGTCTCTGCATTAATTATTCTAATATCACAGTTGAAGTCAGTGATTGCCCACATTTTGTGGTCCTTCAGGCAGCTGTTTGGACTCAGCATGTATATGTCATCTGTGATGTCCATCACTTAACTAATAGGCAGGAAAGGGCCTAGAGAGCCCTGATGTACAGATATGATCACTGGACCTAAGATATATGCAGCATCACACATTTCAACATAGTGAGATGTTACTTATGTGATACACTGGTCTACCCATTTAGTGATATAGCTATTTATGGCCAAGTGTTGATTGAATATCTCAGTGTGCATTTGTGTCAAATGCCTTGACTTGGTCAAGTTCCAGAATATGATACTGTTGTCTTCATGCATGCCCTTGATGACCTCATTGAGGACATCTATCAGATGTAACAGACCTGATGTAGCATTAAAAACTCACACAGGTCTACTGCACAAAGCCAAAATATTAGTAGTGTACATGTACAAAAGGTCTATGATGACATGTGGTTCTTCCTCATAGTCAAGGACAGTCAGAATGTCTCTATACATGCCCACATCAAGTGCTGTTCCCCCCAACTCAGGTGGATGTATGTTGACGTACACCCTTGTAAGGTAACATAACCCATGTGGATGGTGTGTTGAAGTGTGTATTCAACCCTATCAGGAAAGTATATGTGAGAAGTCATGCATAAGTGATCTGTGATGTTGTCACAGCACAGTAATTCCATGTGATAGACCAGGATGAAAGTAAGACAGTGTATACTGCTTATTGTGATCTACCCACATGGGTATCATTGAGAAACCCTCCCAGCTGGGGATTAACCCTTACATCAGTTGATGGTTAACCAACTGGCTCAATGACAGAACACATACTGTGAAGGTTGGTGAATCAACCTGCAACAGTAGAGCTGACACAATTGGCAAACCCCAGGGATCTGTGATTGGATCTTCACTCTTTGGACTCTATTTGACAGTTCAGGCTAAAGTATATGGCCTTTGGCTTACCAAGTTTCTTCCATATTGTCTGCAATCATTGAGACCACCAATGATGATAACACAGATATCTAAATGGTGACAAAGGCACATGATCTACAAATAAATGCAGAAATGTGTGCTAGTTATGTTGTCCATCTGAAAAGTGGAATTCCATGTCAATCACCGCATTGACAACTGTCCTGCTATGCAGAAACCCAGTGATTCAAGCACTGGGAGCACATGTACATAACAATCTGAACTTTGACTGCTAAGTGCCCACACTGATATTGAAAGACTATGATATGCACATCATAAGTCATGCCATCATATTAAGATCCTAGGATTCTCTGACAGCACTGCAGTCAAACATCATCAGAACACTAATAGAGTATAATTTTCTCTTTTGCATGTACCTCACCAGATACATGCAGCAGCTGAAGAGACCACAGGGCTTTCTCAGAAAGATAACACATGACCTACAAACCATGCCATGATGTATGTGGACAAATTACAATGCATCACTGCAATGTTTATTGTATAGGATGAGGTGACCTCTGCCTCTGACCCGGCCCTGGTGGGAGTATAGCATATCCAGAAATCTGATAAAGCTGATGACATCAGCAGTGTCTACTGAGGAGAATATGGCAATAATAGCGTCCCACATGGTGGTGTAAAATGCTCTAAGTAAAGCAACAGCTCACATGCACAGCTGACTGCACTAAGAATAGAGCCCCTACTTACCTAAGTACTCAGACTACAGAACCCAGTACTTTACGCAAGCATCACAGTTCAAGTCTGACTTGATGTGTCTCAGACAACATGTTATAGAAGATGACATCATCAGTGTCTTTTGAGGATAATATAACAGTTTCCCACATGGTGGTGTAAAATGCTCTTTGTAATGTCAAACTACAGTTCACACAAGCACAGTTGACTGCAGTAAGAATTTAACCCTTACCTATCTAAGCACCCAGGCTACAGAACCCAGTACTTTATACAAGTGCCACAGCTCAAGTCTGACTTGGAGTGTCTCAGACAACACTTAATAGCTGATGACATCAGCAGTGTCTGTTGAGGAGAATATGACAGTGTCACACATGGTGGTGTAAAATGCTCTTGGTAATGTCAAGCAACAGCTCACACACAGTTGACTGCAGTAAGAATAGAACCACTCTCTATCTAAGTACATAGACTACAGCAGCAGGTACTTTATGCAAGCACCACAGGTCAAATCTGTCTTGGAGTGTTTCAGACAATACTTTATAGATGATATCAGCAGTGTCTGTTGAGGAGAATATAACAGTTTCCCACATGGTGGTGTAAAATGCTCTTTGTAATATCAAGCAACAGCTCACATACACATACACAGTTGACTGCAGTAAGAAAAGAACATCTACCTATTTAAGGTATACAAACTACAGTACCCAGTACTTTACACAACACCACAGCACAAATCTGACATGGAATATCTCAGACAACACTTTATAGCTGATGGCATCAGCAGTGTCTGTTGAGGAGAATATATGAAATGTTCTTTGCAATGTCAAGCAATAACATACACACACACACACACACACACACACACACACACACACACACACACATGCACACACGCATGCACACACACACACACACACACACACACACACACACACACACACACACACACACACACACACACACACACACACACGCACCAAGTAGACTGCAGTGAGAGTAGATTCCCTACCTATCTAAGTATATACACTACCGAGCACAGTACTTTATGCAAGCGCCACAGTGCAAGTCTGAATTCTACAAGAGTGCAGGTGAACTTGTAGTAGATGACATCAGTACACCATGTGGGAGACAAGATGTTGAGTGGGCTGAGTGAAATGGATGTGTAGGCATCTGCAAGTATCAAAATACTGTCAATCCATACCATTGAAGCAGCAACTGTGGGATACACATTTCTGTTCTTCTGTCTAGACACACACACACACACACACACACACACACACACACACACACACACACACACACACACACACACACACACACACACACACACACACACACACACACACACATACAGATGACTGTAGTGAGAATGGAACCCCTACCTAAGTACACAGGCTACACAGCACAGTACTTTATGCAAGCACCACAGCACAAGTCTGGCTTTTACAAGAGTGCAGGTGAACTTATAGTAGGTGACATCAGCAGGCCATGTGGGAGGCAAGATGTTGGGAGGTCTGCATTGGTTCATAGGTTCATAGGTTCATAGAAGGCTACTAGCCTAATGCCTCTAGAGTATTTAGAAGCCTAGCTGTGTAAAAACAGAAATACCCTTATTGAGCATAGTTAGATGTTCATTGTTAGCAAAGCAATTTTTGTGGGCATCACTAACTAGCCTTGACCATGAGAGACATGGGTACCAACCCAGAGGTGATTTTACAATCACCCAACCAAGGTTGCACTTGATCAGGTTCTTTGAGGAACATGTTTCACATGCAGTGGGATCCTGTTACAGGGAAGAGGCTATATCTGTCACCCCAGCATGTTCTATTTATGCCACAGGCTAAGTTGAAAACCCTGGGGCAAGTTTATCTTCTCTCATTTGATTTGCAGATGTGCCACATTTCTAGTAGGGCATGGCCTGAGACTACTTTGTAGGCCAGGCATAGGTCACCAATCAGCAGCCTGCATGATACAAAGGAGAGTGACAGGTCTGTCAGTCTTTCCATATATGTCATGTATGGAGGCCCTGGATTCTCGCAGGTGCAAACCTGTGTCTTCTCCAATTAATGCAGGTGTCTTGTGAGGTACTGGCAGAAGGGAGCATTGTACTTCATTATTGGCCTAGTAAGGGTAGAATACAGCAGAGGTGTGTCCACACTGGTCTTGGATGTGATGTGCATATATATGATGTGCGGAATACAGTATGTGCATGTCACCACTATAAAGATATAGTGATGAAAGTGTAGATTGCTATCAACATGTGTTCCCAAGTCTCACAATACTGTGTTTGAGCTTAGAGGGGTGCTATGTATATCATAATTAACAGGGGTACTTCATTGGTAAAGGGGGCAATGAGGCATTATATGCTTTAAGGTTCAGTGTTTGAGTTTGCCACCAATCATTTGTGTGTGTCAGCTCCTTCTGTAATATGTTACCATCATTGGGGGACTCTATATGAGTGTGTCCAGTTACCACTCATCTGCAACCTTGGTAAACCACAGGCCATCTAACATTGCTTGTGCTTCAGAAAAGTAGTTTACAAACAGTTGAGGGCTCAGCACAGATCCTTCTGATATTCTAATGGTAAGTGGCTAGTGAGCTTCAGTCCCCAACTTTGAGAGTGTGCATTCTTGTCAGTGTGCCAGTTGACTATCCATCTACTACTCTATTGCTTAATTCCCACATGGGAGATCTTTACTGTAAGATGTGAATGGGAGATACTGTCAAAGGCCTTGGATAACTCAACATAGGTGGTATGCCATTATCCCTCATCCAGATCTTTGGGGTCAGTATCAAAGAAGTCCACAAGGTTCAATAAACAAGATCTACCCATAACAAAAACAAAATGAGTTGGGTCAAGTGTGTTGAAGGTCACCTATGTCCCTGTGAATGTGTTCTATGCTGATTCCTTCCCTAGCCTTACAGATAAGGCTTTTTAGGCATATGGGTCAATAGCTGTAGTTCTACATGTTGCTAGACTGATGTGCATTGCACAACACACAGCATTTTATATTACATTTTGTAGTGGGGTTGATATATGTGTGGAAAATGTACTGAGACACCAGCATTGCAGTTCTTGGTGGGGTGGCAACACATGTCGGTATTGTAAATATGTGACATAGTGTGAGATAGGGCCTTCAGTTTGTAATGTTTCCACATGTAATGTCATGTCATAGACAAGAAATACACATCAGTAATACATAAAAATATTTAGTTATCCATATCATGGCAGGCAGCAGGTTTGTACGATAGTTAGCAAAGTGGATAGGCATGCATGATACACATGTTTGCATGTAGATGAGTAGTGTGCAAATGTCAGCCACATTGCTAAAGTCTGACAGTGATTATTGAATCTATAAAACACACTTGCTGTTTGACAGATTCTATGGCAGCATGTATTAATCCATTGATACATTCCTTTTTGGGGACAGATGGTGCTTTATTCAAATCCAGGTATATCTAATACTTTGAAATACTTTTAATTACAGAGTGATGTTGCAATGACATGAATTTTGTATTGTAAATGTGTTGCTGTGAGTAGGCATAGCACAACAGTGTTTAGTGGCATTTTGCAGGGGTAGCCACAGCTGTTTGCCACCATTCACCATTGATGCACATTGATGCACAATGCCACCCCTGTGCAAACATGCAGCTCAAAAAAGTGAAGGGATCCAGTGCTTTTGCAGCAACTTATGTGAGTTGTGTGATTCTATTTTTTGACCAGGTCAAAGTGGTGAAATTGGGTAGATAGGAAAGTGGTAAAATTGAGAACAAGCAGGGGGATGACAAAGGGAATGCAGGACAGAAATGTGTAGGAGTGGGGTAGGAAAGAACCATAGCTATCCATTTCTTTAACCATGTAAACTGAACATATGTGTAAAATATTAAATGAATATGGACTGCCACCTCCAGAGAGAGGATTGACCACAACACAATCATGTTGTATAGCCAAATGGACTGAATCAAGTGTGACAAGATGACATGTGTGCGAAATGGTGAGCTATGTATGGGACATTTTTTTTTTTTTTTTTTTTTTTTTTTTTGTGGAACAGACGCCATTTATTTTGTATTTCAGAGAGAGAGAGAGAGAGGAAAGTTGGGAAAGGGAGGTAGGTATGTCTGGGTCAAGTAAGTTGGTCAGGTGAGGAAGCAATTGCAGACAGACAAGACAAACAGCACAAGAGACAGAGACAGTGATGGACACAAAAGGTTGGGGAACACCATGATTGGAGTGAGGGTGGGGACATCCAGAGCCCATGGTTGACAAGCTGGTAGACAGTGAGAATCGAGTCCTCACCCACTTGACTGTCATCACTGTCACCTCACTCTGCTGGTGGCTGGAGTGGTTGATGTTTCCTCTTCCTCCTCTTCCTAGTACTATGCAAAGTAAGGGAGAGCAGCCTCTCCAGCCAGTGTAGGTGTGCACCAGTGGTGTGGGGCAACTCAGTGTGGGTGATGAAATTACCACCTCCCCCACTGCTCCAAGAGGGGTACCATTGGATCAGTCTCCAGGACAGGACTACTTGGGGGTGCAGGTAGTGCAGGGGCAGCAGAGGCAGTGCTGCCAGGTTGTCTCCCAGATATGCTGGGCATCGGTAATGGAGCTAGTGGATGGGGGGGGCAGGTGGATCCATTGGGGCTGCCCTACCCTGCTGTGCTGTGGAGCACTTAGTGATGTGGTACACATGGATGACATGGACACATTTTGACAACACATAATAAAAATGAAACAAGAAAATAAAAAAATAAAATAAATAACTGAAACATGGCTCAAACCTGAACACCACAATAATGAAATTAGTGCCCCTGGGTACAACATTATACGTAGAGATAAAACAGGTAAAAAGGAGGTGGTGTTGCAATACTATTCCAGAACCACCTCGCTTTTGAACAATTTGAGTGTAATTCCCAAGAAGTAAAAGACATAGAACTAATTTTAGGCAAATTAAAATTCAACTCCAACAAACACATAATTATTGCAGGTGGATATATCCCACCAGGTAATAATACTACCATACTGGAAAGCCTACTAAACTGGATGTCATCCTCTCTTCCTCAAAAAACCATACTATTAGGTGACTTCAACATTGACTGGTCTGACTGTTCAGCCAAAATCCCTCCACCCATATAAACTTCATGGGTTTAACAAAATTATAACTACTCCCCAAGAACTGACAAATCCTCCAAACGCCAGTCCATCTTAGACTGGATTCTTCTATCAGACCCCACACTGGCTCAACAATCAGGCTGTCTTCCTGACAGTCTGAGTGACCATCAGGCAACCTACTTAATTAGGAATCAATCCCACCACATTAAATAACCTATCCTCAGAGTAGTACATAACAAAAAGACCTTCAGAGCTAAAGACCTAATCAATTCACTAACATGCTGCAACTGGACTCCCTTAAATAACTACCTCTAGACGACACTGTGCAGTACTTCAGCTCAACCTTCTTAGATATCCTAAACAGTCACGCAACCCCCAGAACCACTAGAATCAGAACTAACTATACCCCATGGCTAACAAAAGATGCTAAAACCATAATGAAAGAAAGGAACAAAGCCTGGTTACAATTTCATAAACAAAAACCAGCATCACGAGACTAACTTATCTTGAACTCCACGACAAAGCTTAAAAACTAATAAAATGTGTCAAAACTAATTACCATATAACCATGCAGGAAAAGTACACTCACAACCCTCAAAAATTCTGGGCTGCTATAAATACTTTATTGCACCCAGGAAAATCCACCACTCCTACCCCTGTACTACCACACAACCATGACAGCATCCCCACCCAATTTAACAATTACTTTACTGAAACAGTCCAAGCCCTCACCAACACCCAGAATACTACCAGCCCCTTACCTACAGAGACCCCTACCCACATCAGTATAACAAACAACTCCTCCAGTTTCTCCCTGGAACCAGTCCCTACTAAAACTATTGCTAAACTTCTCAAAAAACTGAAACAACTCTGGCAGCTGACAATCTACCTGCAGACTTCCTTCAAATAACTGCTGAAGCTATAGCATATCCAGTGTCCATTCTCATAAATGGGTCAATATCAGAATGTAAAGTACCTCACTCCTGGAAAATATCACATATTATACCACTGCACAAAGGGGGTAGGTCCCTTGAGTTAACCAACTACCGCCCTATTGCAATCCTATCACCTTATCCATATTCCAGCATGGCTTCAGACCTTCCCATAGCACTAATACAGCACTACTCTCCTTTACCAACATTGTCAGTCACTATAGAAGCAATGGTCTATTTGTATCCTCAATATTCTTAGACTTATCAAAAGCCTTTGATATGGTGAACCATAGTATGCTCCTAGAAAGTCTAGCATCACTTAACATAACCTTCTCAACCACATCATGGTTCAATAACTACTTAACAGACCGTCAGCAGGCAGTTCTATGGCAAGGTCAATTGTCCCCTCTATTACCAGTAGCCATAGGTGTCCCCCAAGAGTCCATCCTAGGACCTCTGTTATTCTCACTATTTACTAACCAGATAGCCTCATCCACACTCTCTACCTCAGTTGTGCAATATGCAGATGATACCACCATTATATGTGCCTCCCTCACCCTACATGAGATAAAAGCCATAACCCAAAAAAACTTTTCCTTAGCTAAAGCATGGTTCACTAACATAAAACTTTTCTTAATCCCCCCCAAAAAAAACTCATTTTCTTTAGCCCTGGTAGATCTCCTCCACCAAATAATGATTTTACCATAACATCTAGAGATAACATACAAATCACCCCAACAACACACACAAAACTATTAGGTTTTGAAATTGACAATAATCTAAAATTTGACATACATATAACCCAAACACTAAGTTAACAAAAAGCTCGGTCTCCTCTACAGAAATAGACAGTTCATCACTGGACCTACCAAAGCCACCTTAGCAAGAACTCACCTCTTATCCATTCTCCTTTATGCCTCCCCTATCTTAACTAACCTTCGCCACAGTGAACTAAACAAGTTGGAGTCCTGCTACAACAAGATTGCCAAATTTGCTACTGATGCCTCTCATAGATCCCATCACTGTCTTGCCCTCAAGCAACTACATTGGCTTGAATTACCTCAACTACTCATACTCACCCAATTCTCAATAGCTCACAAGCTCTACTACCTCCCTGACAAAACCCCAGCACTTCAGAATTTAATTCACACCTACACCACCACCACAACCTTAAGATCTAGTTATCAGAACCACATAAGTGTCATCAAACACAAAAATGATGCGGGTAAATCTCTCTTTGCCTGCACCATTGCCAGAATCTAGAATTCACTCCCAAGCCACTTAACTTCCACCACCTCTACTTCCCAATTTAAGGATTCTGCTAGGGATCAAATGGATGCTCCCTATGTCCTGTTGCTAGAAATCTGCTTAGTATCAAATGGTTGCTAGACAAGTCAAAAAAAAAATGTTTATATTTTTTATACTTATATGAATATTGGCTTACTGCCAGAAAAATTTAGAAATTGTTACTCTCTGCTAACTATGTTCAAATATATTCACTGTTCTTTTATTCGGTACACTTTTTGTAACTGCATTTGTGTTTGGAGCCATATGCACTCAATAGTATTCCTTATATGTATCTTATATGTATATTATTATGTTTCCTTATATGCTACTGTTTTGTCTCTATGGAATTGTATTGTTTGCTTGGAGCTTTTCTCCCCGGGCCTCCACTGAAAATGGACCTGTGTCCAATCGGACTTTCCCAGTTAACAAATGTAAAATAAATAAAATAAAAATAAATAAAATAAAGTAAAAAATTATTTTCACAATAACATAAAATAAAATACAAATAAAATAAAAAACTAATCAAAAATATAATAAAATAAAAAAATAAAAACTATTTTCATAAACAATATAAACTGATGATGCCTACATTGCTCTTCAGTGTGTGAGATACCTGTGGCACTGGATACACTCATGCTAAGCTATCACAAGTCTCAGACTTGCACTGGGAGCCAGAATAGTCCACCTGCAGAAGCCTTTGGCTGTGGATCTTAACTAGGAGTACAATGAATACCTTGGACTCCTGGACACCCCAGATCTTTGCCCTAAACCTGGTGCCTTCTCCACAAATGCCTGCCATATATACCATGTATCTTGAGCAGTACAGATTGATGCTTTCCCACCAATTCCAGTTATTGCATTTACTGGAGTGCACACACAGAAATGTATGTGCTCCACTTACCATTGCGCAAATGCATTGCTCAGGAGTGCGCACCCCCGAGCAATGAATTTGCTTGATGGTAAGTGGAGATCAGCAGTGCCAAGCAGTGAGGAATTAAATAATTGTAATTGCAAGGTTATTGGGTGTACAGGCAGTTGTGTATCTATCTTAGGCAAATCTGTAGGCCATGCAAGTCCACATAGAATCATTATACTTATAGGAATTTAGTACACATTATACCCACAGACATATATCTAATAATAAATGCGATAATGAATAGCTAGATAAATAAATAAATATCTGACACAATAATAGTGTCTCATCCCTCATACATATAATGAATATCAGGTCCACTATCTAAAGTGTTATAAGTGAGAGTGACTATAATGGCAAGTGGAACAACAGTAAAAGTGTATGGACTATCCTGTATTACAACCCAGGACCATGTATATGGCAGTCCTACACTTACACCTGTTGCCACAAGAAAGTTGAAATAACACTTGTCTATGTTGCAGTTATTGTTATAAAATGCAATGTCACAACAGTAAAAAAAAAAAAAACAAGGTTGCACACCCTGTAGTAAAACCCAGGACCTTCAGCCCTACACTTATACCTGCTGCCACAGGACTAGTTACATTGCATTCCTTAGTTTACTAATCATTTTAAAGTCTTGCTGTTAACCGCTAAGCAATGCTGCTTAGAGGGTTTTTGTGATGCCCAATAGTATTAATTGCATGCATCCAGTTACTATTTTTGGCTGTCTGGGTCATGTCTGCTTCCTGGGTGGTCCAGTTGTCCAGCTTCAACACTGTCACACTTTGTGCAAATGAAATAAACACAGCCAAACCCACCATTCATTTTCTCAGTTCCCATGATTGCTCTACACCCTATATCATGCAAATACTTGCCTCCCCCAAAAATATATTGGACAAACAAAGAAAGAAAAGGAGAAAAAAGAAAAAAAGGGGCAAGTAGCTGAAATGAGGAAAATCAATGTATAACATACAATGGCTTACATGAGATGTGTCTGCATAGAACTGGATTTGAACTCTCACTCCAATCCACCTTCAGAACACAGGATGGGTGCCTTATCCCTCTTTGTCTTTGCCACACAAACAGTTTTGCAGCAAAGAACTGAACTCATTTTGCACACAACCAACTGTGACAGCATCTGCAGTGATATCAAACCATACAATCGGTACTTGTACATTTATAATTTCTGGATGTAATGCACCTAGTGATCACACAAACTGTTATGATTATTGCTTGCCAATATATAGCTCTTTCTTACATTTCTGTATGTGTTGGTCATTCTTCAGTTATCTGGCCAGTAGGCAGATATGCAGTGTGCAATCCATCCTATATCATTGGCTTTAAAATGTGTGAGGATATTAAGTGGAAATGATATCATATGCAGTTGCCAACAAATGAAGGGCAGGTTGGGTGTTAAGGAACACAACCTGTGACTTGTGTGCTGCTTACTTACATTTCCAACCTTACATATAACATTTTTTAGATCTAACCTGACACACTCAGTGGAAGTAAGGCAGTCTGCAGTGCTGTTGTATTCTCCTTCTCCCAATCAGTAATCATTCAGTTGCAATCCATTAAAAACAAACACTGAGGGAGTGCCTGCACTATGTTTACATCTCCTACACAAATCCAAGTATTTGGGATTCAGTAATTCTAATGACTTCACACCTCATTTGCATTTTCACCATGCTAACAGCTCTGAATCTACACCATATAAAAAGGCAACCATGTAGCTAGGAAAACTGATGGTGAGGAGACTGGTTTATGTTGGGAAGACTGCACATATGCTATTTCTTCAGGATATATATGTACAGAGGAGTACTGAACTTCAGACGGTATGCTTCCATTTTGTCAGCTACATACTGTATATGCTGGAATGTATTTAAGAAAAATCTGAAGCAAAGTATTAGTTAGAAGGGTACTAATGGCATGGGCATGTTTGTCAAGTCATTTCGGATGTATACATGATTGCCAATACATGAAAATGGAATGCTCTGTGACAAATATGTACAAATGCTTCAGGGATAGTTCCTTTGATAGCACTTGTAGCATTTCATAGATGGTTTGTTAGAAAAATGTGTCATTTGCTTCTTCTTTGGGGGAAGCAAAGCTGAGTTACTGTTCTGGCACAAACAAGGGTATGTTGCAGTTACTGTCCTTATTTTGCATCCAGCCTGTTGTTTGTATTTCACATCTCTAGCATGTTGTATGTTTCTCCAGGGATAATACAGAGTGGCTACTTTCACTGTTTTATCTGCAGTTATTTTATAGTTATATGATACTTATGTGTATTATCTTTCTGTTGTCTTTTAGGACACCTAGGAGTCAGAGAACCAGGTGGATGTCTTTAGACAACATAGGCAACACGGTGCTTTTCTGATGGAAAGGGGGTGGGAAGATATGGCATGAAGGATGTAAATTTGGCACCAGATTACTGATGATGTGAATGTTGTGGGCAGCCATGGCAGAACATATGAGCAGGTGCGCCACAGGGTCACTGACATGATCACATCTGCATGGAGGAGAGCAGCTGCAGTGGGTTGTGACCAGATAGTTACCAGGGGAGGGCCTGCTATGGAACCACCACTTAGCCCAAATGAGGAGTTCCTGGCCAATATTAGGGATCCAGACAGCTCTCAGGAGAGTGCCAAATACCATGCACTGGACATCGGGGCAACAGTGTCAGAGACAACAAGCATGTCCCAGGAGGAGCTTCCATGTAAGCTTTAGTATCTCAACAGTTGGATACTGTTGTATAGTAAAATAATTGTAATCAACACATTACTTCTGTGTCACAAGAAGTTTTTTTGGGATGGGGATTCAAGATTGTTACAGTTTACAATGCATTCTGATTGATTAGCTTAGGTTGGAGTTGTCATCCAAGTTAATGGACATATCAAAGGGTAAACATATTACCCCCAGTGTTACTGTCAGTTGTGACGATGTTGCCCTTTCCTTTTGCTTAACTTCTTCCAAGGTCATCTGGCATGCAGAGAAGACTCTCATCTGCAGATAGTAAGCCAATCAATTTTGATGTCAGTACTACTGAGCAATTTAAAGAAATGTTTTACTATGTGATGTTGATCTCAGGCCTATTGTGTGTATTGCTGTACTGTCTGTAATAGTGGCACCACAGTTAGTTTGTTAGCATAGGTATTAATTTCTACTGTGTTTGTTGCTTTTTATCACAGGTGATTATGACAGTGGAACTGCGGGACCTGTGCCACCTGATGTCAGTATATCAGCAGACTCTGATGATGATGGTGGCCAAACAGAGGCACAGTTGAGGGGTTCAGAGGTTGAATCTGATATGATTGTTGCAGCCATTCCCTGCATTTTTATCAGAGACAGCCAGTAGGCCTACGCCTTCCCAGTCCAGTAAGTTCACAGATATTGGATAGGTGAAGGACATGGCCATTGATCAAGGAATTGTGGCTACTGTGGCTTCAGTGCCTGTTGACTCTAGCCATTGCCAAAGCGTGGGTGAGGTGCCATGCAAGACGGTTGATAGGGGTGCTCGGAGGGGGCCTGCTGTCCCTCCTCCACCTGGTGCAGGTATCTCTTCCCAAGCCACTGAACATATATTTAGGGCCATCATGGATGCACAGGCATGTTCCAATAGATGTTCCAGATAAATGCTAAGGGTTGTAGATGTGGCACAGGCTGACATGTATGATCGTTTCCACCGTGTTGCCAATTCAATAGATTGGATGAATGATACTTTGGACCAAGGGGTGCCTGTAATGGCCTGAGGAGTGTCTGTCATGGAACGAGTGTTGTTTGTGATGGAACATCTCCTGGGAGGGGAACAGCATCCTCGTGGGCATAGGTCAGCCACATCATCTGCCATTAGCCAATGTGGCTGTGCCTGATCATGCTCCCACAGGTTCTAAGATTCTAAGGGCTACACATACCTTTGTCTCCAGTAGGATGCTTTCTCCTCATTTGGCTCTGCTGAGATAGCCAGAGGTCGCAGAGATCCTGTAGTGTGTCCCTATCCACCCTGTAGTGCTCTTCAGTTTCCATGTTATGCATATTGCACAAAGTTAAACATGGCCTGAAAACTCTTCTCCTTCTTGGCCTAGACCTATTCGCAACAGCAATATTGGCTTCACCCTGTAGCACATTGAACTGAAGCAGCAGCAGCCCCTAACATACTGTCAGCTGTATTCCAAAAGTTTTGGAATTCACAGGAAACACCAACACAGGATCTACACAGTTAATTTATAGCTTGTTGAATAGCTCCACCATGTTGGATTAGTTGAATAGCATGCAATTCAGCTGCATATGCTGTAATTAGCATTCCAAGATGTTTACCTTGTTTGCGAGGAGGTATGTGCCTCTACATGCCGCTTACTGAATCTGAAAGTCATTGCTACCATGTAGGGTTTATTGAATCCTCCTTGTAGATTATTTTGTATTTAAGGTTAGTTTATTATGAGCCTTCTTTTAGCTCCAAATAGTATATAAGTAGATTTCTTCATATTTAAGGTTAGTTTATTAGTGTACATCCAGTTCCAAAAAAGACTGAAATAATTTTGTAATGAACTGGTGATTTCCATTTATGACGCTGATGTTCTAATTATGAATATGTCATCAAAATATAGGATGATATTTCAGACTGGAATGTCCCATGGGAGGTCATTAATGAATAATGAACACAGCAGTAGTCTCCAACACTGAATCTTGTGACACCTGCACCAAGGTAGGTAAGGGGTTTTTGGTGGTTGTGATATCAGAATCTGTTATAAAAGTTCTGTCTTGTAGGTGGTTTTAGAGCAAAGTGCACATTTCATCTGAGCAGGGACACCTACTGGCTTCTCTAGAAGTATGTTGTGAACAGCATATTCAAAATCTTTTTTGAGGTTTATGAACACAGCAGCAATAAGTTTTCCATCATCAAAGATCCAAAAGATGTTTATTACTTATTAGGTATACAGCTGTTAGAGTGCTGCGTTTTTTGTTTGAAGCCGTGCTGCTTATCAGAGCGGATGTCATACTGAAAGATATATTCCAAGATTTGCCTATACATTACTTTCTCTAACAGCTTGGCTAAGGAGTCTAAGTTGGCTATTGCTCTATAGTCCACAGTTGCTTTGGGTGTGGATGTGTTAGGCAGACGTATTATAAAGGCTGTTTTGAGCAGTTCTGAAAACTGTTTATTATGACTGCCTATTGAAATGTTGACATGTAACTCTTAGTACTGAGACCAAACAAAAAATAAAAGACCAAAACTGCAGGAAACAAATAAATCTCAAACATCACTCTTCTCCTTTAAACTTGTTTTTTTGTAGGGGGCAAGGCTTCTTCTACCCCTGATGTGGAGAGCAAGGCCCCCCACACTCCTCAAACTTTTGTATGTCAATTCCAACATCACCCTTCCTTGGAGAAAAAGGAATACTCTGAGAAATGGCCATCTTGGACTTAGTATATGTAAATTCGTTTTTAATATATGTAAATTATTTTTTTTCAGCACTTCAGTCTGCGTATTTCAGGGATTGCCCACCTTTTTAAATGGTTACCATTTATTGCACAGTGAGACATTAAATATGTGAGCAAAATGTCCTGCTATAAAATTTCTTCGCATTTTAAGAAGGACATGGTGTATAGTGTTGAAGCATCCTGAAAGTATTAGTTGGAAGTTTTCATAGCACTTCTTTAACTTCTTGTCTAGTGATAGTCCTGAAACAAAAGTAGGGATAGTCAAGACTGCATAGTAGATGTAGGCATGATAACCTGTTTGAAAAACATTTGTATGTCTTGTGGTGGATGACATATACTGCGGTTTTATGTCCTAATCAGTTTGAGTTGCTTATCTGCAACAGTTCTTTGTAGACTGATGGTGCTGGTATGTGAATAACCTCGTCTTTGTAGCAAGTAATTGTGCTGACTTCTTGTTATCCTCCTGAGTCAAAGTTAAAGTAAACTTTATTGTCATTTAGATCTGCACATAGTGCAGCTAAACAAAATGATGTTGCTTCATTCCTAGTGCAAGAAACATACATACATACAGTTACTATTTAGTAATACTAGGACAGAGGTAGATATTACATGTATACAAATGTGCCATTTAGGGTATTGCACAAGTAGATATTACACAAACTTGAATTTTCACATAACAGGTACATGTGAAGCAAAGCTATTGCATAGAGTATTGCACATTCAAGTTTCAGGGCAGATTCATATTTGAATATTCCACTAAAGTATGCTACTAGTAGAAGGGATCTTAGAATAAATGGACATGAGAGTATGTCATTTACTGGATTAGTCAAGAGTATATTCAGTTAATTGGTTGAAATTGCCTGTTGTTAGAGTTCAGCAATCTGGTGGATATGAGGAAAAAGCTTCTCTTGAGCCTGGAAGTCTTACAGTGCATGCTGCAGTAATGTCTACCCAAGGAAAGGTGGGAGAATAACCCACAAGCAGGGGAAGTAAGGTCATTTATTATCTTTCTAGTACTTGCAATACATCAGGATTCATGTAAGTCATCCAAAGATGCCAGTGGTGAGCCAGTGATTTTTCCGCTACTGTTACTACTCTCTGGAGAGCCTTGCGATTTGAGGCATTACAGTTCCTGTACCATACAATGATGCTGTTTGTCAGTGCACTCTCAATGGTTCACCTATAGAAGGCTTAGAGAATGGACTGTCACAGGTTTGCTTTCCTCAGTTTCCATAGGAAGTGCAAATATCGCTGTGCTTTTTTGACAGTGTGGTTGGGTTGCACCAACCAAGGCAGGTCTCCTGATATGTGTATACCCAGAAACTCCCTTGATTTCTAGAGGTCGATGTGCTCCCTAAGACCTCCTAAAGTCCACAATCAGTTCCTTGGCCTTGCTGATGTTCAATGCCATATTGTTGCTGTCACACCAGCCAAGCAGATGTTCCACTTCACTCCTATATGCTGTTGCCATGCCATTCCTGACAAGACCTATGACTGTGATGTCATCTGTGAACTTCATAATTCTGTTGGATTCATATCTGGCTACACTGTCATGTGTAGCAAGGTGAATAGTAGAGAACCCAGGACACAGCCTTGTGGTACACCCATGTTCAGAGTTATGTCTTTTAAGAGCTATTATTTCCCACACATACCTTTTGGGGTTTGTCTGTGAGAAAGTCAATTATATAATGATCCCCATTTATTCCAAAATGTACACGCTGATTGGCCAGCATGCCCATTGTAAATCCCACAATATACCAATGGAAAAAGGTCTGGTCACCCAGACTTTTTTTTATTGGTATAAAGTGCTCAAAACATTTTTTTTTAACAAATAAAAAAGAAAAAAACGGAATAACAGAGACTTTCTTTTCTCCGTTGTTTCCATTTCAAAGCATTGATGTACTGGGTATGCATGGGACGCAAATCTCCCATATGCATGCTCAGTACATCAAAACAAGGAAGCAGTGTACCACAACCATCAGTTGAACAGTAATGCGCCATTATACAAAGACATTATTTAAGAAAAGTAAGTATTTTTTTCCTTAAATAATGTTATTGTATAATAGTAATAACCGACTCAGTGGTTGAGGAATATTGAAATTTACCCACGGTTGGCTTTATTTAATCACTTGGGTTTTGCCCTCGTGATTAAACCACACCAACCATGGGTAAATCTTCAATATACCACACCACGTCATCGGTTATTGCTTAAGTATCCAATTGCACAGGGGGGTGTTGATGCCCATTTGGATTAGTTTCATCACCAGGTTCTGGGGGATGACAGTATTAAAGGCAGAACTTGAAGAAGTTGTTTAGCTCATTTAAGAATTCTGTACCATCATTACACTGGGCAGATGCAGGTTAGTAGTCAGTTATGGCTTGTATGCCTTTCCATAGACATCTAGAATCCCTTTGATCATTAAAGTGACCCTGAATTTTTCTTCCAAAGGTTCTCTTTGCCTCTTTTATGCCTTTGTTTAGGCTTGTTCTGGCCACCCTTAGAGCATCCTTGTCTTTAGATCTAAATGCTGCATTGTGTGCCTTTATAAGCTCATACACCACAGCCATGGTTTTTGGTTTGCATGTATGGTGATGTCCTTGGTAGTTGTTAAATCATCCACACATTTTGAGATGTAGGCCATAACAGATTCTGTATATTCTTCAGGGTCTACTTGGTGATTCATTGTGGCTGCTTCCCTGAACATCAACCAGTCCATACTCTCAAAGTAGTCTTGCAATGCTGTGACTGCACCCTCAGGCCATAACCTTATATACTTCCTTGATGGTTTTCCCGATTTTAGCAGCGGTTTGTATGCAGGAAACAACATGATGGCAAGACATTCCGAGTTGCCTATGTGTGGATAAGGTACTGTCTTATATGCCAATTTTATGTTGGTGAAAACCTTATCTAAGGTATTCATCCCTCTGGTGGTGAAGTTCACATGCTGATGGTAGTGGGGTAGCACTGATTTCAAGTTGGCTTGGTTAAAGTCACCTGCAATTAAATGGGCAAACTAGTGATAATGTGAGTAGAGTAGGGCCAGATATTTTTTATCTCCACATTCTTGCGGCAGACCAAATAGCCTCTGTGAATCAGGCATTACCCCACATGTTGCTTTCTTAGCAGTAGAAAACTATTGTTTATTTGAATTATCTCTTAATTTCTACTACTTATCATCAATGGGCAGCTGGAACAAACTATGTTATTAGCTGTAGCACTTCACCTGCAGTACTTCTATAGAGCCTTAGACATAACTGATGATGTAAGTGTGGGGATTGGGAGGGTTAACTGTGGGCAGATAGCTATGTTTCATAGCGTTTTAATATGGGTTTAGGAGACACGAGATGAATTTCACTTCTGCAGTTCAGAATGACAGAGGGTCCTGGATGTTTATGAATGACATACTTCAGTATTATCATATTTTACAGTAATATGCATTGAGTTTTTTATGACTTACTCAAGGTATCGTCCATATTATGGCTCTAGGCGCATGCATGGTACATACCTGAATTTCAGAGTGTACAACCTTGATCTTCACATCTTGGCATATTTATTAAGAACCTAGGCACTAAATGTTCTCTTTAAATTGACAAGCTCCTGGTGATTTTCACTAAATATTTCTGACTTTAAGTCTGACTTCAAATGAGTTGGAAGAATTTCCACTGATACGATATCACTGACCCAACCAGTGGATAGTGCTATACACCCGTATATGCATGAGGAATGAGATAAAGGTTGCTGTAGGACATATGCTAGGAATAAGCATATACTAGTTCTAGTTTTAAAGGCATGTCCAAGAGTGCTGTACCATCTGAAACAGTCACTGTCCCAAATGATCTATGTATACCATATGATGCACTTCTAAAGGATCTGATGCAAAGTAATCATATTATGTATTTACTGGGTTCTCTGAGGAGTGTTACCAACTGTACAAAACGTCCAATCAATGAGGTGAACACTGGAGCTGGAAAGAGCATTCCACATGCGTTAGGGGACATTCTGAGAATGTTCAAACACCAATGTTAGTGGCATTAGTAATATAATCAGTCAAGGGCATACTTCTTAACAGTTACTGATTCTCAGAGATGTCCCTGATTTTGGTCAAATATATGCATCATTCCTCCTGCAATGTCTGGTTTTACATCTTAAAGATGATGATTATTTACAGAAAACAAAAGTACCAGAACTTACATTTGCATTTTAATCATAAACTGTATAGGAATACAAATCTCAATACAGTATCAGCCTTCTCAATGTATAGTACTAATATCTAAAAATTGTCCCTGATTTAATGTCAACCCCTGATTCTTGAGGTAATGGGGTGTGATGACTGGATATTAGTGTAGCAGAAAGTTCAAGGCATGCCCCCTTTGAATGTCTAACATGTCAGACACTGAGGGGCACACTATACAGGTAATGCAGTGAATCAGCATATTTTGAGGAACATATCATGTACTGTACCATGTGTTTTGCATGGGTCTATATTAGAACATCAAAGTTTCACAACTTCAAATGTCCTGATATCGACCCCTATTCAGCGAACGCTGAAAATAGCAAAGCTGCAGAACACCTAATTTATTTCTAGGGAAGGAATTTGGTTGGCCGTTCCTGTGGCTTTGCTATTTTCAGAACTGTGGTGGAAAGTTACGGGTCAGGATCAGGTAAGTGTGTGATTGTGTGGATGTGAGAGTTAGGGCGTGGGTTGGTGAGTTAGGGTTAGGGCGCGGGTCAGGTAAGTGTGCGATTGTGTGAACATGAGGGTTAGGGTGGGGTAGGTGAGTTAGGGTTAGGGCGCGGGTGAGTTGAGTGTGCGATAGTGGTGGACCTTAGGGTTAGGGTTTGGGTTAAGGTAAGTGGATAGCTAGTGGTGTATGTACAGTTTAGTAGGGTTAGCTGTAGGATTTTAGGTGTATGTGTGTGGATTGCTGTTTGTTTGGTGTGCTTATGTTGTGTGCATGTGTGTCAGAACAGCGAATTATTTCCCTGGGAAAAAATTAGCTGTTCTGCATGTTCGATATTGTCAGCGTTCACTGAATAGGGGTCGATATTAGAACATTCGACATTTTAAAAAGTCGATGTTCTAATATAGACCCGTTTTGCACAGTACAAAGTGCCAGTTCTTGTACAACCATCATTTCAGCCCAATTGCTGTCAGCTGGGCCAGAACTGCAGCTTTCAATAATATAGAGCATACTGGAAGGGAAACTACACACTGCAAGCAGACCAACACCTCATTTAACACAACATAAATCTGTGTTACTGTTTGTTTTCTTTTGGCCTTGGTTGGAGCTACCAGCATTTTCCCAATATCTTTAACACAGTTTTGGCATATTGCAACATAATCCAACACAAGGCATTTTAGACAGCTCACCTGTTATTTCAGACATGCTCCACCATAGGCTCATAGGTTCAAATTTATTTATTTTATTTAATTTATTGCATTTGTTTACTGAGAAAGTCTACTGGGCCTGAGAAGAGCCCATTTTCAGTGGAAGGCCCGGGGAGAAAAGCTCCACACTTAGTTACATAGAGAGAATTATTACACAAGAATACAGAGTATGTAAGACATTAGAAGCACATTAAAATAAAATACTAATGATATAAAATGATATTGATTAAGACATTGTATAAATCTGATAATAACAGTAAAGGATTGTCTACTATCATGATATGTGGGTTGTTATGAAAGGTTTAAATGTATAGGTAAGGTTAGCAGAGTTAAGATACATTTAGTTTAAAGGGTAAAAGAAGGTGGGGAGGCTTAGGATAGGGATAGTGCAGGTTGAAGTAACAGCAAAGGGAAATTGGTAAGATAGAGAAATAGAGAAGCTAGACTAGTTATGGAATGAAGTGGAGTTGGGAAGAGTAGGATTCAGAGGTTAACAACCACCATGACCTTTATAAGCTTAGCCATGCAGTCCAATCCAATTGTGTCCCTATGTATTATGGGTGTTTATTTGGAAGGGATATGTTAGGAATTTTCTAGAGATTATGTGGGCGGGGTATGGTAGTTTGGGTATTACTGTCTCCCACTATCTATCAGAGACATGGGGGCCAGACCTGTTGTGAATTTCTGATGTCATATCCAATGGTCAAGGTTAGTCTTAAATAGGGTTACTGATGGACTATGCTTCATAAGGATGGGGAGTGTGCTCCAGAGCATGGGGGTCCTCTGAGATACATATCTGTCTCACCAACATGTCATATTTATGTCACAAATAAAATTTAAATCCTTGAAGTTATTTGTTTTGATGCTGTTCATTTTGTGGATGTGCAAAAGGTCTGTAAGGATTGGATCAGAGAATGCCTTGCACACCAGGCAGAGATCACCTCTCAGTAACCTGTAGAAGACAGAGTATAGAGATAGCACATTTAGGTGATCTGTATAGGACAATATGTTTATACTATGTTTTCCCCCAGTAAGGAACCAGGTATTGAAGTTAATCATCTTTAGTTTGTATGGCAGCATCTTTGGTGAAGGTAGAAAGCTGCTTAATGCAAATCACACTTGCCTAAGACACATAGTCAGACAGACCATCAAAGTCTCTCTTCATATAGTCCAGGGAAGTACGTCTCAGGTCTTTAATGCCCACATGGACTATGACAGATTCATACTGGTACCTGTGGTTTAGTACCTGAGTGCTTGAGTAACTTGGCAGATCCTGGATCCAGATAAGTAACTAAGTGTTATCTTCTCCTTGGTCAGTCTGGTCAGTGAGGCATCCGTGTGTCATACAATGGAGTCCCCTATGACACTTGCTTTATGAACTTTGCTCTTAGGGTGCCACCAGGTATAGGTAAGTGTCTGGCGTTTGGTGTTGCTTTTCGTGAGTCCTTTATAGATTGCCAAGGATAGGCTTTGCTTTGTATAAGCTTAGGAGGTCTTTGAGGTTTGGGAAAATTGCTTTTTAGTGCCTCAGCATAAGTTGATCTATGTATGTGTGGTGGACACTGTGTGGTGGATATAGTGTGCGTTCTTGATGACCCTGTTTGTAAACAAGATTTTTGCCTCCAGTGAAATTGTGCGTGTGCATCTCTCACATACTGAGTTTGTTTTTTTAAGGATTAGATAGTTGTCTGTGAACATGAGACAATTGCTACATTGTCTCTGGATGTTTTTTAAGGATTAGATGGTTGTCTGTGAACATGAGACAATTGCTACATTGTCTCTGGATGTTTTTTAAGGATTAGATAGTTGTCTGTGAACATGAGACAATTGCTACATTGTCTCTGGATGTTTTTTAAGGATTAGATGGTTGTCTGTGAACAAGACAATTGCTGAATTGTCTTTGGATGCCCATATCTACAAAGCTGGCCATGAAAACATTTCAAAGTTGCATATCCATGTTCTCCAGACCTGTATTTGGGTGGCCCATTATAAGTCATGGACTGGGTTATACAGAGGATTCCTTGGGTGGTCTCCCTCAGAGTGTGGCAAGGATGCCAAGCAGATAGGAGCTCTGGGAAAATGAGCAGGAGACAGGTTTTAGTAAGGGTGGTTTACTCTTAGCTTTACTTCTGTTGTGAATAGGTTAAACATCTTGATTTCACTTCTTGAACCCAGGCATATGGACAAATGCCTACCATGAAGGCTCATGCATGTCCTCATTAGCATATCATGCATGTGCCCACACATGCACACGCGCACGTGCTCACACACACACACACACACACACACACACACACACACACACACACACACACACACACACACACACATATATACACACACACAATAAAATAAAGCCCAGTGCACCTCTGTTCTAACTAAAATAAATGCATTGTGGATAAAGACTTTTCCTGAAATTATGGCCACTTTGTTATACAAGAAGTTGATGGCAGAACCATGCCCCAAGCCTAATTTATTTTTGAATGTGCCATTTGAGACACCTACTGTTTTGTAATCCACATCTAAACCATCAGAATGCTAAATATTAGTAAAACCATACATATTATCTACTTCAAACTGTACCACAAAGCAAAGTAACAACAGTTGACACTAAAAACTTTAAACAATTTAACAAGATTTTGCAGCATATTCAAATGTATTTAAGGAAAATATCAACTGCGGTGATGGTGCTGCGGTAGCATTGTCGCCTCACAGCAAGACGTTGTCCTGTTCAATTCTCAGCTAGAGTGTCTTCTATGTGGAGACATGTGTGAATGGGCATACCTTTGTTGAAGGTTGTGCATCAGAGCTGGCAACTCGGCATGTAAAAATCTACTGCCAATCATTAGCGGACCGAAGTTCCGCTGTGGCGACCCCTAACTGGGAAAAGCCAAAAGGCACAACAACAGTGTGTGTGTGTGTGTGTGTGTGTGTGTGTGTGTGTGTGTGTGTGTGTGTGTGTGTGTGTGTGTGTGTGAGTGTGTGTGTGTGTGTGTGTGTGTGTGTGTGTGTGTGTGTGTCTGTTTATAAAAAAATGTGTGTGTGTGTATATATATATATATATATATATATATATATATATATATATATATATATATATATATATAAATATATATATATATATATATATATATATATTTACCTTTAAAATGTTGACAGCACATATATGAATGTGCACACCACTGAAACGTTTCCACAAAACCCGAACCATCGAATCTTCCGAAACTCAAAAAAACATCGAACGTCGACATTTCCAATCGCACCAGATCTACAAACAAGTGCTAACATGGTCAAAAAGGGGGCGAGATTTTGTGGTTTGGAATATCGGCATTCAGTGTTTTGAGAAGACATAGTTCGGAGTTCGTGGATGCGGTTCGATATTCCGATTGTCAACATTTTGAAGGTAAACCATATATATATATATATATATATATATATATATATATATATATATATATATATATGTGTGCATGTGTGTGTGTGTGCTGCACAATGTGTATATGTGTGTGTGTGTGTGTGTGTGTGTGTGTGTGTGTGTGTGTGTGTGTGTGTGTGTGTGTGTGTGTGTGTGTGTGTGTGTGTGTGTGCATGTGTTATGTATATATGTGTGTTTGCACTTACACATACATTCACAGTTTAAAGTAGCCAGTTAGCCAGCATATTTTTTCAAGGAAACAACCTGGAGAAAATCTCCACAGACGCAGGAAAAACATGCAAAACTGCACAACTGATTGATCCTTGATCCCAGGAGATGAAAGTCAAAGGTCTTACCATTATGTCATTTTGCTACTTAAAGGACAACACAGACCATAAGTAACTATAACTGCCAGTCCTTTATTTAATACCGGAATCCACAAACCAATTATTTTACAGAGTCAGGTATCCTTAATGTCCCTGTACTGCCTCATTATATGTTGGGACTATACCAGCAAATATGAAAATTACTGTTTTCCCTTAAAATATTATCTCTGTATATTACTGTTAGTGAGATAAATGCAACCATTCCACCATGCACTCCATAAACAAAATTTCAAATAGCAAGCGACTGAGCTTTTGTTACAGAACAGGCCTAGGTATAAATTGTAAATAGATGAATATAGGCAGCATGTTGTCCACATCTACTTGCATAAGTGATGTGATGTGATTTCCTGTATATGGATATGTACATCCCGCTCTCTCTCTCTCTCTCTCTATATATATATATATATATATATATATATATATATATATATATATATATATATATATATAAAATATCCCTCACTTTCTTCAGAAGACTCTCCCATATACATACACAATTGGCATAATGGATTTGATATTGGGATTGATCCTGACCCATGGACACTGTCTTTGTGAAATTTACATGTTCTTAGTATGTTGGTGTGTTGTTCCCAAGGTTGGAAGGAATTGGGTTCAAATCCAACCTCCTAAGTTGAACTTGAGAGATATGCAGTTCAAATCCAACATCCTCAGTTGAAGTTGAGAGATCTGCCAACAGAATACACACAAGATTTGAAAGAGTTGTGGGCAGTTTATCAAGGGAGAGACTTGCTCAAACCAACCACTTTTGGTATCTGCTGTGCAGTACTATCTGGATAGGAGAACACATATCACAGACTGAGTTTGTGTCAGTGATAGCCACTTGGTGGTGTAAACATTGTCTCTTGGTGATTTGGCCACATTAACTTATGTCACCAATAATGGGTATTTGCTGGTGATAAGTGGACTGAAGGACAAACCTACTCTACCTACTCTGCCTTACTACAGGGACCCATGCTAATGGTGGCAGGGTTCTCTGCATCCAAGTCGGCCACAGTGTGCCTGCAGTAATGCCCAGCAGCACTGGATCAAAAATTACTGGCTGACTGATGTCCACCTGACCATCCATAGTTATCTGAGATAGCTCTGTTGTGCAAAAAGCAGGACATAAAACCCATCAACCTGCCAAACATGAGATAAAGATTGGTACACTGAATATAGATTCGGTTACAGTGTGCAGCTGGGAATCGAGCAACATGATGGTTAGGAGGAGCTCAATATCCTGTGTATCCAGGGCACAAGGTGGAAGGGCAGAGCAAGAAAATCACTTGGCGTGGGATTTAGAGTCAGCTACATGGGGGAGGACAGACTAGAAATGGTATGGGAATTGTAGTGAACGACAGACTGCTTAAGTCATCAAGAGATGTCAACAGAATTAGTGACGGACTCGTGGTAATCAGACTTCAGTGTAAAGACAGGTTAATCCACAGCAGGGTTGTGATAATGAGGAGAAGAGTGTATTCACTGTAGTTGCAGGGCTTTCAAGATAAAGCAGGACAATATGAGTTGGTGTTGATAATGGGAGACCAAAATGCTGATACCATGACAGACAGAACAGGATATGAGGACTACCTGGGTGGATTCACATGGGTGGAACTAAAGGTGTAATGAGAGAGAGAAAGCATTTTTTTAATTTGTGGCTGGACAATGGCTTGATGGTGGCCAGCATATGGTTCACAAAAACAGACCATCACAAGATCACATATAAGAATAGTCAACATGCAATGCAGGTAGACTTTCTCCTAGCAAGGAAAAGGCACTAGTGCAGAAATGCTTGGTCATTGTCAGCTGGTGATCACAATCAGTTGCAACAAGTGGTCAGAGAAGGCTTTAACATCAACAGAGACCAAGGTGAAGGCCTGGAAGTTGACTGGAGTGAATGCATAGGAGTTCAAGGGAATACACAGGGCTCTAGCATATCAGAAAGGAAAGGAATCAGATGCAGCTGGAGAAAAAGGAATAATAGAGTCTCAAAACAGCATGTGTGAAGACTATACAGCAAATATACAGCCAAGACAGATATGGAAAAAATACAAAAGAAAAGCTAGTGACGGAATGGAATATAGAGATTTGGGAAGTTATCAAAAGAAAAAAAGGTTTGCAAGAAAAAAAAGGAGATAGGAAAAATGGGCCAGGCTAAGAACGATTACTGACTAGCTAGCAAGGAGACTAAGAGAGCAGTCACAGTGGCAAAGAACAAGGTGTCACAGAAACTCTACCATCTTCAGGAAAGTGACCCAGCAGATGGCACAACGAACCTTGATCAGGTAGTAAGACAAAGACAGAAAGGTAGAGAAGATTGTCATCAGACACATGCATAAGAGATGTCAGCAGCAATCTATTCACCAGTGCAGAGGACATCAAAGGCAGTTAGAAGTAGTACTTCCAGCAGCTTCTGAAGAAAGAAAAGCTTCACAGAAGCTGTACTGCCCCATGCACAGCCTACAATGAAGGAGGAAGAAGAACCTATTCTAGAAAAGTAAGTAAAGCACTAAGGAAATGAAATCAGGAAATGCAGCAGGCTCAGATGAAGACTCACCAGATATGATCAATGTGTTGGATGAATTAGGAGTGAAATGGCTCCTGAGGGTACTCATTATGTTACGGAGTGAAAGGTTTTTCACAGATGACTGGTGAATAAACATTCCAGTACCACTGTACAAGAACAAAGGAGGCATTCATAACTGTAGACAGTACAGAAGTATCAAACATCTGTTACTCAGCATGAAAGTGCTGGACAGGATGATCAATAACCAAATATTAAATAGTAGACAGAAAAATAGGAGATGAGAAGTTTGAATTCAGAGCAGGATGCAGCACAACCAAACCAATGTTTGCCATGAGACAGATAGTGGGGAGGAAACTGGAGATGAGAAAGGAATCCAACTGGACATTCCTAGACATGGAGTAAGCATTTGACAGGGTCCCGCTAAAACTGATTTGAACAGTCCTGTGATGTTTTGAAGTCCCAGAAACATTGGTAGAATTAGCCCAGATTATGTGTAAGGAACCAATTAGTGAAGTACAAACAGACTCACAGAAGGGTTCCCACTGAACGTGGGTCTGCATCAGGGTTCAGCTCTAGGCTCAATTGTATTCATACTGATGACAGACTATATTTGCAAACAGGTCAGCAATGACAGATCAACAAAGCTGCTGTATGCAGATGATGTGACATTACAAGCAGACTGAAAGAAAACTTCAGAATATGACAGATGAATGAAATGCTAAAAGGAAGGCACATGGAATGAAACTTAATACAGACAAGTCAGTTGTCATGGCAATGAATGGGGGAAATTAGAAGAAGCTGAAAATTCAGACAGAAGGGAAAATAATGGAACAGGTTAACAGTTTCAAGTGCCTGGGAAGGATAATTAAGGAGAGGGGAATTCTGAATGAGGAGGTCAAACCTAGAAGCAAAGATGCTGCAGCCATGTGGCACACTGTGTTAGGGTAATATGTCACAGAAAAATGCTAAATAAGCTGAAAAGGGAAGCCCACAAAGCAGTGGTGAAACCTGTGTTGGGTATGGAAAAGAAATCTGGGAACTGAAACCAGAGTAGTTGACAAACCTTGATGCGATGGAGATGAAGTGCTTGAGATGTGTGCTAAAATGCAGACTCTGGCACAGGTGGAGAAATTATGACATCAGAGCAAAAGCAAAAGTAGCCCCACTTGCAGTGAAGGTCAAGGAGAACAGGTTACAGTGGCTTGGTCACATGCAGAAAGCAGTAAATGATTTGATGAAAACAATTTTGGAGACATATGAATAAGGACATCCAGTTAAGAGATAAGAGATGGATGAATATGAATTGCATGAGAGAAGACCTGCATGAATCAGGCATAATGGTTAGAGAAGGTAAGAGAGTGGCAGCTGATGATGAATATATATATATATATATATATATATATATATATATATATATATATATATATATATATATATATATATATATATTCACTTCAGCATCTCGAAATTCCAAAACATTGAATTTCATATGATTGATGTTTCAGAAGATCGAAATTCTGAAACAAATAAAAAAAAAAAGAATTTAAATATTTCTGCAGGGGGGCAAGCCCCCCTACACCCTCCACACCACCGCTACTTAAATATTCCAACTCCAAGATCTTACTTCAGCAAGGAAAAGGGAAATCTCCCTTTCCGCACTGTATGGAGATCTCTGTTCACAATGCTGATATTCTGAAAATTTGATCATATGGTCTCGGCCATATGAAATTCAATCTTTCAGAATTTCGGCATTGTGAAGTATTCCCATATATATATATATATATATATATATATATATATATATATATATACATATATATATATATATATATATATATATATATATATATATATATATATATATAATTTAAGGGTTTTGGGGAGGGTTTGTGTGTTTGTGAGTGTGTCGGGGAGTGTTAGGTGTGGGTTAGGGTACATTGGTGAGAGTGTGTGTGTGTCAGTGTTGAGAGTGGTGGTGTTTGTATCTGTGTGATGTGTGTTTGTGTGGGGGGGGGTGTGGAAAGTATGTTGATGGGATTTTTGTGTGTGTTGGTGTTTAGTGCGATCTCAGAGTTAGTAATTATAATGGGGGTGGTGGGCACAGCCCCCCCACATGGGGGGTGCAGAGATGTTTGCCCCCCTGCTTATAGTAAGTGTGTGTGTGTGTGTGTGTGTGTGTGTGTGTGTGTGTGTGTGTGTGTGTGTGTGTGTTTGTGTTGTTGTGTGGAGGTAGGTGCAGTGGGCGTGTGCTTTAATGGTCGCGGTTTAGGGTTTTGCGGTTTTGGTTTCCATGGGTCTACTTCTGTAGACCAAATTTACAGCTCACCAAAACTGATATAGTTGAGAACAAACTGACAAAACAACATTGCTATGAAACTTGAAACTGCTGAACTTTGGAACACCGAACAAGACAGTATGCTAGCAGTTCCAGATCTTACTTTTCCACGAAGTAGTGTAATCTCGGAGTTGGTATATAAAATCTGCAGGGGGTGGGGGGATGTAGGGGGGTCTTGCCCCCCTGCAAAAATACCAAGAATGGTAAGTGTTTAAATGTATCTGTTACAATTTGGATCGCTTACCATTCTTTCAGTGTTTTCAGTTTTGATAAAGTGGTGTTTTGGATAAGTGATGTGTCGGCAGTTTGGTCTTGGTTAAATCAGTTTTGGTGAACTGTAAATACCCTTTCTTCTGGTTGTTCATAGTTCAAGTTCTTATTGTTACATTTAAGAGTCACTGACATTATGATGGGATGTCAGGAGCCACATGTCTGTCATATTGTATAGGTCCACATCCATCTCAATATTTTAATCATTTAGCAAGTTCAAACTAGATGCAAACATATTAACCATACTTGTCAACAGTTTTAAAAGTCTGGGTCCAAAAAATCAGTGGACTCCAAACATTTGAAATAATCACTTTTTCTAAGAATTATTTTTCATGAACAGACATAAACATGCACACACACACACACACACACACACACACACACACACACACACACACACACACACAAACAAAGACCTCTGTTCTAATGAAAATAAATGTTTTGTGGATAAAGGCAGTCTCTCCTTCAGTATGCTATTAAAACACACTCACGCATTACCATATGCTAAACCAATAGACAAAATTGATTTGTAGTACTTTAATTCCAATACACGTACTGCTTAACTGAAACATTCCAGAAAATGAGGCATCATTTAGCAGAATTTTATATAAGGCGGCAACTCTGTCTGACTAAAACACCCTGTGTTATGTGATGATGATATATAGCCATGTTAAAAAGTTATCAAACAGTGCTCTCATTCGGCACAGGCATTAGCTCTAGACAGGATGATGAAGCACTCAATGTACATGTCTGAAACAATGTTACTGATAAGTAACCTAAAGACAGCACTTATTACATATTCATGTCTTAAAGTATGACACGACTACATTATTTCCAGCTTTATCTAAGCATCATTACAATAATAAATAAGCTATGCTCCCAGGGTTAATATTTATTTCCAGACCAAGTAACACATGTTCCTTCCTCTACTTTATGTCTCATTTATAAATAAACAGCATCTTCCTCTCTTCCTCTCTCCCTCTCTCACTCTCTTTCTGTCCCTCCTCTCTCTCTCACTCTCTCTCACACACACACACACACACACACACACACACACACACACACACACACACACACAGACACACACACACACACACACACACACACACACACACACACACACACACACACACACACACACACACACACACACTGTCCAGATATGGACAACTATGCAACCACATCCACATAAGTGCAACTATTCACACATATCCACTCACAAATACATCCACACCAACACACCCACAGACAGCCATTCATATATGCACATGGATCCATGAGCACATCCACACAAAATCACACACAGACACACAGACACACATGCACATGTGTGCGCGCACACACACACACACACACACACACACACACACACACACACACACACACACACACACACACAGACACACACACACACACACACACACACACACACACACACCACATAGAAAATATAATTATTTTTTCATCATCAACTGTTTCAAATAAAATTAAAAAGTAAAATATGTGGTTACTATTTTATATTAAGGCATCTATAATTTGGAATGCTATTGCCAAGGGCACTGATTTAAATTTTTTCCTTGGTAGAACAAAAAATGCAAACCAAGCTTGATGAGTAGAGTGTGAACTCATACACTAGGAAGTCACCTAGATCATATATTGGTGCTGATCCATACAGATTTCAATATTATAAAATGCACCGAGCCATTATTGCATAAAATAAAATGAATGCTGATCTCTTACGTTTTTTTTTTTGTTTTGCTGCTTATATAATTAGAGTAGAAAGTGCTTGTGCTACTATATCATACCTAGTTAAGCTTTTCTTTTGACAATTCCATCTGTTTAAATCATGTTTATATCATGACAGAGTGCAGTTTTTATTCATAACATATCACACATGATTACCTGTCTCTCTATTAACTTTCTGAACTTTCTGCCATTGTCAGTTATAAAGGCTTATTCAACACTTGGCTCTCATATGTACCTCATGACTGTGAAGCTCTGAATTTAAATATTTTCTTCTATTCTTCCAGCATGTTAAAAATAATACAGCAATGGCAATGAATCTAGGACATCCAGCAGATATCCAAATAACTGAAAACAAAGAAACCAATGAAAAGTGGCCTAAAATAAAAAATGTGAAACATTTTATCCAGGAATTAGTGTAACAAAAGCATCATTCTCAAAACTGATTTCATAGCCAAAGTTAAACAACAACCACCTGCAATAAAAGAGACAAAAACATGACTCTCAGATGTTTCTTTCAAAACCAAAGAGCACAAAACACTAGCTAAGCAGTTACCACCCATGTAAAGAAATTCCCCTGGATTTACTATTCCTCCATGCAGTACTAGCTTAGTCCTGCATGGAGGTGGCCGTTTAGGAGCATGACAGCAGCGCACCATGCATATTAATGAGGCTCGCTGCCTGAGCTCCTAATCTTACACAGAGCATTTAAGAGTGCAGGGGGCATGTCTGAGAGCAGAGCTCTCAGAATATACATGCCCCCGCAATGAAGAAAGGGCTAAGAAATGAGCGAGACCGCTCATAAATGTCCGCATATCCCCACCAACAGTCCCCCTCGTGTACAACAACAAGTATACAGAAATAAAATAAACAAACCCTTTTTTTTAAAAATCTGATTAAAGCTAACTGCAGGTGCGCAGGTGTGCCCATCGCTTAGCTATGGTTAATGCAGCTTAAATGGCTGAAGAGGATAACAAGGAAGATATAAACAAATGAAGAAGTGCAGCAGTAGCATAGTGGGCAGAGCATTCACCTTATGAGTAGGCATTCCCGGTTTGAGTTCCACTGCAGCACCTTTCATTTTCCATGGCAAAGCACGTTATGACTAATATTTATGTTGCATAACCCACTAAATAACATATATTTATGAACTGGTGTACTGCAGTAAATGCACATGTGAGGTGTCAATATCATAATGAATAAAGTACTAGTAAGCAGGTTTAAGCACCAATAAGCAGTAGTAAGCATATTTAAGCACTAGTAAGCATGTTTAAGCCTGTTTGGGCAGGGGTAAGCAATGCTCACACAGATTAAGCAATTTTTAAGCTAACTCTCTGTAAGCATATGTAACCAGAGGTCAGCATTGCTTACCCTCGTGCAAACCCACACAAACCCGCTTACAAATACTCAAAAGTGCCCTAATCACTCTGTATCCAATGGCCCTTGTTCTGCCCATCAACAAAATAAACAGCCTTGGAGGTCTTGAACCCAAGACCCTATATACTATAGTCACAGTAGTCAACCACCAAGCCATCACAGAAGTACAGAAAAGTGAGGTATCAGCAAACAAGTCTTCACCATAGTAAAATCAAACTGAACCTGTGAAAGGAATCAGTATACAGACATATGTGCCTTAACCCACTACATAACATAAATATGTGAACTGGATTACAGCAGTAAGGCCAGAAGTCAGGTGTAATTGCAATAGAGTGCTGAAGTCCCCAATAAAACACAAGGACCCCATACAGTGTATGTACAGATGAATCATGGATACCAGGCATACATAAAGGTGTAATAAATAATAAGTCAATGCCAAAAAGGAAATATAATGCAAAGTCTAATGGAAACAATGCTAAGCATTGCACAGGCCAGCTTAGGGGGTGTAAGCAATGTGTAGGCTAGCTAACTCAGTGTGCCCAGAGGTATACCCCTTTAAACAATGCCAACCCTAGGTAAGCAGGTTTGCCCATAGCTTAGCCTTTTCAAAACTGGCCAATCACGGAAAAGTGCAGGAAATCGGCCCTACTTAAACCCAAGAGGTGGGAATACATCTTATAACTGGTTGTAGCTTCCCCTTGCAGGCACCATGTCAGGAAGGGGAGAAGGTGTGCGCTTTTGGGTGCTGCAATGGTGCATCCAGGAGTCCAGAGTCATGGCAAGACTCCTTGTCAAAGACCATGATCAGAGACTGCTGCAGGGCCAGTACTAGGGCTCCCAATATAAGGTGGAGGCCTGGGACCATCTCTCCCTTGACCTCACCAGTGCCACTGGCATACCTCGAACTGGTGAGCAGGTCAGGCATCACTATGCCGACCTGAAGTGGCATAAGAGGGACCTCTTGGACCAGGGATCCAAGAGGCTAGAGTGGAAGGGGATGTCCCAGCTGTGTGTAAGTATCACC
Organism: Protopterus annectens; assembly: GCF_019279795.1. NCBI lineage: Eukaryota > Metazoa > Chordata > Ceratodontiformes > Protopteridae > Protopterus > Protopterus annectens. Next base: position 512,539,515 of record NC_056736.1, read on the forward strand.
CCACTATGTATGTAATAATTGCCAGCTAATGTATATCATGGATAGGTATGGCTAAATATTCCTCTTATGTCCCCCACAGCTGCAATGGAACGGGCAGTGAACCAGGAGGCCAACGTCAGTCACCTGGCGAAGTTGTGACGTGAGGCAGGTCAGTAATACTCATGCATTTACTGTCATAAGAAATAAAAATAAAGTATTAGTGAATTAATTGCCTGTATAAAACCTGTATTGTTCAAGGCAATTACTGCATACACCAGAGAATATGGCAGGAAGAGTCTCATATAGTTTGTATGTAAATAAAGTGTAATAGTCTGACAATAAAGTTCTAACTGCTGGACTGCATGTGTATACTCTGGTATCATATGGTAATGTAGATTTGGAATGACGTAATAGTACTGTTGTATTAAGCACTGTTACCCACACTGTGCAGTATAAATAGAATGTGTAGGAATGCCTGTATATGACTGGTGTAATCCCCAGAGGCCATTTAGTACAACTGAGTGACACATAGACAGAAAACAGGGAAAAGGCATACAACAAAACCCGAACAGCACATGCAACTGAGATGTGAAATGTTGCATTTTTAGCTCACACAGCCATGGTTCGAATCCTGGCAGTGGGAGTAGTCTGCATACAGAATCATACCCCACAACTGTATTGATATGTCCAGAATGTCCAGTAAATTGGCCCATATCTGGTGCCTGTCAACCTGTCCCCTGGGAAATCAGTGGGATGATCCCAGATGTATAGGCAGCAAACAAGAAATACAATTGATTGACACACATCTATGAGAACAAAGCTGGCACACTAGCAACTCCCCAAAGCCATATGAGAGTAAGAAGCCACATATGTCCCATTTACACCCCCATGTTGTCAAGCTGTGGCCAGAGTGTGTACAGTAACAGAGCGAGATGTATGTGCATAATAGTAATGTGTAATCTGGTACTGTGTGTGGCAACATCACTTGCTGAACTGGGCTGGCTTGAACTCCCTCACCTCCTTCAGTGGTATCAACTCTCACTCACCCACAAACTAGTAAACCATCCACTAAATGTTCCATCCCACCAGAATCTACTCCAACCCTATCGCACCACCAGACCACTAACATCCAGCAACAAAAATCACTTGCAGATCACTAAAGCCAATAACTCTGCTGGTGAAGCACTATTCTCTTGCGCCATAGCCAAATTATGGAACTCACTCCCAACCACAATTACCTCCATACCATCATGCACCCACTTCAAAACTTTACTAAAAGCACACCTAAAAACATGCTAGCTATGCCCTTGCAACTCCCACTCTAATATCATCCACCCCATCCAACCACTACCTTTCTTTCCACTCCACTAACTACCTTGATTATAGCAAGCTCAGATGCTCATAAGCCTAGTACTTATTATACAGCAGGAACTTCTCATTTTAACATTTGTTAATGTCTGTTATGTACTTCACAGATAAAGATTCTAGTTGTCTACTGATGTACTATGTTCTTCATCTGTAAATATGTTGTAAGTAATTGCTATGTTAAATTGTTAATCGCTATGTAATCCAGTGTAACTACTGTCTGTTTATTTTACTGTTGAGCTTTTCTCCCCGGGCCTCTGCTGAAAATGGACCTACATCCAGTCGGACACTCCCGGTCAACAAATTTAAATAAATAAACATTCAGGTAGTGCTAACAAATATTTCTCCCACAGGTCTGTTGGATACCAACACTGTGCCCAGAAATACAAGAATGTTACCCTGTACTGGTACTGTTTACATAGGTATTGTATGACATTGTGACTGATGCAGCTGCTCTGAATGACGATGTATTAGTCATCACCGTTGCCCACACTGTCCTACAAAATATAACTGTCTAGGAAATCTGTATAAGAGTGTTGTAATACAAGGTCAGAATGCCAAAGCACAGGAGAATTATAAGACAGAAAGCAGATAGGAGATATACAGCAATATCTATATAGCATACACAACTCTGATGGACAGTCTTTAAGTTGTAGCCAACACAGCCATGGTCTGAATCCTGTGAGTGGAAGTAGGCTGCATACAGAATCATACCCCACAACTGTACAGATAAGATCAGGATGTCCAGTATATGGGCCCATATCTGCTGCCTGTCCCTCTGAGAAGTCTGTGGGATGATCCCGGATGTTTAGCCAGCCAACAGGGGATACAAGTGATTGTCAATCATCTATGAGAACAAACATATCACTGTAGCAACTCCTGAAAATGTAAGGAGAGTATTAAGCCAAGTATGTCCTGTCTACAACCCCATGTTGTCAAGATGTGACCAGAGTGTGTATAGTAACAGAGTGAGATGTATGTGCATAATACTAATGTGTAATCTGGAACTTTGTGTGGCAACAATCAGGTAGTGCTAACAATCATTGTTCCTACAGGTACGTCGGATACGAACACTGTGCCAAGAAATAAAACCCTTCATACCCTGTACTGGTACTGTTTACTCTGGTATTGTAGGGAATAGTGAGTGTTGCAGTTGTTCTGAATAATAAAGTATCACTGATCACCATCACCCACACTGTGCTACATAATATAACTGTGTAGGAAAGCATGTATATGTGTGTATCAAGTCAATAAAGGTTGTAGAGGGAAATAGTCTAGATATGTCCCAGTACACCTGCATGTGGTCAAGACATGGCCAGAGTCTGTGCAGAAAGGGTTGGATAGCTAGGTGCCCAACATCAACCTGGAATCTGGGAGTATGTGTAGAAACAGTTAGTTAGTGTTAACAAACATTTCCTCCACAGGTATACCAGTTAAGAGGTGTATACTGCAGGTAAAAAAACAGTTCATGTATAACGATGACAGCAGCCATATTACTGTCCAAACTAAGACTTTAGGGTAGTGTAGTAATACTTCTAAGCTACAGATAACAGCACCCACTAGGAAAGTAATGTGGACTACAGGAATATACTAGTTTTTAATTGACATCTTTTTCTCCCCCCACCATATCTCCAACAATAAACTACATACCCACCCCAACCGGTATGTAATGTCTCTAATGTTCTGATTATGTCATATTGGTTAATAAATATTTATATTTGTTTCTATGCATGTGCTGTATTGAATTATTCCAACATTGGTGGCATGGGTGCCATCAATGTACCTGCATGCTGTTGTTATTACCACTGCGGTCCCATACATGCATGTGTTCTGTTTGCTATGCATTTGTTCCATATCTGGTGTCTGGGTTAATGGGAATATCTATGCATGCTGTTATACCTAACCCTGGAATGTGTTGACTAATAATAACCCACATATGATGATAAAATCAAAACATTGTAGCACGTTTGGGAAGGCAGGTCCCAGCGGACCCACCTGTCCCACCTCAGCTGGCCGTGGTATCGGGCACCACAATGTCTGGCGCCCAACCTGGGACCTTCTCATCTGTTGGTCCTGCATCACCTTCGAGTGGAACTGCCTCAGGTGATGCAGCTTGCCTCTCTCTGGGAGTGGGCATGGACAGGTACCTGTCACCCGTCGCCAAGTTCAGGTTGTGGTGAGTAGAGAGCTCAACCAGCAGCTTGGTGATCTTCTACACTAGCTCAATAGCTGCATGTCGCGACTAGAATGTTAGCCTAGCTCTGCAACTCAGGCCCCCAGCACAGCCACCATCAGGGCTGTGAAGTTGCAGTGGTGACTGCCCATGGGTGGGGACCTCAGTCCCACTGTTTCCACTAGGGGGGTCATGGGCTTCTGATTTCCCAACAACCCCCATCAAGGTGTTTACCCCCCACATGTGTCATATACTGCCCCTGTATGCATCTTGTCATGTCTGTTAACCTACCCAACTTACCTCCCCACATATACCTACTACACCTCCCCAACATCCCACTCGCACCTTAAAAAAATAAAAGGGCAATCTGTTCCCGAAAAAAAAAAAAATCACTCCCCATATATAGCTGTCCATTTCGCACGTGTCCACTGGACACATGTAATCAGGTTTAATTGGCATCACAACATATTATTGTTGCCCTCACCCCTCTCTCAGAGGTTTGAGTGTCCAAATCTACCTCCAAATTCAGTGTATATGCACAGCTGTTGCTGTAGAAGAAATGGGCAGCTGCGGAACTTCCCTACACCCTTCCTGCACATCCCTAGCTATTTTTCCTACTGTCTTTCCCTCTTTGTGCTCCTTTTTCACCACTTTCCTATCAACCCCTTTTTCTTTACTTTTAAAGAAACTAGCAAGGGGGTAAGCACTTTTAAGCAGCAGTAAGCAGGTTTAAGCCTGTTTGCATGGGGGTAAGCAATGCCTACACAGGTTAAGCAATTTAAAAGCTAACTGAGTATAAGAAACTGTAACCAGAAGTTAGCAGTGCTTACCTACATGCAAACCCACGCAAACCCGTTTACAACTGCTCAAAAGTGCCTTAATCACTCTGTATCCAATGGCCCTTGTTCTGCCCAGCAACAAAATCCTCTGCAAGGCTCAAACACAAGACCCTACATACCATAACCAAAGTGATTTACCACTAAGCCATGTCAGATATACATATGCCTGATGTTTTCACAAACATATCATCCAGCCCAGTCATTCAACAGTACAGGGAATGTATTCCAACATGTATGTGTGTGTGTGTGTGTGTGTGTGTGTGTGTGTGTGTGTGTGTGTGTGTGTGTGTGTGTGTGTGTGTGTGTGTGTGTAGATATTATTATCTAAATAGATATAACATATCTATATATGTAGATATAGATATACTATAGGAATATATATATATATATATATATATATATATATATATATATATATATATATATATATATATATATAAACAAATATACATACAAATGCATATATCTATAGATATATATGTCTACATCTATATGTCAACATATATACAGAAAGTTATATATATGTAAGCAGATATATATCTATATAGGCATATACGGACATACATCTGTAGATAACAATGGGAACATAACATTAACATATATGTCCAAATTTCCCATTACTGGGGTTGAGAGGCCCCAAACAACATACGTCTTGTACGATTAGGTATCCCCCCACCCACAGTCAAACATGTCTGCCCTGCAATACACTACCAATTGTTGCAGCCCCGATACCCAGGACCTGACATGACATGGGCACAAGATGTTAATTGTACTCCATCCCACCTGTATGATGTCAGGCTGGTATCACTAACATATCATGCAGTACAGTCTGGCTCCCATAGGGAATGTACAATGTGGTAGCAATGAACATCCCTAAGATACATATACACAGACACATATATGCAGATACAGATATACATATATATATATATATATATATATATATATATATATATATATGTATGTAACTATGCATACACACGCAGAGATATGTATAGTAAGATACATATGTAGAAGGTGTACACAAAATGGAACAGCCAATATTCCTACGGTTACCACCTTACCAACTGGAGACTGTATGAGCCACCCATAGAAATGACAATCATTGCCTGCAACATATACCCACAGAGAGATCAAAAGATATAACACCACACACAGGTTTGCATAAATGGGAAAGCTTTATTTGTGTACTATTACAGTTGTATATGCCATGTCATATAGCTGTTTAGACACGGAAATCCATATAAACTGATGGTCTTCAGGATTTTGGGCTTTCAGGATTCTGTAGCACTCCCATATACATATATGTATATATAGATATATTTATATATAGACATACATATATGTATATATAGATATATGTATATATATAGCTATATATGTATGCACATCCTAAGTGTACAGATATGCCTAGTTATGTTGGTATATATGTAGATATCAATAACTATATGTGCGTACATATATATTCTGATATACCTAATACTGTCAATATATATGCAGATATCCATACGTATATGTACATATGTATTTATCTGTATATGTGTAGACATATATTGCTCTGTATATGTATATATCTGGGTGTTTATATGTATATCTATGTACATATACATATCCATCTATGTATGTCAATATGTATATATGTATGTCTATATAGATATCTGGATAATTATATATACATATATCTTCACCATATGTCCTGAACATGGAATGTAGCCCTACCTCAGCCCCTATAGTCCCAACTTTGTAGTGCAAGGGGATGTCAGGTATGTATAGCAGGTATATTTGTAGACTATTGCTACCGTAATAGGGAGTGTCTTCACAGACATGGTGTGTGTGGGAGGTCACATCTGCTTTTAATATGTGCGCCATTGGCTACTGACAGACATCCTAAGGACATCATTGTACAGTACCACTGCTAGCACATAATGCACCTGTGGACTACAGCAGAGATAATGACCAATATATGTGGACAGTCTGACACACTCTGGACAGTCCAGAGGTATACACATAACCCCTTAGTGCAAGACATTTGGACCAATCCTGACAATGTGGATGTTAACAGCCATGTAGATGGGTATAACACGTAACTAATGGTATACATGTTCATAGGTTCATAGGTTCATAGGTTCATAGGTTGGTACTAGGCTATCAGCCCTAGAGCCTATACAAGCCTAGCCATAACAATTCCCTGGCTATTTCTTCCCACATTATTTACTTTCCTGGACCCCTGTCTAGCAGGGCAACTGACGTGATCCCTGGGGTGAATTTCCTTTCTCCCATCCAATCGTCAAGGTTCTTCTTGAAGAGGTCCAAAGAGGCACTCTGCTTGACATGTATGGGCAATCTATTCCAGAGTCTGGGGAGTCTCTGGGTCAGAAACCTATCCCCCCATACGTTATGCATTCACGCATTCCTGTCTGTCTTGCCACATAATAACCACTGGTACAGAGGTGCCATGGCCACATACTACCCACTAGATATTGACATACATCTGTACAGCATCCCACTGCTCTGTCTGACATACATGACTGTTATGGTGGCCCGGCAGCAGTACATCTGGCAAGTATCTGGACATTACATTTTTTTATTTTATTTATTTTACATTTGTTGACCGGGCTAGTCCAGCTGGATATATGTCCATTTCCAGTGGAGGCCCGTGGAGAAAAGCTCCAACGATATTACAAGTAATTCACAGAAACAGTCAATACAAGGTAAAAATTATTAACACATTGAGTCAGAACATGAGATAGAAATGCAGACAGGCATAGTCGTAGAAGGAAATTACATAAACAAAGTTTAGTAGATATTTGCTATACAAATTCTAACAATATAAGTATATCATATGGAAAAAGGTGAAAAAGAAAATAATTAATTAAAAAATTTTTAAAAAATATATATATATTTTTTTTTCATATGTCTATAGGATGTTGCGTGAGGAGGAATTAAGGAGGAAAGGAAAAAGAAAGGTTAATCTGGGTTGTTACAGGAACAAAGCCAGTGTTTATTGAGATGCGTTTTCAGCTGTCTTTTAAAGAGTGGAAGACTAGACAAAGATGAGATATCAGATGGCAGTTTGTTCCACATTTTTCCAACAGAGTTAGAAAAAAGGCTGTCACCTGCAGAATTATTGGGTATGGTAATATTAACTAGTAGTTTGTTTGAAGAGCGTAGGTGTTTCAAGTAATTATAAGGTGTAATGAGGTTAGAGAGAATTGGTGTTTTAGAAGGCTGATGTAGAATTTTGTGAGCAGTTAAGAGCTGTTGATAAATGAGCCTGTTAGGGAGTTCCAGCCAGCCTAGTTGTTTTAGGTTATGACAGTGATGGGTTCAGAAGAGGGATCCTGTGGCAAATCGAGCAATATTATGGTAAGATGTAGCAAGTTTCTTGAGGTTATTTTTAGAGAGATTGGTATAAATAGTGGAAGCATATAGAAGGGTAGAGATAAGGTGAGAACTAGCTAAGGTGGTCCGAGCTTCAGGTGTAAGGAATGGTTTGATTCTATAAAGGGAACCAATCTTTTTGTTTATTACTCTTATTGTGTTGTTTATATGAGAATCAAAATTGAGATTGTTGTCAATAGTTATTCCTAGTAGTTTTGTAGTAGCATCAGGAGAAATCAGAGTGTTATCAGAGGAAGTAATAGAGAAGTTAAGAAAGGTTGATTTGTGGGTAGGTGAGAACAATAGCAACTTTGTTTTCTTGGGGATGAGGAGTAGGCAACGGTCAGAGAACCAGTGTTCAACAGTGGAAAAAGCTTTTTGGGTAAGTGACAGGAGTTCAGTCTGAGAGGAAGCAGTGCAGATTATAGTGGAATCGTCTGCATATTGTATGCAAGTAGTGTTTTGAATAGCTGACTGGAGGTCGTTAATAAAGATAGAAGATAGGAGTGGGCCAAGGATAGACCCTTGAGGTACACCTCACCTAAAGAGATAGGAAGGAGATTAGATAATGAGCTTTTCCAAAGTACTGCCTGCTGACGGTTTTCTAGGTAAGATGTAAACCAGGATAAGGAAGAAGGATGAATTGAAAGATATTTTAGTATGTGCAGAAGGAGTTCATGATTAACCATGTTGAAAGCTTTTGAAAGATCTATGAAGATAGAAGATGATAGATTAGTGTTGTTACGGTTATGGTTGATAGCGTTAGTAAAGGAGTGTAATGCAGTAGTGGTACTGTGAGAAGGTCTAAATCCATGTTGACTGTTAGCAAGTAGGTTGTTATGGAGAAGGTGGTTAAGGAGTTGTTTATGGATACACTTTTCCATGATTTTGGCTATAGGTGATAGCAATGCTATGGGACGAAAATTAGAGAAGTCATTCGAATTGCCCCCTTTGTGTAATGGGATGATGTGAGATATTTTCCAAATGGAAGGGAAAATTCCTTCCTTTATAGATCTATTTATCAGGATTGAGATGGGATAGGCAATGGCTTTAGCTTCTATCTGCAGAAATTCTGCAGGAAGTTTGTCTGCAGAGGGTGTGGTGGGTTTAAGTTTTTGGAGTAGGGATAAGATAAATGAGGTAGATACAGGTTAAAGGTAAAGGGGAAGAGAAGTGTGTAAAGTAGGTGTGGGTAATTTAGAGGTGTCAGGAGGTAGGTGATTTGCTAGAGTTTGGATAGTATTGGTGAAGAAAGAGTTGAAGTCATTAGCTATTTGTATAGGATTGTTTGGATTAGAGTCCTGGGGATTTGGTGTGAATGACTGGCCTGGGGATAGAAGATTATTAATACTAGCCCAAAATTTTTTGGGTTCTTTTTTGGTGGTTTGTTGTAGTTAAAAGTAATAGTTCTTTTTGTCTGCCAGGATGGCTTTTTTTGTACTATTTCTAAGCTCTCTAAAGTTATGGTGGTCAGTACATCTCACTGAGTAAGTACACTAAGCTGCTAGGTATGTAACAAAGCACTGTGTAGGCTACAGGCAGACCGGCTCAACACAGCCCTATATTTCCTATGGGGGAATGCACATGTACCTGCATATATAACAGGCTCTACAGGTGTGCCACAGCACAGAGTAACATACACCTGTGTGCACGTGCATAACCACAACCAATGTGAACACAGCCACAGCCACATATGGTATGCTAGCTTATTATTACAGTATATGGACTATCTGTTCAACACCAACCTCATATGTGCCACTCACACACTAACCTTGCATATACTGGGACACTACACAGTGTGGTCCAAAGCCTGTCTGTAGTATGGTACATGTGCATGTATGGACCTACAAAAATGTAAGCCGATAGGGTATCATACAGTGGAGCAGCATGTAACATCAGATAGAACAGGACCAAGAACAATGGCATCTGCCACAGTCTGTACACAGGCCAAGGTACATATTAACAATACACACACTGCTGATAATCACCATAAGTACACAGACCTCAGTACTGTACACTCAACCACAGAATGTCCAGGTTATGTCATCAAATATAACCCCTACTATACATAACATGTGTAGCAGTCTGATATCTCACTGGCTTGTCATCAGATATGATGTCACTAATTATGGTGTACAGCACATATGCACCCCTTACTGCATGACATATGTACAAAGGTTGACAGGGTTGTGGCTGGAGGCACATACACAGGGCCAATATTGACATGTTGCTGTGATAACCTCATACATTTACTGTTGTAAGAGGGTTTGTTGCAACATATGTCCTCTGAGGGATATGAAGTCAGTAACTCTCAGGGCTGTCACCATCTACAGACTGCAATCCTCACACTAACTTCTACAGTTCACAGATAGGTGCTCTGTGGGTAACACCTGAAACAAAAGGCACCACACACTGGCCAGTCTACAGATGAGCCGACAGATGGGTGTTTCCTCATAAACATAGCACTGATATGGCAGGTATTAAAACATGTAGGAAAGCCATATCCACACACACCCTGTTAAACCAACATTACTCCAAATGCAGTATAGCAGCACTTACAGTCTGTCGTCAGGTCAGGCATATTCCCCTCCTATGTGTTGGCCTGTTTCCACAGTGTATTTTGTTAGAGGTAAATCCCCAATCCATCTGAGATGCTGTTTGCCAATCAACAGATCGAGTTCCTGCTCACAGGATCAGCACCAACATGATGTTCCTAGATATTGGAGTGTGTTTCCATGCAATTGGCTATGGGAATGTTACCACAGCTGTTTCCACATGCAATCAGCTAGAGCAGGGCTGAAATTCATGCAGAGGCCATCAGCTGATCATGAACATCACTAAAAATACACATGCTGCTGCCTAAGCAAAACAGGTGTAAGTCTCCACATCCACCAGAGAGGGAGTGAGAGAGGCAGACAAAGGGAAGGAAAAGCCAGGGAGGGGTGGGAGAGTAAAACTTAAGCATGTTTGTGTCACACACCTACCAGGACAGGGTACTGAACCCCTAATGACTATGTAGTGCTATCACATGTCCATGCAGTTATTGGATACACCACATAGGTTACATGTTGAGGAGCCCTCAGAATGTATATGTGATGGTGGGTGACATCTGCAACAGGAATATGAAAGCTATGCGGCAGGTGTAGTACACATGCCTGTCCGCATGAACAGGTGTCAGCGTCAACACAGCCACACTCTCACAGGGATGCACACACATTGACACACTTGGCAGGGCCAGGAATACAACTCATTACTAGTGGGATTGCCACAACACAGTACTGTGCAGGTATCACATGCACCACAGGGGTCATACTGAGGCTATATGTGCAAAGGGTATGTGGAGGTGTCTAACATCAGACAGCATGCTTCAGTATGCCAATATGGGTTGTAGTGAGTGTGAATGTGGTCATATGCATCATACAACACACACACAGACACAGGTGCCAGTACTGACATGCATGGGTGCACTGTTTCATGAGTGTGTTGTGGTCGACGGTGCCAGACGGCTATACAAGGCTAAATGATGGGTATACCTTGACATCAGGCCACATGACAATGGTCTGCATTGTGGCTTAGGGGTGTAGTGTCTGGAGTTGCCCACACAGGTGGGTATTGTATTCACCATCCAGTCACCTAGGTGACTATTGTGTGTGGCCAATGCTGTGCATTGCTTGCCATGTATGTGTTCCTTAGTCCATGATATGGACAGTGTCTAGGATGTGCACACCTCCCACATGCATGTACAGTGACATGTGAAACTGTATCTGGGGTGTCTGGCCCATGTTGTGTACACAGATTGTTATCATCAGATGTGCCAGTTCTGGCCTCATGTGGCAGGAACTGTTAATGGACAGCAGGTTGACCCTGCACCTACATTGATAGCATGGTACCGGTATTCCCTGGTGTCAGTGACATCTGTCCATACAGGGCTTGTGTTTCAAGCATGGTATGTCCTTTGTGTGCCACATTTGATGGCACCACAGGTGTTGCAGTTGTCCAGTGGGGAACATGGGGAGGTGCACGTTCGGCATGTATGTGCCTATTGGACTGATGGACAGGGTGTCATGCCCTCTATAGCTTACTGCAATCACAACATGGTTACTATCAGTAGGCAATATGCAGGGTACAACCAACATAGCGGCTGTTGCCTAGACAAGTGTGTGTGTGTATATGAGACATGGGTTAAGAGTGTTCCCTGGATAATACAAGGGTTGCTAACATTCTTCAGCTGGCATTGATGTCACATTTAAGGGTACGGATTTGCACCCCAGCCTCTCGGCTATTTCACATCTGTTATCCCTGTATGGTGGACATTGTGATATATACTTGGGACACATTATAAGAAGCTTGCAAAACCCACTCCACATTGAGACCAGTTGTTACAGACTCACAACCACCTCCATACAGGATATGAATGATAAACACAGCAACACACACACACACACACACACACACACACACACACACACACACACACACACACAAATGAGCGCACACGCACATGCACGCACACACACACACACACACACACACACAAACACACACACACACACATCATGTCTGGGATTAGAATTCCTACCTAACTAGTATATTACACTACAGCACTACGCAGTTATAGGACACGTCACAGAGATTACTGGAGTACTCTTTCTTCAAAGGTGTATTTCACAGTGAATGACATCAGCAGGATTGCCAAAGTAGTGCATTTGAATTGCATTGAGTGTGACTAGCATAAAATGCATTGCTACTTACACAGACATAGAAACACACACAAAACATCCACAACTGCCATGTGTGGGAATAGAACCCCTACCAAAGTTCTATATCACACTACAGCATGATGCTGTTATAGGATGCACCACAGGGGTTGCTAGAGTGCCCCTTCCCCAAAGGTGTATTTCACAGTGAATGACATCATCAGGATTGCCAAAGTAGGGCATTTGAATTGTACTGAGTGTGACTAGCCTAAAATGCATTGCTCCCTACACAGTCATAGAAACATACACAAAACCTCCACAACTGCCATGTGTGGGAATAGAACCCCCACCAGAGTTCTACAGCACACTATAGCATGATGCTGTTATAGGATGCACCTTGGGGATTGCTGGAGTGCCCCTTCCCCAAAGGTGTATTTCACAGTGAATGACATTGGCAGGATTGCCAAAGTAGGGCATTTGAATTGTATTGAGTGTGACTAGCTTAAAGTGCATTGCTCCTTACACAGACATAGAAACACACACAAAACATCCACAACTGCCATGTGAGGGAATTGAATCCCTACCAAAGTTCTATATCACACTACAGCATGATGCTGTTATAGGATGCACCACAGGGGTTTCTAGAGTGCCCCTTCCCCAAAGGTGTATTTCACAGTGAATGACATCAGCAGGATTACCAAAGTAGGGCATTTGAATTGTACTGAGTGTGACTAGCCTAAAATGCATTGCTCCCTACACAGTCATAGAAACATACACAAAACCTCCACAACTGCCATGTGTGGGAATAGAACCCCCACCAGAGTTCTACAGCACACTACAGCATGATGCTGTTATAAGACACACCACAGGGATTGCTGGAGTGCCCCTTCCCCAAAGGTGTATTTCACAGTGATTGACATCAGCAGAATTGCCAAAGTAGGAAAGTAGGGCATTTGAATTGTACCGAGTGTGACAAGCCTAAAATGCATTGCTCCCTACACAGACATAGAAACAGACACAAAACATCCACAACTGCCATGTGTGGGAATGGAACCCCTACCAGAATTCTATATCACACTACAGCATGATGCTGTTATAGGATGCACCTTGGGGATTGCTGGAGTGCTCCTTCCCCAAAGGTGTATTTCACAGTGAATGACATTAACAGGATTGCCAAAGTAGGGCATTTGATTGTATTGAGTGTGACTAGCTTAAAGTGCATTGCTCCTTACACAGACATAGAAACACACACAAAACATCCACAACTGCCATGTGAGGGAATAGAATCCCTACCAAAGTTCTATATCACACTACAGCATGATGCTGTTATAGGATGCACCACAGGGTCTGCTGGAATGCCCCTTCCCCAAAGGTGTATTTCACAGTGAATGACATCAGCAGGATTGCCAGAGTAGGGCATTTGAATTGCACTGAGTGTGACGAGCCTAAAATGCATTGCTTTCTACACAGACAGAGACACACACACAGTTGCCATGTCTGGTATTAGAACTCCTACCTCACTATTTTATCACACCACAGCAGTATGCAGTTATAGTACATGCCACAGTGATAACTGGGCTACAACTTTCCCAAAGGTGTATTTCAAGGTGGATGACATCAGCAGCCTTGCCAAAGTAGGGCATTTGAATTGTAGGGAGTGTGACTAGCCTAAAAAAGGCGTTGCTCTCTACACAGACAGGGACAGACACACACACAAACAGTTTCCAGGTCTGAGATTAGAACTCCTACCTAACTATTTTATCACACAACAGCAGTACGCAGTTACGGGATGTGCTAAGGAGATTACTGGGCTACAACCTTCCCAGAGGTGTATTTCTGAGGTGGATGACATCAGAAGCCTTACCAAAGTATGGTATTTGAATTGTAGGGAGTATGACTACCCTAAAAAGCATTGCTTTCTACATAGACTCACACACACACACACACAGTTGCCATGTCTGGAATTGGAACTCCTACCTAACTAGCAGTTATAGGATGTGCCATGGAGATTACTGGGCTACAACTTTCTCAAAGGTGTATTTCACAGTGGATGACCTCAGCAGGCTTGTCATAGTAGGGCTATGGGGAGGGCAGTGAGTGTGCATGGGCCATAACCCATTCATCTAGAGGTTGCTCACCACATGCAGGCACATGCAGGATCATATTCCACAGGTACATGTATACAGCTGGTAGATGACTACTTCCTTGTACAGTCATGTTGCACAGCTAGCACTTGCACCACATAGGCTGTAATGCTGACAGATACCAGTGGCTAGTATCTACAGTGAGTGATATCTGAACCTCATGTGGTTGTGGCCCTTTGGCTGTGTGCTGGGTGGGACAGGCCTGGATGGCTCCTTGTCACAGTCACCCTCTTCCACACATCTATATACATCTACGTTTGGCTTATTATAGTGTGTTGTACTTAGATATATGTCTGTATTCCTATCCACTGTGTGTGCAAAGCATGAGTGGTGCATACTGACGAGTGTCTGCACTAACATCTGCGACTGCCAGATATGTCTGGTCCACTGGTGTTTGTTTAAGTGTGTGAGCATGCCCAGTATGATTTTTCAGTAGGTTGACTGACATTGCCTTCATTTCTCTATGTGTGTGAGCATGCCCAGTATGCCCGTCTGTATTGAATGCGTGGATTGAGTCCAGGTAGTTTGTACTGCAGGGCAGAACTTGGTGTTGTACACCTACAGATAGCATACTGTTTCTGCAGGGTATCCATCAATCATTTGGCAATATGGGGACAAACAGTGCAGGGAATAGTGTGTACTGTAGGTGATTGTGTCTGTGCTGCCTCAACTGCATGGTGCTGCTGTTAGCAGAGATATTCAGACATGTACTGTTATACACAGTGATGTGTTCATAGGTTCATAGGTTCATAGGTTAGTACTAAGCTAACTGCCCTTGCGAGCCATTTTAAGCCTAGCCAATTATCCCTTGTAACCAAACCCACCCTTGTGTGTTTTGTAGGCAAAAACACCTTAATAATTAAGCCTCCCAACCCTTTCTGTCCTCATGTACTGTCAGGTGGACATTCTTGCTCACAGTGATGTCTTGGGGGACAAGGGTGACTGCAGCTGTGTCTGGTATTGTGGGCAGACACCTATGTATTTATGGTAAGTTATGACATTCTGGAGGGGGAGCTGCAGACACTTGGTGCTGTGTTTGTGTATCTGGCTGAGCACCTTGGTACAGTACTGGCAGAGGATCCCATACTTGTACGCCCATCAAAAAGACAATATGGGGTTATCTTGCTGTGGCAATGACTCACAGCTGTATAGATTCTCACAGGTTAGCCAGGGCGAGGGGCCATGGGTCAGGACATTTGCCCTATTGTGGTGTACGGGCAGGTGTGTAACCACCCATGTCTGCGTTTGCAGCCAGAGATAGTGTGTGCACACAGCTTGGTGTTGGACCCTGCACATTCCATGCTGCCCATGCTCCCAACCCCCCTCTGTTATTCTAACCTCTTCCATACATTATACATACATTCTCTGATACTTTCCCTAAGGGTATCACCCCATCACAGGTGTGTGTTAGTGTTGGTCCACAGTTCATGCAGTGGGACATGGTGGACATGTTACTGTGGTTTTTCCACATGGCCTTGAATATGGCTTAAGTGGAGTGTGCTATGTTGTTATTTGGGTGTCCGTGACATAACATGCATTGACAGTACATGTGAGACACAGGCCTTTGGCAGATGCCTGTGGAGCATTAGGTGTTGCTGCATGCCAGATGTGGCAGGTCATTGCATTCTGTCAGTACTACAGTCCCAGACCACTATACAGTATACTCCCCTGGGGTGACAGAGTAGGTGTGATAGATGTTCATGCCGATACCTCCTAACAGTCTTGCTCAGGTGGTGTGGATGCTGGCAGGGTGCTACCTACAGCTAGGGACACACCTGCATTGGACACCTGCACTGCATGCTGCAGTCTTCCGCTATTGCCATATATGGGTGGGGTCTTACTGTACCCATTCGTCACAGCAGGGGTATGACCAGAGAGGTGCCTGTGGGTGGTGCTTGCATGAGCTGGGTGCATGTGTGCTATGGACACTACTTGCATCTGATGCACAGATATGCATTGGGCATTCCAGTTATGCTTGCATGTGCAGGTACATCAGCTGTTTCCCAATGCATCAGTCCTACCTCCTTTGTGATATGCAAGTTTTTGGACAGACAACACCAGTATCCCCTACTACAGGACCAGATAATGTGATACATTCCTGTATGTACTTTTCCAAGGGTGTGTCCATTTCACAGTGACACAATATATACTGTATGTCTGGGGTACTTTCCCCTGTATACTGCTTGTATATCTAGTCCAACAGCCATGCCATGTCAGTCTTTCAGATGGTGACTCATATTACCACCATACATTTGCAATGGCTTACTGCTAGCTTGTGTTATACTGATGGGTATTGTGTATGGCACTGCAGTTGTGAGGACTTGTCCCTGTCATTAGCAGTAGTGGGCAATGGCAACCAGGTTTACCTCAACATGCATACATACAGACCACTCTCACACAATATGACACACACACCAACCTAACACACACATACCTGCATATTGTGCAGATGCTATAACCTAACCTGCTACCTTGGCCACCTCTGTGCATCTGTGCTCCACTGGTATTATACCTACACATACATGTTACTACATTTCTACATATGGTTGTGGGGGGCACACCTGACTGTTACAATGTGTGTACATCACATTGGGGGGCACACCAGACTGTTACCACATAATTAAGTAGGGTTGGGGGGAGCACACCTGACTGTTTCTGCATTCCTACACAGGATAGGGAGGGAACACCTGACTATTTCTACATTTCTACACAGGACTGTGGGGGCACACCTGACTATTTCTACATTTCTGCACAGAATTGGGCACACATGACTGTTATTACATTACTACATAGGATGGGGGGCACACCTGACACTTGTACACATTTGCTATGGCTGTACTGGTATGTCAACTACTCCATTTCATTCTGTATTCTAACCTATCACGCTGACAAGAGGCATATCAGTGTACTACAGATCTTAGCTTTGAATGACCTACATATTAGTTCCTGACTTCCTACCCTTCAGAACTAATGTCCCACTGCCTGACCTGCTGTAGTCTGTCTGTGTAGGCCTGGGGAAAGGTTACCCATAGGCATCATTTAGAGGCCATAGCACAGCCTTTGTTTGTGTTTGTCTACACCTGTCCTGCTGGCTGTGACTGTTGTTGGGTATGTGAACCCCCCTGACTGGCATGTTTGAGCATGGACACTGGAACCATAGAGCGAGGGAGGAGGGGGTGCCCCCCCCAACCACCCACTACTTTTGCAGCACTTGCAACCATCCCAACTCGTCATCACATGCGCAATGACCACATGCCTGTTTGAACTGATAGAGCTGAGGATTTTTCTTTTAACTGCAGTCAGGATTTCTTATTTAATTTTGCAGTCTCGGATTTCTCCATTAGTTTTGCAGTCTCAGATTTCTTCATTGCAGAGTTGAGAGTTCTTTACTGCAGCCTCGGAGGATAACGGCCATTCAGACAGACATTCAACAGATTAACTGCTGTCTTCTGGATTTACAGAGCTAAGGTACTGTCTTCAGGTGTGTGTGTGTGTGTGTGTGTGTGTGTGTGTGTGTGTGTGTGTGTGTGTGTGTGTGTGTGTGTGTGTGTGTGTGTGTCCATCAGGATACATCTGGTGGCTAGAGGTTACACAGGCTCAAACCCTGTACCTTGGGCACGGGTACAAAGAGCCTAAAGTCCCTAGCCACCATCCCTTTTGAATTTATGCCTCACAGTTTTCTTCTGTTCCTCATTAAATCTATGTTTTTTCAGGAGCAGTAAAACAAAACCTTTTATGCTAGCAATTTTCTAAGTTTATAAGATCAGTATTTGAAATGTGTCCCTATTTTAGGGCTGTATTCCCCCTTTATTGGCTTTGTTCTGTATTTTTGTGCTAAGAGGTTGAGAGCTATGGCAATAAGTGAGAACTGACTTCACTAAATGATAGCCATTTAAGTTTGTTTTGCTGTCTTTCAGGAAACTGATTTAGCTTAGTTGTATGTTGCTCTGACTGTAGTGCACAGGGTTCAAGACTCGGCAGTGAAATGTACAGTGGTAACACAACATTTTATGCAAGCAACTTTCCAAAATTATACTAGCAATGTTTAAAATGTGTCCCTGGTGTTTGGCCTTTTGCCCCCCCCCCCCCATTGAAAATAAGTGCAAGAAGCTGTGCAACATGCCTATTGCTTACACTACTGTGATTCTGTATTTGTATTTTTATACATATATATATATATATATATATATATATATATATAATATATATTGTGTTTAGAAGTAGACTGCTATCATGGAAATGTTCTGACTAGGGCAGTTTTGTCATTATTGGTGCATGCATTTTGCTTCGTTGCCTACTGGAAAAATGTTCAAACAATAAATTTAAAATGTGCTCAAACTTACGTCTAACAAGTGTGCTGTATTATACAAGGAATATAATTTGATAAAGTCAGGAAGGTGTATCAAAGAATGCATGTATGTTTCTTGTTTTGTGCGCAAGGGGCCTCTGATTTGAAAACAGCCCAAAGGTAATCTTTATCCACCACTGGCCAGATGCATTTTCTTTGGATGTGGTGTGGGTTTTAATGCTGTTTCAATTACTGTGAGTTTCAAGGGCAAAGAAGTTTTAATGCCAAGTCTATTTTCATTGTGAGACAGTACTGCTTTGTTTAGCAGATATCTGTTAGTGTTTGTGCATTGTGCTATAAAATGTAAAGAAATAAAATCCAAATCATTGTAGAAGTAAAGCAGTATGCACACATTAGTGTTTATGGCAAATGGGGTGAAATAGCCAGGTGATGGGACATTGGAATGGCTGCAGGGGGACTCTGGTGCTATATTTTGGTTCTGTTCTTCAGTTTGCGTTTGAAAGTTGAAATTCTTTTGGAGTGGGTGGGGTTGTGTAATTATGTATGCAAATTTTGCGTCAATCAGCGTACAGATTTGTACCTATTTTTCATGGGCCTGAATGTTGTGGAGAGATGGATATATACCACAGAGGCTACCACTGCTCCAGAACAAACTATCCATAAAAATAAAACAAAGCTCATCCTTCCATGTATAAATGCAACTTGTATTTAAGGATGGGCAATAGAAAATGCACTCCACGGTTGCCCCTCATGCCAGAAATGGATAGAGGCAGTTCCTAAATGCTGCATTCCTTATATAGGCCCCTCAAATTATCTATAGAATAATCACAGTTATTCTCACTAGGGCTAATATACAATTATCAGCCATGGGATAGGTAAGACCAATCAGAAAATGTTAATTCAAGAATCAAGCACCAAAAGGGAATTGGCTAAGCTTAAAATGTCCTCCAAGTGAACCTATGTTGTGGTAGTAAATAGTTATAAATAATTGCCCTTTTTAGAACACTAAGTGCCCCTCTCACCCTCCGCCCCCCCCCAGTCTTCAAAAGCTTCTGGTGCCTCTGTGTGTGAGTCACTTACCTTGTGGGTGTCTTAGTATTGAGGGTGGTGCTGCAGGGCTGCCTATGTCGGATGCACATAGTACACTCCCTACACATGGTTGAGCACAGGTAGTGTCATGTTTGACATCCCTTTTACTGTATGTGAGAGTCAGAGAGAGATGTTATTCCCTGGGTCCCTCCTGTGTCAGTGTATGTGTGATGCGTTGCCTCTTTGCCAAGGCCAGGGCATACTGGGCACACCTCCTTCTGCCTACTGGGCAGGCTCAGGTTGTTCCTCCTCCGAGTCACTCTGTGTCTGTGCAGGCCTTGGCAAAGGTGGGGGGCTGTGTGGCCCTGCCCCATGCTGTTCCTGCTGCAGCTGTTTCCACAGGATCATATTGTGTACCATGGCACATACGATGACAATTTGGGTACATGTAGCTGGTGAGTACTGCAAGGCTCCACCGCATGTGTCCAGGCACCGGAACCATGACTTGAGCATCTCAAACACACAGTCTACTATAATTCTGGTCTGTGCGTGTGCCTCATTATGGAGCTCTTGTTCGAGTGTGTGTGTATTTCTGATGGGTGTCATCAGCCATGGCTCCAGTGCGTATCCAGCATCCCCCACTAGGTTACTGTGAGGGATGTCCCCATTGGCAAATCTCTGGTACAGCTGTGTCAGATGCCAGATGTGGGAATCATGATAGCTCCCAGGGCAGCTAGCACACACATTCATTATTATACCCTAGGCATCGCACATGACCTGGCAGTTGCTAGAGGGGAAGCCCTTGTGGTTGGCGTAGACCCTACCCCGCTCACCAGGTGGTGCTTTGATGCATATGTGCTTGCAGTCTATAGCACCCACTACCTCAGGGTATTCTGTTATTTGGTGGAACAGTTGCATATTGCTGGCCAACGCCTCACGGGTGTTTGGGAAATATACGTGTTCACCGACATGTGCTGACATGGCATCCAGGAACTGGTGGAGTACCCTGGATGCTGATATCTGTTAGATCCCCATCATATCCCCAGTTGGCCTTTGGAAGGTACCTGTAGCTAGGATTCTTAGGCCTACACATACATTGGGATCCACTGAGATGGGTTTCCCTCTGTTAGTTCTGTGTGTCAGGCATGGCCGGCACAGCTCAACAATTTGCTGTAAGAGGTCCGTGTCCACCCTATATCACTCTACTATCTCCAGCTCATGTAGCTCCTGGTAGGTTACCCTGGGTCTGTACACTCTTCTCCATCTTTTCACTGTAGGTTGGTCGACAGCATTCACATCCTCACCACCCTCAGCCTCTTCCACAAGTTGTTGTATGATAGCTATTGCAGCCCCTATCATTTTGTTGTTTTGTTTGATAAAAATTCCCCGCTTGTATACACCGGTGGTGTAGAGTGTGGGAAAAACCAGAGGGGAAGGTGTTTGCATAGTTTATAGTAGTGTTCTGGGCTGGGCTGGTCTGCTGCTTGTGTAACTGGCTGATTCTGATACATTTCATCTGCCAGCTATGCTAGTTCTCCTAGATTACCTTCCTACTGCTGTTTTCCCTTCCCATTGCCTTCCTATTTAAGCCCAGGGGCACGCCGCGCAAACACAGTGCTGAAATGTGCACAGAGCTGCTATTTCCTGGTTTAACTTTTTTTTTCCTTTAAAACCAGGTGCGTGGTGCGCACACCCACTTAGGCAATGTAAAGAGTGCAAGGCAGACTCAGACACATCCCATTGCTTAGCTGAGCTTAGCTAGGAGCTTAGCTAGGAGCAAACCTGAGCCACGGGGCTCCAATCCGCTTACAGTATGCCTGACACCCCCCCCCCTATGATGTCAGCTAACTTCTAGGCTTGCACCAAGCTATTCCTGCTCTTACACTGTTGGGACCAGACCAGCATGCTGGCGGAAACTGGGATTCACTATCATTCCCCTCATTTGCATAGGATTGCCTGCTAATGCATAGTTACATGTCTCACACTGAGCCTCCCCCCTTAGCAACCACTACTCACTGGCCATGTTGTGTTCTGCCTGCCATTGACTTTCATGACAGAATAGTGATTTTAGTTAGAATGCTTATTTTAGGTTTATTTTCTTATTTTCCCCGATCCCGTTTGCGTGCTGCTGCCCTATGCTTAAACAGCCGAGATCAGTTAAAAAAATAAAAGTTGATTTTTTTTTTTTTAAGCTGTTTTCAATGCCAATGGCCTTATACTTGACCATTGGCATGCTTCTTGACTGATATGCACCCTTTATTTGGAGCTGTCACGGCTCCGTTTTGGAATTTGCAGAAATGTACTCGGTTACTAACCGAGTACATTTCTGCAGATTACACTAGTCCTGCATGGCCAATTTCCACCTTCCTGGATCGCAAATTCACCTCATTTTCATGGATGTCTCCTGCAAATGGGGTAATTTGCATACAGGGGCTTAGTCTGTGCAGGACTAGTGCAGGAGCGCTTGTGCATGCCCCTGCAGGCTATTCCTGGATCGCACGGCAGACATATTGCCTGTTGGAGCTCCTGCATTAATCCTGCACACTGTGCAAGGCTTGCAGAATCTGGGGGATTATATTTATAATGCAAAAAACTGTGCTCTTCACCTCCCCAAGTATTTGAATCAACTCTAACATTGCTGCACATACAAGGAAAGGAACATTTCTTCATGGCAGTGACCATCAGCCCACCATACAAAATTACACTGACTATCTATCCAGGAGTATACTTAGACTCTGTTCCATTTTCACATCTTTCTTGCACAGTTAGATATATTCCTGATATCAGTATAGATCAAAAGCTGCTTCAACTAAAACTGAAAGCCATTTCTGATTACTTTGATATCTGGCAAGGAAAATTTTAATGCCATTAACCAATCTGAGATAAAATCAACTGGTGTTGTCCAGACAACTAAATTCTGATTGACAATATATACCAAAATATGTATTCCACAAAAAATATATATTATATAACTTTACTAGACTAAATGCAAAAGCAACAAGAGAATTAATTGACTGTGACCCTCTCCTTGCCCAGCCTTGTGACTGGTGCATAGTATATCTCATTATGGAGACAACTATGACTATGACTGGGATATTCGATTGTGTGGATTTGCTTTTAAAATGAGTCAGCATGACTCGTAGATGCATGTTTCGTGTTTCATGTTAGATGCTGCCTTTGGTTGGTGATATTGCTGAATATTCTTGTTTCGTAAGTTGTTTTTGTGAGGCCTTTCTGACTTGCGTATATTAATTTTAACTCATTCCCTCCAGTACAGCTCTTTTGAGTGTATACCTTTAACTCCCAGTTGGTGTGGCTTGAACCTTGAAAAAAAAAAGTCATTGCATTACATTTCTAAAAAATACTCATTGATGGAGGTCAAATATCAATACAATTGTGTTTGAGATCATGTATACTACAAGATAAACTATTCTGATACATTGTATATAGCATGGTTTTGGAATTATTAATGCAAATATGAACAAGCAATATTTGACACCTAGAAGCGCAGTGGGAGGTAACTACAGAAACGCATGGAGGCGTACTTGGTTGTAATGAGATAAGAGCTTCAGCATATAAAGATCTTTGTGTTTGGTCTGATCTATGTGTGCTTTGTTTAGTGAGGTGTTGTGTGGTACTGACAACCTGCCTGTTATTTGCCATGGCTTCATGTGAGAGCTTTATCTCTAATAACATAGGTACAACTACATCTCTCACACAATGTGTCCGCTAGTTTAAGTAGCAGATGGTTGTCAGTAAACACATGATGATTGCTGCGTTGTTTGAAGATGTCCATTTCAACTAGGCTGGTTATCAATCAATGGTTCCACAAGCTTGTTAATGTGGACTGCAGGAAGAGTTGTCCCTATGATGTTTGGAGTTAATTTCTGGAGTTGCTATCTGTTTAAAACAAACACTCTGTCTGCACACGGAAAGCAACACACCAGTTAGCATAAACCAGGAACTGCTTTGCTCATCTATTGCGTAAATCACTGCAACTTAGTGACGACACCAAACATTTCTGTAGTTATGTCCACTGAAGCATCTAGGCATCAAATATTGCTTATTCATATTTGAACAATAACCCCAAAACCATGCTACATACAAGGTTTTAGAAGATTTTAGCTTAAGGCTTAAACAATGGCAAATACAACTGTACTGATGTTTGAACTCTCTCTAGAGCAGCTAAGATGATATTGAGTATTATTTTTATACTTATTTGTATTATAGTGTTTATATGTTTGTACCCAATATCTCATCAATCAAAAGACACAGACAGAACTTCATAGCCTCTGTATGAAGAACATGCTGCCAGCAGTGTATATGCTGTTTGAATGGTTACTGAGAAGTCATAAGCTGTTTATATAACATTACAATTTATTTTATTTTATTTTTTATTTTACATTTGTTAACCAGGCTAGTCTAGCTGGATATATTTCCATTTTCAGTAAAGGCCCAGGGAGAAAAGCTCCAACAAGATAGAAAAATTCAAAATATCGTTACATGGTAAATGAAATGATTAATAAAAAAATACAACAAGTAATTATTACATACTAAAGATATTTGCACTTGAAAAAGCAACAGTAAAAATATTTACACTTGAAAAAGCAACAATAAAAATGTAGCACAGTAAGATTCATAAGGAATTTTTCACATCAAGTAGAAAGATTTCAGCAGTATGTTGATTAGAGTTTAAACAGTACCAGCCTCGCTTACATGAATACGGATTAAAATGTTTGGAAGTTTGTTTGGAAGAAGAAGAAACAGTGGTGGAAGAGGGTGGTTAGTCAGGGTTACTACAAGGGCATAACCAGTGCGTTTTGAGGTGTTTTTTGAGTTTTTGTTTAAAGAGAGGCAAGTATGTGATTAGAGTTAGTTCATTGGGTAGCAGGTTCCAGTTTTTTCCCGCTGCATTAGTAAACAGAGAGTCACCAGCTATGTTGTTAGAGTTGGTTATGCTAGCGAGAAGTTTGCTAGAAGAACATAGGGAATTCAGATTTTTATAGGGGATTAAGAGATTGGAGAGTATAGGGGTGGTGTTGGGTTGGTAAAATATCTTGTGGGCAATTGTAAGTTGGGAGATTATCAGATGGTTATGGAATTCAAGCCAGTCTAGTTGCCAAAGATTCAGACAGTGGTGGGTTCTAAAGGGATTGCCAGTGGTGAATCTGGTGATGTTATTGTAGGAAGTTGCTAGTTTGTTAAGGTTATTTTTCTTTAGGTTGGTATAAATAGGTGAGGCGTACAGAAGAGTAGAGATTAGATGGGAGTGAGCAATCTTGGTTCTGGCTGCTGGGGTTAGGAAAGGTTTTATTCTATATAAGGAGCCTATTTTTCTGTTGACTGTTTTAATGGTGTTATTTATATGGTAATCAAATGTAAGGTTATTGTCAATGGTTATTCCTAACAGTTTAGTGGTAGAGTCAGGGAATATAATAGTGCCATTATTTGAATAGACTGAGAAATCTATGGGGGAGGACTTGGTAGTGGGGGGTAAAGAGAAGGAGTTTTTTTTGGCATTAAGAAGGAGGCAGCATTTTGTAAACCATGTTTCTACAGTGTTAAAAACATTTTGAGTAAGAGAATATAGTTCTGATGGAGAGTATGCTGAGCATATTAGCGTAGAATCATCAGAATATTGAATGCAGGTGGCTTGAGGAATTACTACATGGAGGTCATTGATAAATAATGAGAAAAGAAGTGGTCCAAGAATAAAGCCCTGAGGGACTCCGATGGTGACTGGCAGAAAGGATGTAATTTGATTTTCCCAGAGAACTGCCTGTTGCCTGTTGCTGAGGTAGGATCTGAACCATTTAACAGCCTGAGAGTCAAAGGAAAGGGATTCAAGAATATTGATTAAGAGCATGTGGTTTACCATGTCGAAAGCTTTTGAGAGGTCAATAAAGAGTGCAGATGAGAGGATGTTTTTATTTCGGTTTCTATTGATGGTATCTGTAAAGGATAAAAGGGCAGTAATGGTACTATGTGATGGCCTAAAGCCATGTTGGCAGTTTGCTATTATGTTATGTTGAGATAGATGATGTAAAAGTTGTTGGTGAATGCATTACAAAAAATATTATTTACTCCCAGGAATTCTTTATAGGTCCCAGTGTGAGCAATACAGCTCAAGGTAAATAGGCCATCCCAGAGCAACACGCCCAAATGTGATTCAAGAACATGTTAGCCTCAACAAGGTCGGACCTCATTATTGACTAATTTGCATGCTTCCTGAATTGCAGGTGCCACTGTGATGTGTAGATTATGTTTAACCTGCACATCCAGATAGTACCCTGCTGGTCATATAAGCAGTGGAATCCCCCCCTTCATTCACTCTCTTACACACATGTCAAACATACACACACACACACACACACACACACACACACACACACACACACACACACACACACACACTACAGTCGCTGTACCCATCCCTGCCTTTCTGTGGTTCCTCCATCTCTGTAATGCTTAAGTGCCTTTATGACACTTTACAAGACTCAGCCCTGCTAGAGTAGTGGTACCCCCATCCCCAATTCCTGTACTAACGTCTGTGCCATTATGACACTTAAGTGTAAACCCTGGTGTCCAGTGGTTTACCCCATTCCAATCCCTGTAACATTTGTGCCTCAGGGCACTTTAGTGAGTATTCTCTGGTGTCTAGTGCATCCTTGCACCCAACCAACCCTGTCCCCATAGTAATATTGGTTCATAGGCTTATCGGTAAGTACTAGGCAATCAGCCTGTACACCATTGCAAGCCTAGCCAAAAAACCTTATTCACAGATTACCTCTAGCTTCAAGGAGGGCAAGACAACATAGATCAGGGACAATTTGAGGCTGCCTATCCAATTATCTAGGATGACTTTAAATGTGGCAAGGGTGCTACTCTGCTTGACATGTAGTGGAAGTTTGTTCCAGAACTGAAGAATATGTTGGGATATGAATCTATTACAACAATGTGTCTTATTTCTTGGCTGATGAAGGTTTAGTTCCTCTAACAGTATTTGCGGTACCAAGATTCTGTAAATGAATAGGAGGTCAAATAGGGTTGAATCTTTCATGGCTCTAAAGGTTAGGCATGGATCTCAGTGGAGGAGTCTGTAAGAGACTGAGTACAGAGAAACAGCTGGCAGTCTCTCCAGATAACTAAGATTTCTGAGGCCACTCATCTTTTTAGTTATGAGTCTCTGAGGTCTCTAAAGTTGTGTGATAATGAAATACATTCAAAAAGGTGCTTTATATTCAATAATAGGTCTATAAGAATTGAGTAAAGGAGAATTAAAACTTCTCTGGATATAGTGGAGATGCCTTTTGAAATTAGTTGAGCCAGATAAAAGGCTTTCAGAACTACTGTGGAGACATGCTGGTCAAATGATAAAGAATTATCAACAAGAATGCCTAACTCCCTTAACAACAGTCTCTTAATTTGAGGGGTCCATCACCTATATGATAAGTGAAACTGTTTTGTTTATCAAAATTAACTATGCTACATTGTTTTACATTTAATTTGAGACCATTGTCCTTGCACAAATTGTTAACATGGTCTAATCCATGATGGAGCAATTGTGAGTCAGTTGAAGATCGAATAACAACACTCAGTTTACAGTCATCTGCAAACATAGTTAACCATAGGCCAGGAGTGCTGGCCCGAAGGTCTGAGATATAAATGTCAAATAGGAGAGGGCGTAAAACTGAGTCTTGTGGCACAACACTGGTAACTTTTTTGGTTTATGAAGTAGCACATGTGACTCTAACCACATGGACTCTGTCAGACAACCAGTTAGCTATCCACCCCACAATATAAGGATTTATATTCAGATTTACAAGTCTGTCAATAATGTTTGTAGGGGGAAGAGTGTCAAAGGCTTTGACCAGATCTAGATATGCTATATGCACTGCATAACCACTATCCACTGCTTTGGTTACTTTTTCAAAGAAATTAATGAGGTTAAAGAGGCAGGAACTTTCTTTGACAAAGTCAAATTGAATAGTTCCAGGGATAAGATATTTTCTATATCCAAATTAATGAGGTCTGAGATAATGCACCCCATAGTTTTACACATGAAGCTAGTGAGATCAATGGGTCTAAAGTTACTGGGGTCTGTGGTTGGGTCACCCTTGTGTAATGGCATTCCGATGGTTATTTTCCAGGCTTCAAGAATGTAACTAGTGGAGAGACTTAGATTAAACAGGTTAAGTAGAGGTTCAGAAGGATCATATTTGGTACTGATAATCAGGCTGCCTGGTATGTTGTCAGGGCCCATGGATGAAGTATTCTTATTTATTGAAAGGACTGAGAGAACTTGTTCCATAGTAATTAAAGGGGGTGGCTGGGATTATTCAATCTGTGGAGAAGTTATAACTGTAAGTGGAGTAAAATTTGCATTACATTTGTTGGCTAGGATCTTAGATATTTATTTTGGGTCAGATAGAGTAGTATTATTGTAGACTAGCTCAAAACATTGTTGGAGGTTAGTTCTTAACTTCCTCACATAGTTAAAGAAGGATTGTTAGTTATTTTTGGTTCTAGTAGCTATTTTAAGCTCACACTCAGCTTTGAGGATCCTAATAGTGCTCTTAAGTGCTTTGTTACTTTGCTTAAGTATGCTTTTAAGGTAAGTAGAATGAGACATTTTATAAGCATTAAGCATTTTTTTCTCCTGTTATATAATTTATTTATATGGGTATTCCATCTAAGGGATTTGTTTTTAAATTTCTCATTATATTTGATGTGGATAGGGACTGCCTTATCAATACAACTATTTTTTTATTTATTTATTTTATTTTACATTTGTTGACCGGGCTAGTCTGGCTGGATACATGTCCATTTTCAGCAGAGGCCCGAGGAGAAAAGCTCCACTACATACTAAGTATATTACATAAAAAAAATTTACTACTCTAAGATAATAGGTAAGATCAGATATTACCAAAACAAAAAGAAAGATAATTTAAAAAAGAAACAAGTTTACAATAAGCAGTTCATTAAATATACACAATTGTACAAAAAGTACATACTTAAATCTCAAAACAGTGAAAGAAACAAAACTGAGGTGGGTAGAGAAGAAAAGAGTGGAGGGGAAACAGGGTAAGAGAAAATGGTTAGTCAGGTGTATTGCAGGAACACAGCCAATGATTTTGGAAGTAGTGTTTAATTTTTTGTTTGAAAAGTGGCAGGGATGTAGTCAGAGTTATGTCACTAGGTAAGAGATTCCAACTTCTACCTATTGTGTTAGTGAATAGAGAATCACCTGCTGTGTTGTTTGCCTTTATAGATTTTGTCATGAGTTTACAAGAGGAGCGAAGTGAGTTGAGATTGTTGTAAGGGATTAGAAGTTGAGAGAGTATTGCGGTGTTGTCAGGAAGGTGTAATATGTTGTGGGCTATAGTGAGTTGAGGAATTATAAGGTAGTTTTGAAATTCGAGCCAGCCTAGTTGTTTTAGGTTTATACAATGGTGGGTCCTAAATGGGTTACTAGTGGCGTTTAGCTATGTTGTTATAGCAGGTTGCAAGTTTGTTGAGGTTACTTTTCTTAAGGTTTGTATAAATAGGGGAAGCATATAGGAGAGTTGATAAAAGATGAGATTGTGCAATTTTGATTCTAGTTGCTGGGGTTAGAAAAGGTTTGATGCGATAAAGGGATCCTATTTTTCTGTTAACTAACTTGATGTTGTTGTTAATGTGCTGATCGAAGGAGAGATTATTGTCAATGGTTATTCCTAAAAGTTTTGTAGTGAGATCAGGTGAGATGAGAGTACCATTATTTGAGGAAATGGTAAAGTTTAAAGGGGGGGACCAAGTGGTGGGGGAGAAGAGGAGGAGTTTTGTTTTTTTGGCATTTAGAAGGAGAAACCGTTTAGAAAACCATGTTTCTACGGAATTAAAGGTATTTTGGGTCAGTGAGATCAGTTCTGTAGAGGATGGTGCCGAGCAGATAAGGGTTGAATCATCTGCGTATTGTATGCAGGTTGCTTGTGGGATTGCAGTCTGTAGATCGTTAATAAAGAGAGAGAACAGAAGTGGACCAAGAATGGAGCCCTGGGGAACTCCGATGGAAATGGGCAAGAGTGATGAGATATGGTTTTCCCATATTACTGCTTGTTGTCTGTTGTTAAGATAAGATTTAAACCACTTAATGGCGAATTTATCACAAGAGAGAGATTCAAGAATGTTGATTAAGAGAGAGTGGTTGACCATATCGAAAGCTTTAGAGAGATCAATGAAGACAGCGGAAGAGAGAGTATTGTTGTTTCGATTTTTGTTGATAGTATCTACAAAGGAAAGAAGGGCAGTGGTGGTACTGTGGTGAGGTCTAAAGCCATGCTGACAGTTTGCTATTATGTTGTGGAGAGAGATAGTGCACAAGTTGCTGATGAATACATTTTCCATGATTTTTGCTAGAGGTGAGAGAAGGGCGATAGGTCTAAAGTTGGAAAGGTCAAGGGAGTTACCACCTTTATGTAGTGGAATAATATAGGAGATTTTCCAGATGTCAGGGATGGTTCCCTCTTGGATAGTTCTGTTTATAAGTAAGGATATAGGGTATGCAATTTCTTTGGCAGCTTTCTGAAGGAAGAGAGAAGGGAGCTTGTCTGCAGAAGGGGTGCAAGGTTTCAGTTTGTGAATGAGTCTATAGATGAAAGAAGTAGATATGGGTTTTAGAGAGAAGTTATAGGAGGAGTTAGCTATATTATTTGGAATATAAGAGTTGTTGGTGTTCATTTGTTTGGCTAGGGATTGAATAGTTTCAGAGAAAAAAGAGTTGAAAGCATTAGCAGTCTGGAGAGGGGTTTCTGGGTCAGCATTAAGTGGGGATGGAGTTTTAGCAATTCCTGGGGAGAGAAGTCTATTTACTGATGACCAGAAATATTTAGAATTGTTAAGATGAGTTTCCTGAAGTTCACAGTAGAATTTTTTCTTGTCAGAGATTATTGATTTCTTAGCTAGATTTCTAAGCTGGCAAAAAAGAACTAAATACGGGTTTTGTCTATGGCATCTCCATTTTGTCCATGCTTTGTTTCTAGTATGAATGAGTTTTTTAGTATTGTTGGTAAGCCATGGGGCTGTTTTGGTTTTTACTCTAATAGAACGTTCAGGAGCATGTTTATCAAGTATGGATAAGAAGGTAGTATTGAAAAATGAGACTGCCTCCTCCAGGGGAAGTGTTTTTAAGCAATTCCAATTGCATGCTCTCAGTTCAGCTTGGAAGAGGTCTATGTTAAAATGCTTGATAGAACGAATTAGCCTAGTATTTGGGAGGTTAACACATTCTGATTTTTGTCTAGTAATGTAGGTTAGGGAGTGGTCGCTGACATCGTCTGGCATAGTACCTACTTTATACTGTTTGTTGACTTTATTTGTGAGTATCCAGTCTAATATACTCTCTCTCTTACTGGGCTTATGGACTCTTGTAGTTGAGGTAATGGTTTGGGTGAAACCATGTAGGTTAATATGAGAGGAGGGATTGTCATCATTAATAGTGTTCCAATCTATGTTAACGTCGCCAAGAATTATGGTTTCTTGGGGGTAGGTGGTAGAAACCCAGCTTAGAAAGTCTTCTAATATTGGAATGTTGTTACCTGGAGGAAGATACACGCATATAAAGTAAAGGGCTTTTTTGGCATTTAGTTGGAGTTTAATAATGATGGCTTCTATTTTGCTATCTTGGTTTGGACATGCTGGTTGGGTAGAGATGTTAAGTTGATTTTTGAAAAGTATTGCTACTCCACCACCCTTACGTTTTAAGCGGTCATGTCTTACTATATTATAACCTTGGGGTATAATCTCTGAGTCTTTGTGCCTGGGTTTAGCCAGGTTTCAGAGAGGCAAAGGATGTCAAAAGAGTGGATATCTAAGAGGGCATGGATGAAGGGTATTTTCTTATGTATGCTTTGAATGTTGAGGTGTCCTATGAGGAAGTTATTGTTAGGGTTAGGTGAGCAGTTTTGGGGAGGAGGGGAGATAGGGCCAGGGTTGGGGTGGATGTCCCCATCTTGTAGGGTAGGATTAACTAGTTTAGTTAAAAGATTGCTCTTTAGAAATGTGAGAGGTTTTGTTTTTTTGTCTGATTGTAGGAGGTAGGTAAGGTGATGTAGCCTGTGGAATATAGGTAGATGATAGCTAGGGGTGGAATTAACATTAGAGTATGATGTGAAAGTGAATAAAGTAGAAGTGTGTTTTTGTGAAGCATTTTGATAGTTGTTAAGTGAAATTTCAAAGAAGGTGAGATGGTATGTTGAGAGAAGGGTGGTCAAGAGTAAGATTGAGAGTATAGGCAAAGTTGGTATGTAGGGAGTCATTATTTAGTTTAAGTGAGTAGAAGTGGTACTGTTATGGCATTTTACAGACTTATCCTTCATGTCCAGTGGTTCCCCCAACTCCAGGATCCCAATAGTAACGCTGGTACCGTCAGAGCACTAAAGAGTTTGTCTACTCTTCTCTCCATATTCATTTGTTTGTCCTGTGTCTTAGGACAGTATTCCATAGTATCACTTTAGTAATGTTATTGCCAGTGCAGCACTGTAGAGTGTGTAAGCTCCATCCCCATATATTAACATAGAAATGGTGGTGTGGGTATGGTACTTTTCGACATTATTCTCACTGGTGTCTGGTGGTTCCCCCCACCCCAATTCCCATTTTCATGTTTGTGCCATTATGGCACTTTCACAGTCAGCCCTGCTGTCTAGTGGTTCCTCATCATCACGTTCATGTTCCCTAATGTGACATGGTGGAGATGGCTATACTGTTCTATATGGCTGAGTGCTTTCTTGAATCACTTGGCAATGTTGATAGCTTCCTGGGAGTGTTTCCAGGGAGACAACACATGGCTAGTTATGCCAATATGCCCATCCTCCTGGAATGCCTCATTAACATTCTGCATGGCTACTGAACCATCCCTTCACCATGCTGCATGTCTTCTTTTTAGACCAGAATTAAGGGAATGGGTTGTATAGAGAAAGTTAAGTCTCTTAATGCCTATGTCTATACAGTGCAGTATGCACAGCTTCTGGATGATAAGCAGCATTGTACTGAATTACTGCATTTACATCATGTAAAATAAGCAATGAAAAACTCAATAGACCACACCAACCAGTAGCAAGACACTTAAATTTAGCCTCAGTAGCTAGTATTGCACACAACTAGCCTGAGGATTTTCTTCTGCCACCAGATGGACCCAGTAAACTAATTAAAGCAAAAACTCACTAATTTAGCTGCTCTCTAGGTTAGCCAAGAATTATAAATAGTAGTGATTCATCTATTGGCTACTATCTGGCAATTACTAAAGCTGGTCTCACAGCAGCTACAATTAATTAGGGATCAATGTCCATTTGTTCCTTCTTTCACCAGAATCAAAGCCATAAGACTAACCTCAAGCTGCTTTTTAAGAAGCGAGTGACATGCTCTTTGGTAATCAACAGTCTCATGCCAGCTGTTCTATGAACCTGTAAGCTTCTTGCACGTAGATGCCTTGACAGCACATACAGCAGTTCACTACAAGAGAGCTAAGTTGGACAATGGTGCAACATCAGACCAAATTCGGTAGTCCTATATATACTACCCAATCAGCAACAGCCAGGAATCAATGCCTGTATGCTCCTTCTCTTACCAGCAGCAAAACTGTTGCACTAATCCCAAGCTGCTACATAAAAAAAGTTTTTAAGCTTTTCAGGGTTTGGTAGTCTCTGGGAAGGCTAGAAAATAATGTCCCTATACTTCTTCTAACTCCAGGAGCAAAACAGAAGCACTAATCCTAATCCAATTCCTGAGCTGTGGTTTGCAGACTACCTGTGATTGGTAGCCTTGCCAAAACGTTTGTGATTTCAAATGTAGGACAGTAGAAAATGGATTAGTACTCTGTCTATTGCAGTATGCACTAAACAGTGGAAAGATTTGAAGGAAAGAAAGAAAGAGTAACTTAAGTTAATTGTTTAAGGGGAGACCCTCGCTAGTTTGAACTTCTAGTGCTCACCAGTATGAGCAGACATGATGAGACAACAAAAAGATTCAAAATTCAATTGTACAAAATGGGTGGGTCACTAGTTTAACAGTGCAAAACAGAAAGAGTGGGTGGGTGAAAAACCTATTCCTACAACAACAGATGGTCAGTGTTAGCTCTAACACCTTTTTGTTTTCTACTAATCAGAAATAAAAAATGCTACTCCTCAGCTCCTCCTAAATATCACTAAATCTTAATCACTTTACTGTCAGAAACAAACTCTTAATACATGGAATAACTTTTTTTCACTATAGAAGAAAGACTCTTCTTAATTAAAATGCTTATCCTTCCTAAAATTCTATATATAATACAATCTTTATCCCTCCCACTCCCCCAGAATATAAAATAATATAATTCTTTGTTTTTGAGATTTTTATGGTTTCCTAATAAGCCTAGATTAGCTTTAAACAATCACACTAGGGATTGGACATAGGAGATTTAGAATTATATTCCTTATCCAAAATTGTTAAGACAATCATTTATTGGTTAAATAATTATAATGCCAAATGGGAAGATATTCAGGGAGGTATTTCATGTAAATCCAATAATTTAACAAAATCATATCATACTAAAATGCCTACTAATAAATTTAATTGGTTAGTAAAATACTATTTTATAGAAAACAAAAAAAAAACAGCTAACTCTTATTATATTGCTACATTAATAACCTCCTTTAAAAATTCTTTTTCAGTGACCCTAAATATGAAGTATGGATTTTCTTTGTATACTCAAAATAGTATTAATACATTTAATTTAACAGCAATAACTACATTTAAAGACTTTTTGTTTTTAAATAAAACCTGTTATACTAGTACCAATTACTAGACAATGGGAAGTTACAAAATGTTGACCATATCATTAATAAGTCTGAGTTAAGCAAAGACATGGTTAGAAATTCAAACCTGTAGACAATTAGTTGAATATATAATTAATCTAATGCAACTAATAGTTATAAATTCTTTTCCCACATTCATTGATTTACTCATTATTCTAATGCACCAGAATATAATAGAAAGGGACTTCTATCAAAAATATATAAGGCACTTAAGAAATCAACAGTATGCCATGGAGAACACTATTGGGATTATTTTAGACTTGTTAATAATAACTCCCCAAATGAAGATGATAAAAAAACTAATACTCCAATCTTCAAACAACTACTTCATCACTAAGGTGTAGGATATTCTCTTGGAAGTTCTTACACAGAATCTTTATCACACCACATAAAGCTGAATTGATGTATAATAAATAGCTAGGATACTGGAGGTGTAAACTAAATGTTAAAGCCGACTGGCAGCATATGTTTTGCAATTGTATAAAACTTAAAACATATTGGGATAAAATGAATTCTCTCTTACAGTCTGTTTTTAATGTTAAATTTATGCTGACCAAATCTCTTATTTTATTTAATATACCTATTCCCACTTGTGTTATGAAAATAAAATATCCACTTTTATGGAGTATCTTAACATTAGTAAGAAAAGTCATCACCAAGATCCGGAAGAATCAGATGACTCCTACTATGAAGGAATTTGTACACTTGGCAAGTGAAGTCTGTCATCTTGAACTTCTCACAATCAAGACAAGAACATCTAGAATCACCTCTTCATATAAATATGGTTGAAATTCAAAAAACTGCTAGATAAACAGACTTTAATAATTAACAACTTTTATCACATTTCTTTTCTGTTTAAACATCTCTATTTTATAGTAAACACCATTGTAAATAGTTATTTTAGTTGTTTATTATTGTTTTTTTAGATATGTATATTCTATATAATATTTATATTATCATATATTAATCTTTTGTTGTTAAAATTTTCAATGAAAACAACTGAGAAAAAAAAGAACAAAGAACAGAAAATAAATTAGTTCCTAACTAGCAATAAATACTTACTTTTAAAATTCAAAGAAAAAATAAAATAAAATACTACAAACGTAAAGTAAAGCAAATTTTAGCTAAGATAAACTGCATGATTGACAGACCACGATGCTTTGCCAGAGATGGTCTGCACCTGTCGCCCCTGGGATTCAGGTTACTGGCTAAGGCTCTTGCCACCCCTATAGTGCCTTTTTTAGGCAAACTTCAAAGGACAAAACCACCACCGTAACAGGTACAAGCATGCAAACTCTGAAGGTAATGCTACTCAATGCTTTACCAGAAAGGGTCATCCAGACTCTGCTACACTTTGCTGTGAAGGAAAGGTTAGTTTGTTTTTATTTTTTGTATTACTGTATTGCCTTTCTATATTTTGAATACTGTAGTTTGTTTTCATTACCTTGTGTTTTGCTTGCATTCTGTTTTCACAGCATATTAAAACTTCAAAAGAGACCACAGCTCTCTCTGTTCTGAGTCAGGCAGAATTTTGTTTTCCCCGCCCTCCCAGCCATTTAAGTTGTCTTGTTAAATACCACTGTCTTTCTAGTTGCCCGCCTCTTATGTTAATCTGACCATATATTTCATTTCTCTCTACTTTCACTGGCTTATGTGAGTAATCACAAAATCATCATTTTTGAAATCCCACCCCTTCAATTATTTAAATTTATTGGCCATCCTACAGTATTTCATAGTACCAAAATACAAAAGTGACCACCCCTTTCAATCCATCTTACTGTTTTAAAAATAGTAACTCTCCACTAAACCTTAACTTTTTAAACAGGTAAAACTCAAGTTACCTACTTTCACATCTAACTTCTCTAGTGCACACTGCAGAGTGCATTCTTTTCAATCTTACCTTTAAGCATCCCTGTGACTAGCACTTTTCTAATACCTGCTGGAAAGCACTAGGAAGCCTTAAACTCATACAAACACTGAACTCTCCTTGTTAACAAGGAGAAATTAATAATAGGCACTAAACAGCCTATAATTGCAAAGTACCTTGCTAAGGAAACAGCTCCTATACTTTACAAAGAAAAAAAAAAGCCCCAAACCAGGCATGTCCAAGGGTCAGCTTCCGGTGATTTCTCCTGTCCACCTGGTGAATCTGGGCATACTGGGGCAATGCAACAATTGCCTCATGTACACAGACAACCCTCTCCTCCTACCACCCAACACTACAACCTGTGAGAGATGCACTTACATAGCCAAAATGGAAGCAAAGCTATCTCCACCCAAGATTGTGCTAAACAGTCAAGAGGAGAAGGTTAACACCCACACTACACCTCACGCAACACATAGCCCTTCTAAACCCACACCACCAACACCCACATATAGCAACACTAAATCCACATATGCAGAGGCCCTTAACTGTAACCTGCCCTAGCAACAAAGACCTCTGAAGCTGAAATGCAAACAAACACCAATCACAACCAGTGTGTCACATAGTTCACAACACCAGTGTGCCACCCAGCAACAGCCCCTAAGGCAAGACAATGTACCTAACACTTTAGTCATAGGTGACTCTATAGTCCAAAACACTGATGTCCCTCTCACCAGGTTGAATAAGGAGAAAATTACAGTCAGCTGCCTGTCGGGTGCCAGGATCCGCCACATAACGCATGCACTCAAGTCACTCCACAACAAGTACAAATATGACTGTCATTGTCCATGTTGGAGTGAATGACTTGAGACGTACCTCCCTGGACTACATGAAAAGAGACATGGAAGAGCTCTCGGATCATGTGGCCCAGGCAAGTATGACCCTAGCCCTGAGTAGCATCCTGCCTTCGCCCAGAATGATACCACAATATAAGGATAAAATGATTGACTTCAACAATTGGCTAAGCTTATGGTGTCATTCAAAGGGGATCCAGTATCTGTCTGCCTGGGATGACATAATTGACAGACCACGATGCTTTGCCAGAGATGGTCTGCACCTATCGCCCCTGGGATTCAGGTTACTGGCTAAGGCTCTTGCCACCCCTATAGTGCCATTTTTAGGCAAACTTCAAAGGACAAAACCACCACTGTAACAGGTACAAGCATGCAAAATCTGAAGGTAATGCTACTCAATGCTAGAAGTCTAAACCTCAAAATGCACTCTCTCGAGGCACTCCTAAAAATGGAGAACATCAATATCTGTGCAGTAACTGAGACCTGGTTCAAGGCTCCAGAGAGCACCCCTGCAATACCAGGCTACAACTCTTACCACACTTTTTGGCCACCAAACCAGGACCGAAACACAAAAGGTGGAGGAGTGTCAATATTCACCAAGGATATTCACACCACCAGGCTAGTTGGCCATCACAATGTGTCTGAAATTCTCCAAGTACAACTAACACTAGGTAAGACTGCAATCCAAACTGTAGCTTGCTACAGATCCCCCACCATACCCCAAGATTCTCACTACACCTTTCTAAACATACTGGAAAATATTGAGATAGAACCAAACACCCTAATACTGGGTGATTTTAACTACCCTGCCATTAACTGGGAAAACTACTCATGTCCCAACACCTTTGCGCAACGGTTCTTGGAATTCATAAATTCCAACACCCTGGATCAACTAATCCATAGTCTCACCAGGGGCTCCAATATCCTAGACCTGGTCATTACCAACATGGGAAATCAATGCTCCATACCTATGGACACCCCCTCGTTAGTCAGGTCTGACCATAAGCTAATCACCCTTAACATCCACATCCCACCCCCACCCCCCAGCAAAGAAACCACCATAAAAAACTCCTCCAAAGCCAACTTCATGCTACTCAAGTCAGGAAGTGACAAACTTCATGA
Source organism: Protopterus annectens (assembly GCF_019279795.1). Lineage (NCBI taxonomy): Eukaryota > Metazoa > Chordata > Ceratodontiformes > Protopteridae > Protopterus > Protopterus annectens. The sequence goes on from NC_056736.1 coordinate 512,578,099, forward strand.
CACCCATGCAGACAGGAACTGAAAGTTCAACTGCTGAATCCTACACTAAGGCACTGTACGAGCACATCCACTCATGCATGAATCGTGCCATCCCAAATAGAACCAAAATGCTCTCGTCCAAAAAAAGGAAGCCAATCTGGTGGTCCCCTGCCATAAACAAACTTTACAACAAAAGGAAGAAACTTTTGCAGAAAAAAGGAAAATCCCAGGATGCAAAAAACTCCCTTACTAGCCTCAGTAAGAAACTGAGATGCCTCATAAAATCCTCCAAAGCTAGTTACGAAAATAAAATTGCCAAAGATTCCAAAGACAACCACAAAGCATTCTATAACTATGTCAAGAATCTAAATGGCAATGCTCAGATCTGCTCTGAGCTAAAACAGAATGGCATTAAATATACTGATCCGAAGGATATTGCCAATATCCTGGCAGATCGATTCAGTGCCAACTTCACCCCCCTCTCACCCCCTAAATGGCCCATCTCAATACTGGAAGATTGCCAAATTCCAGTAATAACGGGCACACAGGTACAAAACGCACTCTCTAAAGCCAAGAATACAGCATCCATGGGACCAGATGACATCCCAAGCTGTGTACTACATGAACTACAATATGAACTGGCACCTCACCTAAGCGTCATGTTTAATCATAGCCTCACCTCAGGTTTCATGCCCACTGAGTGGCGCAGAGCTGCAGTTATCCCAATCCACAAGGGGGGATCCACATTGGATCCTGGAAAATACCGTCCCATCAGTCTGACAAGCCTTATCTGCAAGGCTATGGAGCGTATTATCATGGAACTTATAAACAAAGACATTGGCAACCTTCAAACACTGGACCCCACCCAGTTTGGGTTTGTGAAGGGCCGATCTTGTCTCCTGAACCTGATTGACTTCTTTGAATCAGTCTCCAGAGCCATGGACAAGGGTAAGGTGGTCCACACAGCCTATATAGACCTTGCCAAGGCCTTTGACACCATCCCCCACTCTGGAATCATAGATAACTTACTAAGTTGGGCATTAATCCCTATGTCACCCAATGGGTTGCTAAATGGCTTACTGATAGAACCCACACTGTAAAAGTAGCCGACTCCAAATCCAGCTCCAGACAAGTGACAAGTGGAGTACCTCAGGGTTCAGTCCTGGGGCCACTCTTGTTTGGCATCTACTTCTCTGAAGTACAGGTCAACACTAAGGGACTCTGGCTAACAAAGTTTGCAGATGACTGCAAACTGGGAGCCATTATTGAATCCCCAAATGATGTGGATACTCTACAAAAGGGCCTTACAGAAACAGATGCTTGATGCCAGAGCCATGGGCTCAAGCTCAATGCCAAGAAATGTATCGTTATCCCCTTTGGGAAAAAACATGTATCCATGAATTACCATATAGGTGGCAGTACACTAAACACAGAAAGTGTGATAAGAGACTTAGGGACGCAGGTGGACAGTGGTCTCACCTTCGATAACCACATCGCCACAACAGTTAGGAAATCCTTCTATGTGGCACACCTCATCATGAAGGGCTTTTCATCCAGAAAAAAGAGGTCATTGTCCCACTGTACTCATCCCTCATTAGACCCATTATAGAATACAATGCCCCATTTGGTATGTACCTCTCAAGACATCTGCAACAACTGGAAAGGCCTCAGAAATACCTCACTAAAAGAATCACAGGCCTAAAGCAGATGCCCTACACTGACCGCCTTAAAACCTCCAGCTATACTCTGTCGCATATTGTCTACTCAGAGGTGATCTCTGCTTAACATACAAGGCCATGTCAAACCCAGAGCTGTTGGACATGCTACACTTAAAGAAATCCCAATCCCTCAGAGCTACACGCTCCAGGGATCTAAACCTTGTCATCACAATAAACAAAACATGCTGGAGGGATAGGTTCCTGACCCAGAGACTCCCCAGACTCTGGAATATATTGCCCATACATGTCAAGCAGAGTGCCTCTTTGGACCTCTTCAAGAGGAACCTTGACGATTGGATGGGAGAAAGGAAATTCACCCCAGGGATCACGTCAGTCGCCCTGCTAGACAGGGGTCCAGGAAAGTAAATAATGTGGGAAGAAATAGCCAGGGAATTGTTATGGCTAGGCTTGTATAGGCCCTAGGGCTGATAGCCTAGTACCAACCTATGAACCTATGAACATATAAATATGAGTGAAGCAGAAACAATGCTAAATTGAAAACTTTAAATGTGGAATTCCAAAGTAGTCTTACAACAGCAGCATGTCTGCTTTTTTCCTTTTCTGCTAACCTTAAATAATAAATTCTACTTCTCAGCTACTCACACAACTCAACTATCCTTAATCTGTTTGCAATCATAGCAGAAAACAGAAAAAGACATATTTCCTAACTTTCTCGGAATACTTGCTTAACTCCAAGATAAAATCACATTTTTAAAATGCGCCAAATGTAAAGCAAATAAATTTAAGCTAAAACAAATTGCAATAAATACAAGTAAAAAATAAAACAATGCAAAATCACAAACCTTAAATGCAGAATTCCAAAGTAGTCTCACAACAGCAGTATGCCAGTGTTATCTCCAAAGGATTAAAACCTTTCCTTGTTCTGCTAACCTCAAATATTAAATTCTACTTCTTGGCACCTCCCACATATCATCTAACCTTAATATCTCTGCAGTCAGAGCAGACAATAGAAAAGAAGTGCTCATAAAAGTACGGTCTAAATTAAAAGCAAAATTTCATAGTAGAATTATGTTAGTTTCCAAGACTTTACTGGTGGAAACTATGATGTAATATATTATCTACTTATGAAACAGATTGGAATGTTGTCATAAGTGAATTTAAATTTGCTCAGGACAGAGATAATGGGCCAGATTCAGGAAGCCTCTGTGTAAGAGTTATAACTCTTACACGGAGGCTGCAGTTAAACGGTGTGATGTCAGCATGTCATGCATATGCATGAGGTGCATGAGGCATCCTGAATCACACTGTAACACTGTAACTCTTACACGGTCCGTGTAAGAGAGTAGGGGGCGTGTCCGTAGGCTAAGCCCTGCATGCGGACACGCCCCCGTAAGTGTAGAATGGCTGAAAGTAATCAGCCACGAGAGAGGCCATGGAAATGTAAATAAACACACTACACAACACATTCCCCCACAGACCATCAGTGTACAAAGTGAACAGAGGCTATAAAATGAAAATAAAAACTTTAAATTTTTTTTAACCCCCGTAAATGTGTGCTACTGTATGCGCTCGTGTGCGCGAGTGTGCTACTAGCGCAACTGCAGTTAGCAATCAGTGGAAAAGGATATGAGAACTAAATATGCAAAGTAAGCCAAGAAGAAATAGCTTAGCGGTAGAGTTTCTGGCTTAAGAGTAGGCAGGCAGGGTTCAAGCCCACACAACAACCTTTTTTTTTTTTTTTTGTAAATAAGCACTAAAAAAGCCCCTGACAGTATTGTACAAATGTAAAAGTATACCCTTTTGTAAAATGGAATGAAATGGAGCATATATATTGAAGTAACACAAGAAGAAAAATAATTAGAAATGTACTGATAGCTAAGCTGCTGTGAGACAGAGTGCCCATAGCTGCGTAGTGTTTAAAAAGCTGCAAACTGTATGCCCGTTGCCAAGCACGGGTTTAACAGGCTGAAACTGTTTGCAACTAGCTGTGCTTTGCTTAACATGTGTGTCACTAGCCAATCAAGGTTTATCCCAGCGCACACCGTTTGCGCGCCGCTCCCACAAGCTAACTGGCAGTGCGCATGCGTTAGCTCCTCGCAAACGAGCGCAGACCTGCTTTTAAGTGCTTAAAAGTGCTTATGGCATGTTTGATTGACAGGTCCTCAACTCATTTCTGTCAGGAAAATTAAAAATCAGTGGTCAGATTTGAACCCAGGATACCACGCACTAGAGTCAAGGTACTAAACCACTAAGCCATGACAGCAATACCTAGAAATGCAGAAATAGCATATATATGGGATAAAATCCAGAATGGAGCATGATAAAGCATTTTCACTGAAGTAGATACAATTCCAAAAAGGCCAATCAGAGAAATGTGCGGGAAAAGCAGCATATATAAGCCCCATAGGCAGGAATACACAGCAGAACCGATTGTAGAACAGACCGGCAGTCAGAATGAGTAGAGGAGGTGAGGGACGTTGCTTTCGAGCACAGCGTTGGGGCATTGAGGAGTCCAGATACATGGTCTGGCTCCTTGTCCATCATCACGAGGCCCAACTCATGCAGGGCCAGGTCTCATGGGGAGCGTACAGGGTGGAGGCATGGGACCAGTTGGCTCGTGATCTGACCAGTGCTACTGGCATTCCACGCACTGGTGAGCAGGTCCGTCACCACCATGCGGACCTGAAGCGGCGTAAGCAAGACCAGTTGACCCAATGGATCCAGGAGGCCCGGGATATGCCCAACGCCCCACTACTGAGTAAGTTACATTTTACTCATGTATGTAAGGATTTCAACTAGCTGATACCATGGAGATGTGTAGTCCAATATTACTTCCTTTGTATTACAGCTGCAGGTGTCCGCTCTGCGAACCGCGAGATGCATGACCGTAGGCTGGCGCGGCTGCGCCACCATGCAGGTTAGTAACCCCACCTAGTACTTGTAAATAAATATTATAGTGTAGCATGTAACAGAACACTGCAGTGTATTGATTAAAAGTAATATAATGTGCAAGCAAGAATTGAAAGTCTGCAGGTATGGCTGCAACAAGTTTATCAGTATGCAAGTGTAACTGGAAATATAATTGATAGAAATAAATAGTGCTGTAATACAGATGTCCCACCATTAATTAAATATAGTATAACCTGCAGTAGTCTCCAGAGTACAGCTTCAGAATCTGAGGTAGTCACATGTGAGATTTATCCCCTGTTGAAATGCTGAATCATGACAGAAGTGAGACTGTTGGAAAGTGTTTGAATCACCACAGGTCTAATATGTGAACAAAGCCTAGAAGTACCAACCTGAACTGTGAAGTTGCAGGATGTGTGAGAGTGACAGAAAGGGTCATGTATGAATAAATAAAGTAGTAATAACCCCTGAATATATTAGCCCCAGTGTGTTTCCACAGAACTAAATGCATGTGGGAAGTACAAATTAACATCCCAAACTGATTTCAGTGTGTCAGAATCTGGAATGTCTAGGCCAAAATCTGTATATGGTGATAACAGTAAACAATTTGCAGATAGAATGAATGATTATCTGACAGACTAAACAGCCATAGTTGTCCCCTGTCCTGTCATCAAAGTGTAGCAGGATGATGTATCTGATCAAATTCAAAATAAGTAGGATAGTGATGTATTTGTAACAGGTGTAGCATGACAGTCAAATAAAAATTATTTGGAAACATCAGCCTCAACTTAATTGTGTACCTATCACAAATGTATATCAATGTGTAACTTATGAATGTGTCATCGCTTTCTATCTCCACCCAACCCTATAATTCCATATAACAACACCCACTAAATATTGGTATGTGAACATTTCATTAACCATGGACATTTGTCCGTTTCAAAAATATATGCATGTCTGTTCGTGCATGTGCCCTGTTCATACCTGCAAATCTGATGGCCTGTTGCCATTAATCAACCCTGCCTGTTGTTTGATTGTGTATTTCCATTCAAATAATGCATGTGATATTGATATGCCCCTTGTTCAATGGTGTTAATATCTGGGTGTTTGTTTAATGGGAATACCAATGCATGCTGTTACAACTAATCTGAATGGAATAATATGACACTAACCCAAACTAACATAACTACTCACAAACTTAGAACGCTTGGAAAGGCAGGTCCCAGCGGACCCACCTCTCCCACCTCAGCTGGCGACTGCACCTGGCACTAGTGCCCAGGCCGGACCCTCCACCAGTGGCCCTGTGCCACCTTCGGGTGGAAGCGCTGCAGGGGATGGGGCCCGTCCTCCCTCTGCAAGCGTGGCCGGAGGAGCACGTCCACTCACCCTCCAAGGTGTCCGGTCTGTGGTGCGAAGGGAGATCCAAGACTCTGTTCTTGGGCCCCTACGCCAGCTTGAGGCCTGGGTGGCACAGCTTACGGGCTTGCCTGTTGCCCCGCCTACACAGCCCCCAGCACAGCCCCGTCCTGGGCTGTGAAGGAACAGTGGCAACTGCCTATGGGTGGGGATATCAGTTCCACTGTTGCCATCTGTGGGCTCATGCGTCTTGGATATCCCAACCTCCATCCCCGTCAATTGTGTAACCCCCCCACGTGTGTCATACACCGCACCTGTATGCGTCTTGTCTGTCTTGTCTGTTAACCTACCCAACCTACCTCCCCAGCTATACCGACTTCCTTCACCTGACATACCACTCTCACCAGAAAAAAAAAAAAAAGGGCACTCTGTACCCACAAAAAAATTATGCCCCATACATAGCTGTCCATGTCGCACACATGTCCGCTTGACATTGAAACTGTTAATTACAATTGGCTCTACAACAAACATTAATGTTGTCCTGACACCTCTCTCAGGGGTGGAAGGTTTCAAATGTCTCACCAAAATACATGGAAATGCACAGCTGTTGCTGCTAAAGACATGGGCATCTATGGGCCTTACCTACATCCCTCCTGCAAATCCCACGCTTGTTTCCCTACTGTCTTACCCTCTTTGTGACCCCTTTTTCACCACTTTCCTGTCACCCCTTTTTCTTTTCTTTCAAAGAAATTAGCGCGGGTGTGCGCTTGTGTTAGCGGAGCTCACCGCCAGTGCGCATGCGTGAGCTCCGTGCAAACGAGCGCAGACCTGGTTTTAAGTGCTTAAAAGTGCCTTTATGGCACTTTGATTGACAGGTCCTGTACTCATTTTGAAAGTCTGGAAAGAAAAATAAATTCCCACTGCCAGTCTTGAACCCAGGACCTTGGTAACATTAGTCTGCATGACATACCACTAAGCCATAACTGCCATACAAGAGCATAGTGCTAAAATAAATATAACATGTAACAGTAGGAATCAATATAAAGGCAATATAGGAGGTGTACTACCCAATGCATTTCAGGTAGAGTTTTAATGGCCGAATTACTGGATTCCCACACTAGTTCAGTGTTAACAGAAACAGCCCTACTAATTGTTCGCTTGTACATAATAATGTAAGGTAATGTACACATAAGAAGGTATGTACATGTACACATACATATATATAACTATATAGTAATACATATGAAATATAGTCGTAGGTGTCAGTATCCATACACACTCACTACAGGAAACAGTGAAGATAAATGCAACAGCCAGAATCTGCAACACAGCCTGACTCCTGTGAGACCTACTAACCCCTTAACTGCTGGAAGGTGCCTCCAGCACTTTGATTGATAGACCCTGTACTCAATTTGAAAGCAAAATACAAGCATACTAGTAGGCCCTACCACAAGACCATCGTAACACTAGTCTGTATGACCTACCAGCAAGACATGACTCTCATACAGGAATATAGTGCTAAATAAGTGGAACATGTAATAGTAGGAATGAAGATAAAGGCAATATAGTATGTGTACTACCCTAAGCATGTCAGACAGACCTTCACTGTCCCAACTACTGGATTCCCATACTAGTGTGTGTTAGCAGAAACAGCCCTGAATATTGTTAGCTTGTACCCAATATTGTCAGCTAATGTACATATATGACAGTATGTATATGTACACATATGTATATATAGCAATACATAATAAATATAGTTGTGGGTGTCAGTATGCATACACACTCACTACAGGGAACAGGTGGGAGAAATGCAGCAACCTGAATCCACAACACAGCATGAAGCATGAGAGATGTACTAACCTTCACACTCACAGAATATTTTCCAACAGCATACCAGCATGGTCCACGCCCTTACAATCTGAAAGGGCAATGCCTATCTCACATACCTTTTTATAGCACTGTCCTGAAAACACAGTGAGACATGCAATCAGTACACAACTGGCTGTATGCAATTAGCCAATGCTGCCTTACAATTGGTGCAGAGGCCATCACATGGGCCTATGCAGATACCTACAAAAGCATTCAGTACCCACACTCCACACATGCAATACAGTCATTGCACAAACCTAATGAGAAAGAGAGAGAGAGAGACAGAAATAAGAAGATATACAGACTGCCAGCAGCAAAACCAGTAGCAGCAGCAGAAAACAGCAAGCAGCAAGCAGCACCACTGACACAGCAACAGCTGCCACAAACACAGGTAATGCAAAGTATCAGGTTAATACTGTGTTTACTGTGACACCTCCAAATGTATCATAGTTCACTATCTATAGGTATGTCCATGAGATAGGTTGTGTGTACATAGTCCTGAAATATATACATATGTAATATTGCTGTACATGTTGCCCATACTTAAAACTTCTATAGCTTAGAACACAAGGCCAGTTGTGCATATGATGCAGTAGTTACCAGGGACAGTAGAGGTTACTCCTCATTGGTGTGGGACCACTGTGTATGTATGGCACTGTTCAGGTACATATCCTGTAGTATGGCCAGGGATTAATATCAGTCTGTCATGTGGTGCTATGTCCTCCAGGGGTGAACGTAGCACACATCCTGGGATACCATTTCGTAACAGTGATGCTATGTGTTCTGCAATGTTGAGAGTGGCCCTCACCTGGACATGTGAGAGGATAGGGAGGTTACAGTCATCTGGGATAACTAATACCACATGTGTAGGAGAATGGGGGGGGGGTACCTGCACCTAAACTGTCTGCAACAATGTTGCCAATATCTGTGCATTTGGTGAATGTGAAGCATCTTAACACTGCTGACCACAGATGCCTTGCCTTCATGTGAATCTGCCCTGTGCTGCAGTAGCCTCCTGCTATTGTTATACAATTTTTTTATTTTATTTTATTTTATTTTACATTTGTTGACCGGGCTAGTCCAACTGGATAATTTCCATTTTCAGTGGAGGCCCGGGGAGAAAAGCTCCAAGATTAAAACAAGGTTATAAAAATTTAAACATTTACAATAATTACCTGTGTTACAGACATTGAGCAACAATGCTTACATCTTAGTCTAGGTCAAGTAATAAAAAGACATAGTACTATCCACATATTGAGAGAGACAGTAATTCTTTACAGTACAATTATGTGAGGATGGGATATTACATATTTTAAACTGTATATACATAGTTTTTTTTTTTTTTTTTTTTTTTTTTTTTATTTAGCAGTACAGTCATTGGGTCCTTTGATATCCCAGAGAAAGATTGCAATTTAGAATTCTGGGAATATGATAGTGGAAAGAAAAAAGTAGATTAGTCAATGTGCCTGTATCTGTAGTCCACTGGACAGGATTAATAAGTGGTGTGCAGATGTTCTGGGTTAGATATGTGTGTGCACAGTACATGCAGTATGTGGGATGTCTGTGGTAAGCATATGCAAAGGGGCCGGCAGTGCGTGTTGTGGCTTCCACTGGCCCAATGGGCTGCATGGATAGCATCACAGTCATATCTAGTGAATAACTGTGTAATTACATGCATACATAGCAAGGTAGTGTACTGTGCTTGTGGTGTTGTTGGGATATGTATATCCAGGCTGAGTAATGTGTGTCCCCATCACAGGGTTGGATGGCAACACACATCCAGTATGTAGGGATGAACACCCACAGTGTGTCAGATGTGTCGCCTGTTCAGAAATATCTGGCCATTACCTGTGCATCCCCCACAACACACACACATGCAACATATGGCAGAAGTACTATAGCAGTACACACATGTTCATAGGTTCATACTAGGCTATTTGCCCTAGGGCATTGATAAGCCTAGTAGAATGCGTTTGTCTTTCGCCACCCAATTACAAGTTATGCTGCTATGCCCTTGTCCGACGCTAGTATACTGTGCCTCTGTCTAACAGTGACATAGAAGTGATACCTGGGGTACAACTATGATCTCCATCCACTCATCCAGATTCCTATGGAAGAGAGTCAATGAGGGACTCCACCTAACCTGTAGTGTGAGCTCATTACAGAGTGAAGGGAGCCTCTTGGTTAGGAATATGCCCCTCCAGCATGTCCATGTATGTCAGTGCTGAGGTTCAGGTCTCCTGAGCATGTGGCTGTATGGGACTCTGATTACCTGAGGTGCAGCATGTTCATTACTGCTGGGTAGGACATGGCTGTATATGGCACGCACAGATTGCCTCTGAACAGGCAGTATGCCACTGAGTCCAGCTGGAATTCCTTTACCTGGGCAGCATATGACATCTGTTTGAGCCATTGCATCCTCTTGATGAGGTACTGTTGTCCTGTACCAGTTGCTGTAGGTGTCTGGTTAGGTACATCCCAAAAGGTGCATTGTACGCAATTATAGGCCCGATGATGGATGAGTAAAGAGGCACAATGACCTCCCCTGCCATACATGTGAATCCCTCATGATTAGCTGGGCTATATAACATGTCTTTCAATCCACGTTGGCCATGTGGTTGACAAATGACAGACTGCTATCATGTTTTTTCCCCAGGTCCCCAACTACGTCTTCTGTACTCAATGGCCTAACACCTATGTTGTACTGTGCCACCAATGTGGAGGTGTGGGAATCTGCGTTGAATAGTGATACTCCCCCTCCCTTGTTCAAGTGTTGGGGCCGACAAGAATGGTAACAGCTATAACTTGGTAGTGCTGGTGTGCTCCTGTGAAACCTGAAACAGGTTTATGTTACTGCACAGATATCGATGTCCATAATGCTAAGTAGGGTTTTGAGTGTGTGCATCCTGAGGTCTAGACCTCCAGTGTTGAGTAGCATCACTCTGACTTCCTCATCCCCTGTGATACAAATGGATGTGGGTTTGCCTTATATGCCTTGCCTAATACAGGCACTATGGGTGTAGCAAGAGGCTCTGCCAAATTCCAATAGGACAGGGGTGACAGGTGCAAGCTGTCCCTAGCAAAGCATACCACCCCAAGACGGCAGGCATTGGCACACCTGTGAATGACACCAGTATGTCAGTCAATTGTTGGAAGGGATCATCATGCCTTGATATTGTGGCATTGTTCTTGGTGAGGGTAGGATGCTACTCAAAGTCAGGGTCAAACTGTCTTGGGCCACGTGCTCAGAGAGCTCCATACTGTCTCATGTCATATAGTCCAGGGAAGTATGTGTCAGGTCATTCACACCAGCATGGACAATGACTGCCTCATAGTTGTACTTGCTGTGGAGTGACCTGTGTGCCTGTGTTATGTGGCACATTCTATCACCCGACAGGTAGCTAAATGTGACACTCACCTTGCTCAGTCTGGAGGGCAGCACGTCTGTCAACAGCTCATGTCAAGCAAGTTCACACCCCTCATAAATGATGTGGAAACCTTCAAAGGCCCCAGGCCTGTTGAAAATATGGACCAGACTGCAGATACCTGTATAAAGGCATTCTATGGACACATTCAGGAATGCATGAATCATGGAACTACATATGAAAGCATGACCCAATTTTCCAAAGGCAGACGTCCTGTGTGCCGGACACCAGCCATAAACACACTATACAGTAGAAGGATGGCGCCACTACATGATACAACAAACTCCCAAAATGTGAAGGCATCACTGATGAGTATTGGAAGACAACTACAGGCACCCATACGATTGTCTAAGGCCATCCTTGAGAGAAGATTCCACAAGCCACTGAGGATAATCACAAGGCTTTCTGTAGTTATGTTAGGAACCTGGGTGGTACTACCCAGATATGCTCAGAGGTAATCCAAGATGTCACACGAAATACAAAACACACAGACATTGCCTTCATCCTAGTGGACAGGTTCACTGCTGCCTTCTCCCCCCCACCACACCAAAAGGGCAAATATGTCTCGCAGCAGAGTGTTCCCCCCCGACACCACAGATGCTCAGGTAAGAGATGCCCTTCCCAAAGCAATAAACACTGCATCAATGGGACCAGACAGTGTCCCAGGCTGTGTCCTACATGAACCACAGGAAAAGCTACACCTGGACATAGCACTACTGTTCAATCCCAGCCTTACTACACGATATGTGGCCAAAGAGTGGCGTACAGCAACAGTGGTCCCTCTACATTCAGGTGGTGCCTTCACGGATCCTGGACACTATTCGCCCCATATGTCTGACTAGCTTTGTCTGCAAAGCTATGGCGAGGATCATCATGAACCTCACATATCTAGATATTGTGGACCTACAGACATGTCACCATACACAGTTTGGCTTTGTTAATGGCCGATCCTGCCTCTCAAACCTGTTTGATTTCTTTGAAACAGTCACCAAGGCCACTGTCAAGGGGAAGGAGGTCTACACAGCCTACCTGGACCTTGCATAAGCCTTTGATACAATACCCTACTTGTGCATTCTAGGGAAGCTCACCAGTGTACATATTAACCCCTATGTCACTATGGTTATTGCACAGTGGCTCAAGGGCAGAACACACATGGCTAGAATTGCTGGAGCCATGTCAGCCTCCAACCTGGTACAAGTGGTGTCCCACAAGGCTCATCCCTGGGAGCTGTCATGTTCATTATATATTTATCACAGGTACAGGCCAACATGGAAGTACTGTGGCTGAGCAAGTCGCAGGTTACTGCAAACCGGACACCATAATCAACTCTCCAGCTAACACACGCATCCTCCAAAAGGGCCTCTTGCAAACACACGACTTGTGCCACAGCCATGGCCTCAAGGTGAATGACAGAAAGCGTATAGTCATCCCCTTTGTCAAACACAAAGTGACCACAAAGTACCGCATATGTGTTAATCCATTAAGTGCAGACGAAGGAATTATGCACCTTGGGGTACACAGGTTGATAGCATCCTACCATTTGACAACAACATGGACAAAGTGGTTAGGAGAACATGTTATATGGGCCACATCATCATGATAGGATCCACATGTAGATCAGGGGAGGACATTGTGCCCCTTTACTCATCCCTCATCATGCCCATAATTGACTATGATGAACCTGTCAGCATGCACCTTACCAGACACCTGCAGCAACTGGAAATACCACATACATACCTCGACAAGAGGATCAAAGGGCCCAAACAGATGACACATACTGACTGGTTAAAGAAACAGCAGCTCTACTCAGTGGCATACTGCCTCTTCATAGGCAATCTGTGCCTGACATATAAAGCCATGTCAAACCCTCACTTAATGGCCATGCTGTACCCCAGAATATCCAGATCCCATCAGGATACACGCTGGAAAGACTTGAACCTCAGGAGTGATATACATAGGACATGCTGGAGGGGCACATTCACAACTCAGAGGCTCACTTCATTCTTGAATATTATCCCAATAGTGGTTAGGCAGAGTGACTCAGTGACTATCCTCAAGAGTGATATTAATGACTGGATGTGACATTGTAGGGTTACCCTGGGTATCACTTATGTGTCACTGTAAGACAGAGGCACAGTATACTAACCTTGGAAAAGGGCATAGCAAGACAGATTTACAATGCATGTTGAAAGCCACACACATTCTGGCTAGGTGGATACATGCCCTGGGCAGACATCCCTGTATGAAGCTATGGACCTATGTATCTTGTTCACCATTGGCCCTATGTGCCGTTAATCACCAATGCAATCTCAATACTATGGTAGCATGTGCAAAGGTCAGTTGTCAGTCACCTCTATGGTACAGTTGTGGACTATGTGTGTCATGTAGTAATGTCACAGCTGCCACATGTACACAGTCAACCCTATCCCCTACCCATGGATGTACAACACATGTATGAGATGGAAACACATGGCCACACTGTGGACTAAGCACTCTGAACCCAGTACTGGCATAACCTGTCGGGTGGCATGAAATACTACAGTGACAGCAATACCAATCTGATGTGGACCTACACGGACAGCAATACAAGCATGGAAACACACTGGGCCAGTTGTGGAGCCTAAGGATAGCATCCTGCATGACTGGCAGACATCTCTGCAGCTGGCAGACAGGCATACATTAGGCCTGCACACAGCACACACAACACATAGCACACAAATCCTGTGTGCCAAACAAGCACAGTCTGTACAGCTTTACAACACTACTGCCGCAGTTGTGTTAGGTACTTTTATTGTCCAGTACAGTGAGAACATGCTCACCAGGCTGGACAAGGTGTAGGTCACAGTGATATGCTCATGGGGCACTGTGGTCCACCACATAACACAGGCATACAGGTCAGTCAGATGCATGGACACATATGACTCAGTCATTGTCCATGCCACCACAGCTGATGTGGGATGTCCCTCACTGGGATACATGATAGGGAACATGGAAGGGATCACTGAGCAAGTGACACAGGCTGGTAGAACCCTGACCTTGGTTGGCATCAGACCCTCACCAGGGATTCTGACATATTACTGAATGCTAATGAATTAGTGTAGCTACAACACCCTAGCTGAACGGTTCTTAGCATGCAGTCACTGCATTGTTATGGAATAACGTCTTACCACTCCCACAACAGGTGGAAACATGCAGCACCTGTACATCAACAACAGGTAGACTATATGCCCCAGACCAGGTGTGTATCCCTTACTACTAGGCTGATAGCATCTACATCTCACACTGTATATACACATCCCACATGCAGCACCTGCACAGAAGACCACAGTCATAATGTTACCCTGTGCAAATACCATGTATTCATATGTGGCAGGCATCACACATGGTAACTATTGAAGGTCACAGGTACATATGTGTATTTGGCACACACATACATCATGTGTGCATTGCCATAACTGGTTTGATCAATGTCATGCATCATTGTGAGGGACAACCTGCACACATGGGCATTCTGTGTGGGCAGCACACACGTGGCATGTCTGTAATCAAAAGCCATACATAATTGTGATATTGTTTAGAAAGGGGTATGTGCATCCTGTAGTGTGTTTTCCCAGTTGCCAAAAGGGATATTTCACTCATACACACTTAACCCCCCTTCACACAGACTTGCTGGATTCAAACCCCTACCTAACTATGTTATGACACTGGAGAGATGCATTAGCAGAGCTATTTATAGATGGTGCTGACATCATCAGTGGGATTAGCATCTTGTGTTGTGTTTTTTGTGTTGCCAAAGAAATGGAAGTGCCTTACACACATTCACCCCCCTTCACACACACACACTTGCTGGATCCAAACCCCTACCTAACTATGTTATGACACTACAGACGAACGCATTAGCAGAGCATGCTATTTGCATTACTGGGAGATTTCTTTTCTCCTGATATACTTATAGGGTGCTGACATCATCAGAGTTTAGAAAGTGGGATGAGCATCCTGTGTTGTGTTTTCCCAGTTGCCAAAAGGGATGGTCCTTTCATACACACTTACTCCCCCTTCACACACACTTGCCACTTGCTGGATCCAAACCCCTACTTAACTATGTTATGACACTACAGACGACCGCATTAGCAGAGCGTGCTATTCGCATTAGTGGGAGATTCCTTTTCTCCTGATATACTTATAGGGTGCTGACATCATCAGAGTTTAGAAAGTGGAATGAGCATCCTGTGGTGTGTTTTCCCAGTTGCCAAAAGGGATGTTCTTTTCATACACACTTAGCCCCCTTCACACACACTTACTACATGCTGGATTCAAACCCCTACCTAACTATGTTATGACACTAGAGACGGACGCATTAGCGGAGCGCGCTACTCGCATTACTGGGAGATTTCCTTTCCCATGATATACTTATAGGGTGCTGACATCATCAGAGTTTAGAAAGTGGGATGAGCATCCTGTGTTGTGTTTTCCCAGTTGCCAAAAGGGATGTTCCTTTCATACACACTTACTTACCCCCTTCACACACACTTGCTGGATTCAAACCCCTACCTAACTATGTTATGACACTACAGATGGACACATTAGCAGAGCGCGCTATTCGGATTACTGGGCGATTCTTTTTCTCCTGATATACTTATAGGGTGCTTACATGATCAGTGTCTAGAAAGAGGAATGAGCATCCTCTGGTGTGTTTTCACAGTTGCTAGGAGTAACATTTGGACTAAGTGTGTGAGCATGCCCAGTTCAGCCTTCCCATGGCATGTTGTGTGAAAGATGTCTCATTTATCTAAGTGTGTGAGCATGCCCAGTGTGGGCTTTCCATATGTTGAACTCTGCAGCCCATCACATTTGTGGATGAGTGTGACCTTCAACAAATACCCCCAGTTTATGGTTGTGTGTTCTGTGCCATGTTGTGTAGTTACTGTCCAAATGCTTTTGTGTGAACACAACAGGGAGTATACTGTGCCTGCAGGTTTTGCATGGGATACTTTGCACACAATTGTCAACATCCGTTCATACTGACCTAACACTGTAGTACTGTATAGTGTAGTGGTTCAGTACTTTCAATGTGGTGGTCAGTATCCTGGGCTTTAGTCCTATCACTGCTTTACATTTCCATAGTGTGCACAACAGCCTGGTTAGGGTCCAGTTGTGCACATCTGCACAAAGGCGTTGCCTCTACAGACCCTGGTAATTACTGCCCCATAAGCTTAACAAGTCTAGTCTGCAAAGCTATGGAAAGAATCATAATTGAGCTCATAAACAAAGATATAGGGGACATGCAGACATTGTACCTGTCCCAGTTTGGCTTGGTCAAGGGCAGATCATGCCTTTTGTACTCGGTTGACATTTTCAGAACGGTCACTTAGGCCATTGTTGAGGGAAAGGCAGTCCATATAGCCTACCTAGGCCTTGCAAACACTTTCAACACAATACCCCACTCAGGTATTGTGGAAAACCCTACCAACTGAAATGTAAACCCATATGTCACAAGATGGGTTGCAAACTGGCTTAAGGACGGGACCCACAGGGTTAGAGTTGCTGGCACTATGTTAGACTCCAGGCTGGTCACAGGTGGTGTCACAAAGGGCTCAGTCCTTGGCCCCCTATTGTTTGTCATGTACTTCTCAGAAGTACAGGCCAACATGGGAGGACTTTGGCTGACAACGTTTGCAGATGACTGCACACTGGGCGCCATAGTGGACAGTGCATCAGACACGGATATCCTTCAGAAGGGACTCACGGTAACTGATAGCTGGTGCCAGAGCCATGGCCTGGAGTCAAAGTGCACAACATGTGTAGACATACCCTTCGGGAAAAGCAGGGTAACCCCAAGCTACCATATAGGTGGCAATCCTCTAAGCTCAGAGGAGGTTATCATGGACCTGGGGACCCAGGTTGACAGTCGCCGTTCTTCTGACACTCACGTTGCTAAAGTGGCTAGAAAGACCTTCTACATTGCCCACCTTCTCAGGATGGGATTCACATCCAGATCTAGTGGGTCATTGTTCCCCTGTACTCTTCACTTATCAGACCAGTGATCGAGTAGAATGCCCTATTCTGGATGTATCTCACCCAACATCTGCAGCAATTGGAGACACCCTGAATGTACCCCACCTAAAGGATCAAGGAACCCCAACATCTGTCATATGCTGCCAGATTGAAGACACTCCCGCTCTATTCACTCACAAACCGTCTGCTTAGAGGTGACATGTGCCTGACATGCAAGGCCATGTCCAAACAGGGATTAATGGACATGCTCCACCTCAGAATCAGCAGATCCACCTGGACCACTAGTACAAGTGACTTACACCTTAGCAGGGATGTACATTGGACATGTTGGAGGGATGGAGTTATCACTCGGAGACTCCCTATGCTGTGGAATACAATCCCGGTCCATGTGAGGCAGAGCACCTTGCTGGCTGTATTCAAGAGGTATCTTGACCTGTGGATGGAAGGTCATACGTTTAACCCAGGGATCGTCACTGTGTCACTGCTGGAGAGAGGCACGACAAAATAATGGGCACAGTACTGTTTCCATATAAGGGGTGGTGTACGCCAACAAACTCTGGGCTAGGCTTATACCTGCCTTAGGGAAGATAGCCTAGTATAAACCTATGTACCTATGAACCTATCTAACCATGTTGCATTATGTTCAGATGTGAACTACTTACAACAGCCTCATCCAACATCAGTAGTGTATTCCACAACATGGGTGTACATTGGCAAACACTACCGATGTGCCCTAGGCCATTTCTAATGCTAGTCGGAGAGTGTGTTTGCCCGTCAACACATTGTAAGTGTAGTTTGCCATGACATATGTCTTGTTTAGTATACTGTGCCTCTGTCTACCTGTGACATAACATTGATACCCAGGGTAAACCTCCCATCTCCCATCCACTCATTAGGATTCCTGTTGAGGGGTATCAACGAGTGACTCTACGGATAACCTGTACTGGTAGTTTACTCATGCATGGGGGTGGCTTCTGTGTTATGGATAATGCAGTACAGCCTGTCCTATGTATGTCAGTGCTGGGGTTCAGGTCCCTCATGTGCATAGCTCCCTGCCATTCAGATTGTACAAGGTGCAGCATGTGCATTGATTCCAGCTTGGACATGGCTTTCTACATCAGGCACAGCTTGCATCTGGGTGGATAGCATGGCAGTGTGTGGAGCTGCACTCTGTTTAATCAGGTGACACATTACATGTGATCCAGCTCTTTCATACTCCTGGTGAGGTACTGTTGTGGACTTTACAGGTGCTGGATGTGTCTGCATGAGGTACACCCCACAGGGGCTGTTGTGGTCATTTCTAATGCTGATGAAAGATAACTGCAGAACCACAATGACCTCCCCTTAGCTAGATGTCAGAAAGCATGGACCATGCAATCACAAATAAAAACAGGACCCTCTCCACAAAGGGAAAGTGGCCTGTCTGGTGGACCCCAGCCATAAACAAACTGTATGACAGATGAGGGTTACTAATGCAAGACAGAGCTACATCTCCAAAAGGGAAGACAGCTGTGATCAGCACTAGTAGAAAGCTACATTATCTCATAAAGACATGCAAGGTCAACTTGGGGACATAAATCACCAAAGACAATGAAGGTAACCACATTGCTTTCTTCAGTTATGTCAGACACCTGGTTGGGAACCCTCAGATATGCTCAGAGTTGGTACACAACAACATATATTCCAGTAACCTGACAGATATTGGCATCATTCCAGCGGACAGCTTCAGTGCGATTTACCCCCTCCCTCACCCCCAAAAGAAGATAGTTATCACAGCTGTATGTAACCTCACTGTCATCTTGGATGTCCATGTGAGAGCCGCACTCAGCAAAGACAAGTACACAGCATCAATGGGACCTGCTGGTATCCCCGGTTGCATGCTATGTGAACTCCAGAAGGAGCTGGACCCGTATATACAACTGCTATTTAACCTTAGTCTTGCTACAGGATATGTACCTGAACACTGGCATACGGCAACAGTGGTCCCACTCCACAAAGGAGATGCCTCCACAGACCATGGCAACTACCACTACACAAGCTTAACCAGCCTTGTCTGCAAAGCTATGGGAAGAGTCATTATGGAGCTCTTACACAGAGACATTGCTGACCTACGGACCCTTGTTCCCACCCAGTTCAGCTTTGTACAGGGCAGATCCTGCCTTTTGCACCTAGTTGACTACTATGAAACTGTCAGTAGGGCCATCGATGAGGGCTACGCAGTCCACACAGCCTACCTGCACTTGGCTAAGGCCTGTGACACAATACCCCACTCAGGCATCATAGCCAAGCTCAACAGCTGACATATAACAGCATATGTCACAGGATAGGTTGCAAAATGGCTAAGAAACAGAACCCATAAAGTCAACATTGCAGGTGCCTTGTCAGATTCGAAGCCAGTCACAGGTGGTGTCCCACAAGGATGTGTCCTGGGACCCCTCTTAATTGGTATTTACTTTTCAGATGTGAAAGCAAACATAGGAGGGTTGTGGCTGACAAAGTTTGCAGATGACTGCAACCTAGGCACCATAGTGAATACATCAGCCGGCACACACATCCTACAGAATGCCGTCACAAAGGCAGATAGCTGGTGCCAGATGCATGGCCTGAAACTGAATGCAACTGATGTGTATTCATCCCCTTTGGGAGGAACAGAGTACCCACAGATCAATACATAGACAGCAACCCACTGAGCACAGAAAACAAATCAGACACCTGGGGACACATGTAGATAGTGACATCTCGTTTGACACCCATGTTGCCAAAGTGGTTAGGAAGACTTTCTATCTTGCCCACCTTATCATGGAGGGTTTTCCATCCAGATCATAGGAGGTCATTGTACCACTATCCTTCTTCCTTATCAGGCCCATGATTGCATACAAAGCCCCATATGGTATGTACCTCACCCAGCACTTGCAACAGCTGGAGAGACCCCAGAAGTACCTACCATGAAGATCAGGGGTCTTCAACACATGTCATATGCTTCCAGAATAGAGGAAATATAGCTTTATTCAGTGTCATACCGCATACGTACAGGTGACCTATGCCTGACATACAAGACCATGTCCAATCAGGATTTGGTGGACATGCTCCACTGCAAGCAATCCAAATCCACCAGAACCATGAGAGCTGAGGATTTGAACCTCAGCACATACATGTATAGGACATGCTGGAGGGACAGAGTCATAACTCAGAGGCATCTCACACTCTAGCAGAGTATCCCAGTTCATGTTAGACAGAGTCCCTCAGTGACTCTCTTCAGGAGACATCTGGACAACTGCATATGAGACAGAGGCACAGACTAGACAGAGGCACAGTCATGTTATTCAATTACGTAAGGGGGTCATAATGTGTCACTACTAAGTCAGAGGCACAATATTCGGAATCTATTCTGTACACTTATTACCACTATAAGGGGTGGCAATAGCCACATCACTATGGCTAGGCTTATACATGCACTAGGGCAGATAGCCTAGTAGTAAACTATGACACTATGAAACAATGGTGTATGTGTAGGTATTGTCAGTCAAGCACTATGATGTGGTTTGGGGGGCTTGACATCTCCCTGTATTCCAACATTGTTTTGTCTATTCCTTCTAGCATGTCTAGGGATCAGTTGCTAGTGTCCTCTCCTGCTCAGCTGGTGAACCTGGGAATATTGAGGCAATGTTACACTTGCCTCATGTACACTGACAACCCTCTTCTTCTCCCATAAAACACACATACATGTGAGAGATGCAACTATATAGCCAAAGTGGAGGCTGAGCTCTCTCAACATAGGACTAGCAAGACCAGAGAGAAGGTGAAGGTAACCACACACATCACAAACCCAGTCTCACATAGCACTATCACAACTTAAAATCATACACATAGACACACAAAGACATACTCGGAGGCTCTGATCAGAATTCTACCAAAACAGCAGCGGCCACCACAGCAGACACCCACACAACTGCCTTCACAGGGCACAGCATATGCAACACATAGTCCACAGAGTCAGTGTGCCAAACAGTCACAGCCCTTAAGGCCAAACACAGTGCCAGACACACTTGTCATAGGTGACTCCGTAGTCAGACACACTGATGTCCCACTCACCAGATCGAGTATGGAGAAGGTCACAGTAAGCTGCCTATCGGGCACTGGAATCCACCACATAATGCAAGCACTCAGGTCACTCAACTGCAAGTACAAGTCTGACCCAGTCATTATCCATGCTGGTGTGAACGACCTGAGATGTACCTCCCTGGACTACATGGAAAGAGACATAGAGGATCCCTCTGATTATGTAGGCCAGGCAGGTATGACCCTGACCTTGAGCAGTATCCTACCTTCACCAAGTATGATGCCACATAAACAGAGACAGGATGATCAGCTGTAATAATTTGCTTAAACTATGGTGTCATTCAAAGGGGGTCCAATGTCTGTCTGCCTCGGATGACATGCTGGACAGGCCACGCTGATTTGCAAGGGACGGCTTGCACCTGTCACCCCTGGGCTTCCGGATTTCGGCTGATGCTCTTGCCACCCCCATTGTGCCTTTTTTATGCAAGAATCAGATTCTACACCTACCACCCTAGAACACAAAAAAGGAAAGACACTAAGGGTAATGCTGCTCAATGCCAGAGGTCTCAACCTCAAGCTGCACACACTCGATGCCCTTCTCAGAATGTAGCACATTGATGTCTGTGCTGTGCCTGAAACCTGGTTCACAGCTTCTGACAGCACCCTGGCACTATCGGGTGTTACCTCATATCATGCGTTCCGGCACCGACATCCGGACAACACCAGGAAAGGAAGGTGGGTGTCCATATTCATCAAGGACACCCTCACCTCAAGGTTGGTGGCAACACACAATGCATCGGAGACCATCCAGGTGCCAGTAACCGTAGGCAAGACTGCTCTGCAGTTTGTAGCATGTTACATGCCACACTTTCAAACTCAGGTACCTCACACAGCTGTCCTGAAAACACTGGAGGGGATAAATGTATCTCCAAACACCATCCTACTGGGTGATTCCAACTATCCAAATATAGACTGGGATCACTAATCAAGCCACAACACTCTAACACAAAGGTTCCAAGAGTTCATACACTCAAATGCCATGGAACAACTGGTCACCATCCCCACAAGTGGAGACAACATACTAGAACTCATCATCACAAACATGGAGTCACACTGTTCAACACCAGATGTATACCCATCATTGGTGAGATCAGATCATGGACTAATCTCAGTGGGAGTCCACATCCCACCCACACCCCAGATAGAAAAACAAACAGTGAAGACCTTCTCAAATGCCGACTTCACATTTCTAAGGACTGGTGTGGTCTCTTTCAAGGCCCCCAAGCCAGCGGACACCATTACCCAAGCCGCTGTATCACTTACAAATGCCTTCTACCAGCACCTCCAGGACTGCATGGATCAGGCAATCCCAAACAAAACAAAGACTCTTTGTACCACAGGCAAGCATCCAGTCTGGTGGACCCTAGCCATAAACAAGCTCTACAACAAAAGGAAGGAGCTACTACAAGATAGAGCGAAATCTGTAGAAGGGAAGACACCCCTGCTCATTATGAGTAAAACACTGGGTTCCCCCATACAATCATCCAAGGTGAGTTTTGAGAGTAAACCCACTCAGGACTCAAGGGACAATCATGAGGCCTTTTTTACCTATGTTTGAAACCTGGGAGGGAACTCCCAGATATGCTCAGAATTAGTTCGGAATGATGTAAATATCACTGAACCTACAGACATTGCCAACATACTGGCTGACAGGTTCAGTGCAGATTTCTCCCCCTCCCCCCAACTGGAGGGGTATCTACACCAGAGGATTGTAGCCCCCCAAACATCTCCAATGCTGGGGTGAGAACTGCTCTATCCAAGGTGAAAAACACTTTATCCATGGGACCAGATGGTGTCCCCAGTTGTGTGCTCCATGAACTCAATGAGGAATTGCACCCACAGTTAGGGCAGCTGTTTAATCTTAGCCTCACCTCAGGATATGTGCCCAAGGAGTGGCATACGGCAATGGTGGACCCACTTCACAAAGGAGGTGCCTCCACCAACCCCGGAAACTACCATCCCATCAGCTTGACAAGCCTGTTCTGCTAAGCTATGGAGAGGATCACAATGGGAATAATAACTGAAGACATAGGGGACTTGCAGATGTTGGATCCAATCCAGTTTGGCTTTGTCAAGGGCAGATCATGCCTTTTAAACTTGGTTGACTTTTTCAAGACAGTCACCCAGGCCATTGACGTGGGCAAAGCAGTCCACACAGCCTACCTTGACCTGGCAAAGGCTTTCTACACAATACCCCACTCAGGTATCATTGAAAACATCACCAGCTTAATTGTGAACCCATACATCACAGCATGGGTTGCAAACTGGCTAAGTGACAGAACACACAGGGTCAAAGTTGCTGGTGCCATGTCACACTCCAGAGCTGTCACAAGTGGTGTCCCACAGGGCTCAGTCCTGGGCCCACATTTGTTCAGCATCTACTTATCAGAAGTACGAGCAAACACAGGAGGATTATGGCTGACAAAGTTTGAAGATGACTGCAAACTGGGAACCATAGTTGGAAACCCATCTGACACAGACATCCTTCAGAAGGGTCTCATAGACACAGATAACTGGTGCCAGAGCCATGGCCTTACGTTAAACGCTAAACAATGCATAGTCATACCCTTCGAGAACAACAGGGTTACCCCTAGTTAACATCTAGGTGGCAATCCTCTAAGCACAGAAGAGGTTATCAGGGTCCTGGGCACCCAGGTTAACAGTAATATTTCGTTTGACACTCATGTTGCCAGAGTAGGCCTGCGGCAGTTCCTGCTATTAGGACAGAGGTGTGACCTGGTAGTGTCAGGGTGCTGATGTGGGCTTTGACCCTGTTTTCTATTGCAGCACTGATATCTACATTCTCTATACTGTGTGCGTTTACACTGCACGCATCTATACTTCTGGCATTGGGTAGCATTACATCTAGGTTACTATCGCTTGTGGTACCTATGAGGTAGGTTTGTGTTTTTTGTGGTTTATGATTGGTGAGGGTGGATGTTAGTCAGGTCCTCAGGTGTGCATATGGTACATGGTATTACATTACTTAACACATGGCATTCATGCCTCAGGTGGTGCTGCAGGGCTGCCTCTGTCGGATGCACATACTACACTCCCTGTACATGTTTGGAAGCAGGTTGTGTCATGTTAGGCATCCCTGTTACTATATGAGTGAGTCAGAGCGGGTATCAGTCCCAGTGTTCCTACTGACCAAGTGTATGTGCTATGCGTTGCCTCTTTGCCAAGGCCAGGGCATCCTGGGCATGCCTCCTTCTGCCTACTGGGACAAGGTCAGGTTGTTCCTCCTCCAAGTCACCCTCTGCCTGTGGTGGCCTTGGCAATGGTGGGGGGATGTTAGGCCCAGCCCTGTGCTGGTCCTGCTGCAGCTGTTTCTGCAGGATCATATTATGTAGCATAGCACATATCATGACCATTTGGGTACATGTAGTTGGTGTGTACTGCAAGGCTCCACCAGATGTGTCCAGACACCGGAACTGTGACTTGAGCAGCCCAAACACACGCTCTATGACATTACGTGTTTGTGCGTGTGCCTCATTATGGCGTTCCTGTTCAGGTGTGTGTGCATTTCTGATGGGTGTCATCAGCCACGGCTCAAGTGCATAACCTGCATCCCCCACTAGGTGTCCATGTGGGAAGTCCCCACTGGCAAATGATTGGTACAGCTGCATCAGATGCCAGATGTGGGAATCATGGTAGCTCCCAGGGCAGCCAGCACACACATTCATTATTATGCCCTGGGCATCACACACGACCTGGCAGTTGATGGAGAGGTATCCCTTGCGGTTAATGTAGACTCTACCTCGCTCACCAGCTGGTGCTTTGATGCATACGTGCGTGCAGTCTATTGCACCCAGCACCTCAGGATATCCCGCTATTTGCTGGAAGAGACGCATATTGCTGGCCACAACCTCACGGTCATTAGGGACATATATATGATCACCGACATGTGCTGACATGGCATCCAGGAACTGGTGCAGTACCCTGGAGGCTGATGCCTGTGATATCCCCATCATATCACCAGTTGGTCTCTGGAAGGTACCTATTGCTAGTATTCTTAGGCCAACACATACCTTGGTTTCCACTGGGATGGGTTCCCCTCTGTTGGTTCTGTGTGTGAGATGTGGCCTGCACAGCTCAACAATCTGCTGCAGAAGGTCTCTGTCCACTCTGTAGCGCTCTACTATCTCCAGCTCATGTAACCCATGGTAGGTGACCCTGGGCCTGTATACTCTTCTCCTTCTCCTCACTCTGGGTTGTCTGTCAGCATCTGCATTGACACCACCCTCAGCAATTCGCCTTTGCCTGATTATAACAGCTATGGCAGCCCCTAGCATTTCTGCTCTGAGTTCAGCTTTTTCAGTTTTCAATTCTGATAGCTTACTTTCTTGCAGTATCTCTTGTGAGAAACACCCTGCACTGCTGTTTGCACTGTTTTAAGTGCTGGGTTGGGCTTCTAGTCTGCCTGCATAATTGCCTGCTTCCAATTGTTTCCACCAATTAACTCCAGTAGTATTCCCTGGCAGTTTCCTTGTATTTTGGTTTTCCCTGTTTCCTCTGTTTCCTGAAGGGGAGCAATGTGCACACCAGCTCAAACACGCTCACAGTCATTTAAACGCGCGCACACATCCCTACATGGTGTTGCACGTGCGCACACATCCTTACATGGTGTGAACTAGGCTGATTCATGTTAAGACGCGCGCACACTGCCTTCCACACGCAGACGCCACAAGAAACCGTTGTAAACGGTTTGCAACACGCTCCGACATGTTGAACCTGCCTTACACGCACGCACACGCGCGCATGCACGTATATCAAGACACTTTGAGTGTAGGGATAGCATAAACCTTCCATTTCTTGACTTTCCTAGTGTTCTGTTGGGACACACCTCCCTCCCTGAAGTCTGTCTGTCATCTTTCACCTTACATTGCCCTCCAATCTGGTACATTTGTATCTATCCTTCCCCCCCATGATGTCACCTACCTCTTACTCTGTTCCTCCCCCTTCTCTAACTCTTACACTACTCAGAAAGTGCTCATTACCTATGTGGCAGTGTGATTCAGTATTGTAACCCTCATTTACATAGGATTGCCTAGTAATGACTAGTTACATGTCTTACACGGAGCTTCCCCCCCTTGACAACCACTAAACGGAGGCCATATTGTTTTTGGTCTGCAAGTCCCTCCATTGACATTCCATGTAATACATAAATCCCTCAATTGTGGGCTTATAAGCTTCGGTTTTCAGTTTTAGGTAGCGCACCCCGTTTGCGCATGCAGTTAAACCTCAAAATCCCGTGAAAAAAAAATAGTTATATAACATATTTTTGCAAAAGTTTTTCATGCCAATGGCCACATATTTGGCCATTGGCATGCTTAATGAAACAAATGCACCCTTTATTTGGAGCTGACATAGCTCCGTTTTATTTGCAGAAATGTACTCAGTTGTCAGCTGAGTACATTTCTGCAGCTAACACGTCCGTTACACGGACTGGTTTCTGCTTCGTGGATCGCTCAGATACCTCATTTGCATATCTTTGAGCTGCAAATGAGGTATTGAGCATTTCCACGCCCAGTCCGTGTAAGAGACGTGTTAGCTGTCTCTTACACGGAGATTTGGGCTGTTCCTGAATCGGGAGGCTTACACGGAGGCTTACACTACTCTTGAACTCCGTGTAAGCCTTCCTGAATCTGGCCCAATAAGTTATGTAATGATCTTATGCATGACAATATACATGAAAACAAACTGGTAAGACATAAATGAACATATACATTTAACAATAAAAAACCTAGTCAATTGGTGGGATCACTAAATCAGAAAAACATACAACAAAAAGTTGTTTTACTATGTTTTTGCAAATTTCCCTAGGTGTAAAATAAGTTTAGATTAATTGCAGAAATTATTTACTTTACTTTATCCAATCCTTTGGCTCTATTAACTTGGCTTGATCTCACAGTCTGAAAGCTTTAATAAGGTATCCTTTAACTGTATCAGTAAATGAAGTGGGAAAGTTATGACTGTAACAAGTTATAAAGTAAACAATTATCTGATCGGCCAACAAAAATCCAGAAAAAATTGAGCTAACTTCACAATAAGCCAAGATATTTGCCAGAGCATTATAGATAAAAGGAAGATATACATTATATGACTATAGATATGATAATCATTGCCATAAGTAAAATATAAAAGACATGAGACCAGATAACACCTGGTAGCTTCCTGTACAAACCATGGAAAACATGACTAAAGTCCTATCATATATGTTAAGCAAAATGTTTGTCTGTGGACCAACCCTGATCTATGGCAGTCAGCTACAGCACTTCACAAAGGGAAGAAGGAGGCTATGAGAGCCAAAACATTTTAAATCAATCAGCCTGACTAGTATTTTATGGACATCATGGAGGCAGCCATACTGGTTCCCACTGATGTGGAATAAGGATATACAGATTGTTCCAGTTGTAGTAGGAGCAACTGGATAATAAAAAAAAATCTTCAAAAATATTTAGATATGCTACAGATAAAATTAACCTCTTGTGAACTGCAAAAAGAGGCAGCACAAGGTACATTGTGGGCACTGAGAAGAGCACTCTTATTAAATGTCAGACTGAAGCAAAACTGATTTCATAAACTACAATTATGCCTTGATCTAGGAATGGGGTCCACCCCTGTCAAAGAATGTAAAAACCTAAGCATTTGGAGAAATTAAACCTAATAGAAAGAGATAATAGCAGCACTTTATGAATGGCTAAGACTACTATTCTTGACTTTCCTAAGGCATTCAGCATTATTGTACATACAGGAATAATCAACAGATTAAAAGCATTAAATGTCAATCCATACACATAAAACGCTAGCTAAGCAACAGGAAGTAACAAGTCAAGGTGGGGAGTTACCTGTCCTTGACAGTGAGGGTTACCGGTGGTTCCTTACAGGGCTCTGTACTGAGGCCACTTCTTTTTGGCTATTCTTTTCATATACTAAAGTAGGAAATGGGCTCTGGATAACAAAATATCCTGATGGCTGCAAATTAAGGTACCATTACTTCTGTGAGAGATGCCAAAGTTCTACAAGTAGTTCTGCAAAAAAGCAAAAAAAAATCCAGTGCAGTAGTAATGACCTTCCTATACTGTCATTAAATGTAGCATCATCAGAGCTGGGAACTGACATAAATTAGCTTTACAAAACAAATGGTCAAATCAGAAACTAGATGGATGGAGAGAGCTGTATCTATCCTTGCCCTGGTAGTCCAGGTCATGGCTGAAAACACAGTCCATGGACCTCCCCACATAAATAAAAGCAAAATTGCACCTGGTTTTACTTGAAAGACTGTGCTTGGAATTCACTGCTGAGTAGCTGACACCAGGCTGGACAACATAATATTAAAAAATAAATATTAATAATAGAAAAAATTGGCATGCAAATTATGTAATACCTTTCAAGATTATGGAATACATTTTGCCTTACAATCAGAGTAAGCTGGTCATGGACATTTTAACTTCCTTCAAAATAATGTTGTTGCATGTCTGAGAGCCAAGAAATATCATGATGGAGTTATGGCACTTTCACTTCTTTTGTAGTAAGTAGTGCATTTGACTATTAAACTTATGAAACTACGAATTTCTGATCCCCTGATATGGAAGATCCATGTGAAGATCACTGGGAGGCTGTGGGTGCTGAATCTGTCAATACTGGGTGTCAAAGAATGCATTTCATTTTTCTAGCAAGGCCTTATAATTTTCTCAGTTTCTATACGTTTGACTTAGAACCTGAAGTGTATGTATCCTTTTAGGGTATCTTACAAGTGCAAACAAATTCATTTTCTGTTTTCTGCATGTTGAGAAGACAGATGAGACAAGATATACTAGCCAAACTAAACTGAAATGCATGAAAAGTGAACTTGCCTTTGTCAAATCTTTTTAAATTTGACTTAGTAATGTTTAACAATTGTTTATATGTACATGACTTTAGTTAATCTATTGACAACGTTTTTTTTTAAATCCATTTAACATTGCAGGCTGCCTTCTGCATGAGTCAAATTAAGGACTTTTGGTAAAGCTGAAAGTGAATACAGGTGCTCCCTATTGGTACACCCTTTCAACTTACGAACTTTCAGACTTATGAACAAACTTGTTTGTAAGTCCAAATTTTGAATACTGCATTAGTTCTGAAGTTGGGCACCATCTGGAATTTGCCCTTTTCCCCACTGTAGTGTGATCTCAGAGTTGGTATATTTAGTTAGGGGGGTGTAGTGACACAGCTCACCATACTGGGGGTGGGGGGTGCAGCCCTCCGCCTGCATTGGTGTTACATTTTATGGATTTTGTTTATGGTCGCTAGGGTGGACTACCAGTGGTTTACCCTAGGAAACATTTCACTGAAAAGTTCATTTGCTGATTAGTGACTTTGATGATTAGTTGTTCAATGAAGAGCCGGTTGCTGAAGAGAGATGTGATGGTGTAATATATACCCCAGTGACCTCATGTGCAACATCTGTGCTGCTTGGTAGTCCCTTAACAATTGAACTGTGTAGCACCACAGCCTGTGTGTGTTGCATAAGGTGTATGTTAGTTTTAGAGACAAAGAATCCATGTATAGCCTTGCATTAAATCCACCACACTAGCATGCAGTTATGCCATATTGGATCCGCCACACTAGCATGCAGTTGTGCCATATGAGATCTGCCACACTAGCATGCAGCTGTTCCATATCTAATCTTCCTGCACTGAGCAGCAGGCCCACAGTCTTGTCTAAACTGTAGAAGATAGTTTTAGTATGATGTAGATCTGGACAGCCTGGTGTGGTAAACTTTTTTGACTAATGCATACATGTACTAGGCCTGTACAGTGCACATTCAGCTACATTAGTGGATGCACTGGCATGTGACAGGGTCAGCCACTGATTACCGCTTCCACATCTCTGGCTGTTTTAATGCAGAAAACAGTAGCCCTGTGTGCCTGTTTAGTCAATGATAGAAAAACTGTGGATGCTATTGGTGACCCTGGTGGTGCAGCCATTTCTCTCTCTCTGTTTCTCTTTCCACCCTCTTGCTGATGATGTCATGGTCAGTTTGTGTTCACAGGCTGGTCTGGCTAATTCCTGCTACCCATGTCAGACTGAGTGCGTTTTTATTATAACAGTGGCACCTGCATTGTTACTTAGTAGTTTCTTCAAGTGCCATGTGCAAGTCCTGTTATACCAACTATACCTATTTATTTATCTTTGTTTACCGGGAAAGTCTGACTGGGATTGATCCCATTTTCAGTGGAGGCCCAATGAGAAAGTTTCCACAGTTATTACAGACATGAGTACAGAGAACATTGCAAAAATGCATACATAAAGTAATAGGAGTTGTTCGTTGTACAAGTGGAAAAAAAAGCTGCACAGTTTTTGCAATTACAAAATACAGACAATATCTTCCCAAGCAAAACAAACAACCAAACAAACAAAGACAACTCCACTGATTTCAGAAAGAATTCCTGTGCCATTTGTGGGCAGAAGAGTAATGGACTCCCCAGCAGTTTGTCCTCATATACCACAGGGTGGATATCAGGTCTATTACCCAAGATGGATGCACCATCTAAATAAACGGGTAAACAGAAATGAGTATCACAAGATGTGTTCCATTCACACTTCATTGATTAGCAAGTAGCACATATTAGACTGCAAAGACACCCATAGGTTTAGATATGTCATGTCCCTGCACTCTTGTAGTGTAAACCAGATATTGGAAGGCCATGGCCCAGCAACAGTACACTAGATGTGTCTGTCAGAATTATTTGTTGCAAAAATAGCACAGTGAGTGCCACACATTCTGCATTCCTCTGAACTTCATCACAGATGCAGCATATAAGCCTGGCTAACTGCCAAGCAATGGATATGGCACAAATCCTCGTGTGATGGTGTGACTTTCACTAGATGTGTTATCAGCAATGGATTGTATAATATGGAAAAAGAAATAACTACATCCACTGTGTCCATGCATATCTCTCTACAACATAAAGAGTTTAGTTGATACAGCAAGGAGAACACTCACTTCCTATATCATCTAGATAGTGTGTCAGCTTGTGATTGCTAAATGAGAAAAAAGGGCTTCTCATTTGATGTGAGAGGAGACACTTCATGAGGTCCACCACTGAAAGTTTGTGAACTAAAATTAGAGACCTGTACCTATTCCTTGCATTGTCATACGTTAATGAGTCACTAGCAGTAGGCATTCGTCATCTCTTAGAAGCCATTAATATCAACAGTCATCTGGTTCCACAGAGATTCATGAAGTGTATAGAATTAATTGCCTTCATTTCACATATGTGACATGTTTCCTCAAAGCTGGCATGAATACTCTAGTTTCTTCTTATTCATGATAGTCAGTTCCTTGTCTTATGACCTTTCTTGACATGCCAGACTTAGATGTACATTTAGTTTTTTAGCCATGTAGCATCTTGTTGTAGCACCTGACGTGTGTTGCGCACACTCATAACCATCATCTACTTTCGGCTGTTCCCGTTAGAATTTTCCAAATGCGCATGTCCTCAATATGTATCTAACTAGCCAAGATGATCAACTCACCTATTTTCCATTGTCAGAAATACATCTGCTGGCATGCAATATCAACACTACAATGTAAGGTCTCTAAAAACAAAGCCCCGGATAAATGTATCTACAGCACATTATATACACAAGTGTATCCCTCTGTGACTGGTGCTCGCCAAGAGACCTTTGGTCATGCACCACTGTAAGGAATTAGTGTCATGGAACCTGAGATACAGTGTGACTAGCTATACTGAAACATGAGGCCCCCCCCAGCTCTCTTTCAGATTTATTGCACTCGCCCAAGTACACGCTGTAGTACTACTGCCACCAAGCTCATACTGCTATCAGAGATAAGCAATGCAAAGTGACACATTTTCCTTTACAAGATATCTAAGTTTACATAATAGTGCTACACATGCAACTACACTTCAATGAAAATTTCAGGAGTATAACTTGGTACTTAAGTCTTCTAACTGAAGTAAAGTTTCCAAATTTTGTCTGGTTTTCTGAATGCAGCAACCTGCAATGGAATTCTACTATGAACTGAAAAAAATTAGTGAAAAAATGGTATGTGTTCTATATATTCAACAAATGCTTTACCATACTTAAATGAGGTCTGTAAGCTCATGAATGTCGTTGAGTCATAGAAAAATCACCCCATACTATTGCTTTCAACCTTCCATCTCCAAAATGAGGAGCACTACCTCTCATAATGTGGAACAAATGGGCAAAATGTGGAACACATATTAATGGCTTACTAACAACGTCAACTCGGAAGCTCATAGGATGGTTAAAATATGTTGGCTTTACTTACAAAACAGATCTTTTAATTAATTAATATGATTCAGCTCTATTTACCATGGATATCATTTAAAAATATTCCCAAAATTGAATGTGTGACAGATCCTTTTAATGTTGAACTTTCAGGAACATGAACTTTTTAAGACCCCAAATTAGGCATGTTCCTCATAATGAGGTACACTTGAGAGGTATACACCTCACACGATAACACATTGAAGAATGCTATGCTTCAATTTATAGGTATCTTGCACTGAGTATATATCAGTATTCTGTATATACATTGTTTTGATATGACTGCGTATAATTTTATTATTGCATATATTTTTTAACTGGGTAAGTCTATTGAACACAGCTCTCCCTTTTCAGGGGCAGTCTTGGAAGATTGTCTGGTCAAGTGACTTGCGCAGTCATAGAGTAGGCTAAAAGAGGTAGAAGGAATCAAACCCACTATTCCTGACAACAGGAAGCAGCTCATTAATATCTCAGAGCCATAACCCTTTGTACTAACTGCCAGATGTTAGCCTTGGCATACTGCAAAACTTAAATTGTACACCTGCAAAACTTAAAATGTACACGTTGCAGACATCATCATTTTTCAACATTTCTTTTAGTCCTGTTTCTTTCCCTCCTGACCCATTGCTTTATGATCAGTCCTGGTCTCCCTTGACAGGGTGAGCCTCAACTACTTGGGCAGCAATATTTGTGGTGTTATCAAGAGAGTTACAGCTCAAGGACCCAGAAGGAGGTAGCAGAAGGGTGGACGGATCCATTGTGTGGCAGCAGTCAGTCAGTTCCCCTATTTCCCCTAAATAAAATGATACATGTGATGATATCAGACATTGTGCTACTCCCCTTCATGCAACTACTGATGTGCAAAACTCCTAATCTCCATCAGACATGACACAAGCAGTGATCCCTTTCCCGCCTTCCTCTTTCGAAAGGTAAGCAGGCTGCTGCTCCAGTTGACCCTTCTAGCAATATGAGTCCATTCTTGACATTAGGTCACCAGTTGCACAGACAGATCCTCTGAACTTCTGCAATATAAGGTTAAACGGGTCTATATCATATTGTCAGACACGTAATTGAGAGAATCGCTATTCATCGAACCCAATTAAGTGAAAGACAATTTAAGCAAAAACTTTCTCAGTTAAATAACCACAGGCCAGCTCCCGACCTTAACAAAATAACAAAATGTAAAACTCTGCAAACTGGGGGGGCTATGCCCCTCACCCCATAACTAAATATGCCAACTCCGAGATTGCACTACAGTGGTGAAAAGGGCAAATACCCGATAACGGCCAACCACGTCCTTTCTATGGGAAAGTTTTCACTGAAATTGTCATTCGCTTAATTGAGCTTTCACTGAATAGGGTTTGATGAATAGCAATTCGCTCAATTAAACATTTGACAAACTGAAGTAGACCCGGTTAAACTATTTTGCAACATTGTTGCAAAAAGATATGCAAAGTACATGGTATGTTTGCCATGTTGTGTATGCCACTGCCTCGTGTGATCCTCAAGCACCTGTTTAATCCTAATACCTGTGGGTACTAATTTAGAACTAATCATGTTGGAAGGTTTAAAGAGACATATGAGACCAGTGAGATGGCTGGAGAGAGAGGTCTTTCCTCATCTACTTGTATAGTCTCACTTTGAGCAGTTGCTTGGTAATGATATTACTGAAGATGATGTACTTCAAGCAGGGCATTATGATGCTTAGCAGAGCATTCTTCCAGTACTTGTCAATGCTGGTAGACATTGTACAATATACGGAGAAGTGTTGCCAAATATGGAATGATCTGCAGTAATAATACTCCGATACCTCACCGAGTTGAATATACAGATCATGGGCATGCATTCAGCTCTAAATGGTACTCTCCTGCTTTAACATGCACCTCTTTTATAGTGTCGCTCATATCTCTCTCTCTAACAGATGACAAGCAGGTGGGGTATTTCGTTTAGATGCTTTAATACACGGAAACACATCAGGATGGATAGCAGCATCATAAAATATGAACGAACTAGTTAACAGACAGACCTTACATACATACATGATTACATCTCAACAGCCTACTACAAAATTTCAGTCATACTTGCACATGCTCAGTATTTATACACTTGTACAACCCTTGGATAGATTCTAAAAGGTACATACACACATGCATCCTCTCTCTTAAAGATTGCCCTTTGTAAAAGCAATATTAGAGTTAGACATGCATCACTATAGAGTTTAGAAACAAAACACAATGTTCATGTCTCCATTGCTTGATATCTGCTACAGGGTTTACAGATGCGACTATATCTCATAATATAACAGTTCAGCCCAAATTTAGCAACAGGGACAGTCTGCGGTGCACAACTCATATCAGGAACTTCTGGATTCATCAAAGGAATGGGAATGTCCTCTGGAATTGGAACACTGGACAACTCACTCTGAGGTAAAGAGTCTTTCTCACAGGCTATGTGCTGTGGTATAGGCACAGACACTGGTCTCAAAATTTTCTGATTCCACCTAAAAACTGCTCCTTGTGATTCTACAATGTATGATCTTGGCTCTGGGCAAATATTCTTCACAACACCAATCCAATTATAACCTCTGGACATCTGAATCCTTACCACTTCTCCTTCTCATAATGGATTGAGTGGTTTGCTAATTTTATCATAGTAGGACTTCTGGGTTAAACATTTCTTCAACAGATTGGTTTTCAGTGAGCTGCTGTTCTTGACACATGGAACCAACGATGGACTACTTATTGGTAATGTAGTTCTGGTTTGTCTCAACAGAAGTCTTTGAGCAGGTGAACCAAAGTGTTTATCATGAGAAAGCTTTCTGAGATTCAAGAGATTCAGGAAAACATCACTATTATCTCATTTTGACTTCTCTAGTAACTGTTTTGAACTTTTAACTGCATGTTCTGCCAAACCATTTGATTGCCGGTACTCAGGGCTACTTGTAATATGAGTAAAGTCCCATTCTTCAGCACATCTTTTAAACTGTTGGCTTGTAAACTGCATGCCATTGTCAGAAATAACAGCAAGAAATATACTGATAGTCTCACCACGATGAAAAAAGACCAAGTAAATCCTAAATTCGATACTTTAATGAACAAGAAAAAAGATGAGCGCTTTCGCGTGGACTCCTCCACGCTTCATCAGATAAATTACAATAAAAATAGTGCTGCTTAAATACAATATTAGGCGGGAAATTAAATAATTAGAAATCCAATTAATTAATTAGTTAAAAGCCATGGCAACTCTAATATACATATTGATATTACAATCAACCATCCTAATTCTATACAACATTAAAAAGAGCACTGCTCAAATAATCTGCATATGTATATAAGCTCATATCAAGATTAGAATTAAATAGTGATAAAATCAAAAACAATAAAGCAGTGATCATTTCATAGCACTGTTGTTGAAAAATATATTAAACATCATGGTAGCAGCAGATCACCGCTATCATCCTTCTAAATTGTAGCAAAGCGTTTCCGCTTCGCTGCTCAAACCATCTGTAAGGTACATAATAATATTGCAATCAACCTTCCTAGTTCAATGGAACATTAAAAAGGGCACTGCTGAAATAATTTGCATATATTTATACACTCATATCGAAATTAGAATTAAATTGTGATAGAATCAAAAACAGTAAAACAGTCATCACTTCATAGTACTGTTGTTCAAAAAACATATATTAAACATCATGGTAGCAGCAAATCACCGCTGTCATCCCTCTAAATTGTAGCAAAGCGTTTCCGCTTCGCGGCTCAAATCATTTATAAGGCACTACATCATTAAAATGAAGCAAATAAAGCTTCGAAAAATTAATTATTAGTGGTGTCGACCATCACATGAAATTTGTGACAGGCTATAAACACTCTTATAGATTAGCAGAACCACAATATGAATGTTAAATGGAAAAATATTCAATGCTAAAGTTAGAAAATAAAAATAAAAATAAAATTGTGACTAATAAAAGAATCCTCAGAATTCAAAAACTGTCTATACAAGTAGACGTCATGATAATACTTAAATGACTTTAACCAACCAAAAGCAAAAAATATATATATAAATATATATATATAGATTATAAACATATTGTTATGTAAAACATTATACAATGAATCTAAACAACATGTTGTTGAAGAACTCAAATATCAATGCGTATATCTGGAGCAAACGCAATCAAGAAAAATGCTACATTGGCATATACTTACTGGTAATGTAGTTCTGGTTTGTCTCGACAGAAGTCTTTGAGCAGGTGAACCAAGGTATTTATCATGAGAAAGCTTTCTGAGATTCAAGAGATTCAGGAAAACATCACTATTATCTCATTTTGACTTCTCTAGTAACTGTTTTGAACTTTGAACTGCATGTTCTGCCAAACCATTTGATTGCCGGTACTCAGGGCTACTTGTAATATGAGTAAAGTCCCATTCTTCAGCACATCTTTTGAACTGTTGGCTTGTAAACTGCATGCCATTGTCAGAAATAACTTTGTGCAGACTACCATGTACTGCAAAATGATGCTTCATCTTAGTAATGACAGTACTGGATGCTAGGTTAGGAAGTAAGTCAATCTCGAACCAATTGGAATAAGAGTCTACTAACACCAAATAATGTTTACCATTCCACTCAAAAATGTCAGTGGCTATTGTCGACCAAGGTAGTTCCAGAATCTGGTTTAGCTGAAGTGGTTCCTTCTGTTGATGTGGCTTAGTACTATAATTACACACTGAATAAGATGAAAGTGCTCTCTCAATGTCATGTGACATAGAAGGCCAAAATACTAGCCCTCTCACCCTTCTGTTAGTAGAATTGACTTTAGGTGACCACAATGCAAGATAGTACTGGTTGCAAGGACTTTGGAACAATTACTTTCTGACCTTTCATAATGATACTATTGTCAGAGAAAATCTCATCTCTGTATGTAAAATAAGGTTGCACTTCTTGAGGTAAACTGGATTGCTTTGATGGCCATCTTTGATTGATAAACTGGATAAGCTTCTATAAAACTGGATCTTTGGCTGTGTGATCTCTCAGCTCATCAAGATGTGTGGATAAAAAAATTCTCATGTCCATGACTTCATAATCAAATTTGCCTTTCTTGTAGACAAGATTGAAGTTATACTTTTGCAATTTCAACATCATATGCTGCAGTTACGCTGGAACTGAATGCATAGGTTTTCTCAAGATAGTGACTAAAGGCTGGTGGTCCGTTTTGATCTGGATAGGTTTACCATAAACATAATCATGAAATTTCGAACATGCAATCACAATTGCCAAAAGCTATTTCTTGATCTGGGCATACACATACTGCATTTCATTTTGGGTAAGAGTTCTCGACACATAGGCAACAGGTTGATCCTCTTGTAGAATGACTGCACCAAGACCAGATTTCAAAGCATCACAGGAAAGTTTAACTGGTTTATGAACATCATAGTATCTGAGAGTTGGTGGACTAGCAATTCTGTGTTTCAGGACATCAAATGCTCTTTGGTGTTGTTCTGACCAAGACCAGGATACATATTTACATGTCAGCTCTCTAAGTGGTGATGAAGGTTGGCTCAAGTCTGGAATGAACTTGCCTAGGTAGTTGACCATGCCAAGAAAACATTGCAAGGCTTGACCATTGCCTGGAGCTGGCATCTTGAGAATGACTGTTTGCTTTGAAGGGTCTGGTCGTAGGCCTGTACTTGCAAATAAATGACCAACATAGGTAACTTCTTGTAGCCTGAATTTGCATTTGTGTGGATTGAGCTTAAGAGTCACTTAACATGCCCTTTCTAGAATGTTTCTGAGGTTTATGGCATGCTTATCTTCATTATTACCTCCTACTAGTGTATTGTCTACTATAATAGTACAAGGATACCCAGAATAAATTTGCTTCATTGCACTCTGAAAGACTTTACTTGCAGAATTTATCCCAAATGGCATTCTCAAAAATCTATACCTGCCAAACAGAGTACTGAAAGTAGTGAGCAATAAGGATTTTTTGTCAAGCTGAATTTGCCAAAATGAACTCTTTGCATCTAAGACAGAAAACACAGTGGCATTTTGGCATCAGGGTTGTGACTTCTTTGACTGTGTGCATTGGATAATGTGGTCTTTTTAGAGCTTTGTTCAAATCTTATGGATAAATACATATTCTGAAGTCATCTGAGCTTTTCTTATGAGCTACCACCATGGAAGATACCCATCAGTTAGAGTTTCAACTGGACAAATCACACCTTGTTGCACCATTTTATCTAATTCGTCCTTATCTCTATCCTGCATGGCTATTGGAACTTTACATGCTGGCCTGATAACTGGACTGACTTCTGGGTCTAACTTCATGGCATACACAACTGGAAGTTTGCCTAGTTTGTCTTTGAAAAGATCAGCATAGGTGGAAACATGTTTTGGGCAAAATTGTAGTAGTGGTCTTTTAAGCTGACATGGTGGACTTCCTCATGAAATGAAAGCAGTCCCATTTTCAAACTGTCTCTGATCCCTAATAATGACTGGACGTGCCTCTTGACCACATAAAATAACAAGTCTTAGCTTCTTCCAGCAGACTAATATAAAAGCACTAATGAGCCTTCAGTTTGAATTTCTTCACTTCCATAAGCAACAAGTTTCACACACTTTGCCAAACCAAGCCTTTCACTTTACATACTCTAGAAAATGTTTCTGCTGACATAACATTGTACTTGGAACCTATATCAGCTTTGAGCTCTCTGGGTTTGTAACTTATACAAACAGTGCAAAATACTTCATTCTTTGCCCTTAAATCTACTAAATTGACTGTTTCATGAAGCACTGACACACCATCAACATAAAGAGTAGGGTTATAGCTTTCTAACTGATCAACTTGGTTCTTAAAATGTTTCCTTTTAATAAAAGAATGTGGGCCTTTTGATTTACAAAAGCTTTTGAAATGATATCCATTTATTACATTTGTAGCATTGCTGACCAAAAGCTAAACACTTTTCCCTTTTAGATTTATGACTTCCACCACAATTATGACAGCTGGCAATGAAAGTAGGTTGGGGCCCATGCTTTGAGTTTGCTGACTCACTCTTATGCTTCACTGAGACTGTGTGAACTCTAGAATTTGCTAGAAAGTTCTAGGGTTTGCTAGTGAGTGCTGCAGGGGTTACAGCTGCCATGTGCTTGGGTCTGTTTGTTTTAACCACTTGCTCCATATTATCAACATGAGCATTATTACTCTGCTTCTCTCCTTTGTAAGCATATTTGTGTACTTTTCTGTGAGCTCATATATCTAACAAATCTCAATGGCCTTATTCAAAGTTAAATCACTGTCACAAAGCAAAATCTTTCTCACATTATCATTTTTACACCACATACAAGTCTGTCCTTTATCAACTCATCCCTTAAATCACCAAATTGGTTTTAGCTTTATTTCTCAGGTCAGTTATATATGCTGCAAAAGTTTCACCAGGCTTCTGATCCCTTGTGTAATATAAGTGTCTTTCCATTATAGCATTTTTCTGGGGGTTACACATTTCTCTACATTTACGTTTTAAGCATTCTGGGTCCTCCCTTCACTCAGCCAGTACAACAATATGATGGTTTTCCCCCTCTCTTGTATAGATAGCAGGTGCATACACAAATAAAGGTTCCCTTTTATGGCTTCTGACCCAGCTAAATTAAGTAGAATGAATGCCTTTGTACGGTCATCTTTATCAGAAAATGTAGCCTGTATGAAAATGTCATAATCTTGCTCTAACACTCTCCAGTTCTCTGCAATATTACTGTCAAACACAAGTGCACTGGGTTTTCGAAATCAATCCGCCATGCCCACAACATATGGAGAAACATACTGAAAATATGGCCCTTGTAATTATGTATGAATAAACTGTTTTGTGAGCTTGTAATAACATTCAAAGGCACAATAGACTCTTTGAAATACCGTACTTTGCGAAATATGCTCTGCAATGGCTGTATTCTTTGAAATACGCCCTGTAATGGCTGTACTTTTGAGAAATAGCTTTACTGTAACACTGCACAAACATGGGAACGTGTTATATACTCCTGGTAACTTGGATATCTTTGCTTAATATGAAAATACATACTTTGTAAAAATACTGTTGTTTCCCCTTATTTTATTTGTTTTATGCAATTTGGACTTTATTTCAAACATTTTCCATAGTAATTTGAATATTTTTTTATCAGTATCATACATATCAGTTTATACAAATATCATTTAGAACATTCTGTATGCCTCGTTTCATATTTTGCAAATAAGAAATAGTGCTGAGGAAGTTTTAATACCTGAAATTAATTTCTGACCTGTTTTGTAAAGTATGCATATTTTAGGGATGATTCACTCCTGTATATTCCACCACTTCCAAGCAAGTGCCTTAAGTAGTTTTAGCCATGTCACCTTTAACTTCTTGCCCTTTAGATATACCTCTTCTGTCTCCATTTCCTCTTAGACATGCCACTTCTGACACCATGTCGCTTGTCTCTCTCTGACATAGATGACAAGCGGGTGGGGTATTTCATTTAGATGCTTTAATACATAGAAACACATCAGGATGGATATCAGCATCATAAAATACGATCAAACTAGTTAACAGACAGACCTTACATACATACATGCTTACA